>NW_027521230.1:0-366862 GCF_052094955.1 Ictidomys tridecemlineatus
GAGGGAGAGTCAGATTTGTAAATATGAGAAAAGTACAGGAATATTAAGAATGTACCAAAAGCCCTGGTAGGGCATAGGAGGGGGAAAGGAGGGTGACTCCTTGAGAAGAAACAGATCCCTCACACTAGCATCTTCTACCCAGGAGCCCCACACCTAAGGCAGGATCCCCTGAGACACGCTGCCTTCACTTCACACTGAGAACCTAGGGCTGGGGTCCAGCTGGGCAGAGAGGGATCTGCCAAAGTGGCTACAGACCAGACAGCACACTGGGAACCCACCTGTACCAGCCCACACTATGGCCATCAAGGGCTGAGCTGAAGCAGCATCTGACTCAGATACTCTTGGCTGACACTGATACTATAGAGATGACAGTGGGAGGCCAGAGGCCAGCCACAGCTGGTTTACCACTTGTAACAAGCCTACTTCCCACCTGACTAGACCTGTCCCACACACTCACCATTTTCTGCCTTCTGGGGAGACCTGACATCCTTCTTGTGGACCTCATAGAACCTGCAGGTCACAGGGAGACAAATGTGAGCCAGAGCCACTTGGGCCTCACACAGCAGAGAAGACACAGTCCTGGAGACGGATTCTGAGCTCCACAGGGTGAGAGATACAGGCCTCTGAGACTGTGGAAGGCCACCACCTCCCACCAGCTGTCTGCTAACTAGCCAAGGCTCCACAAGACCCCTCTCTCATCCCAACCCAAATATGCACACTCTGGGGCCCTGACAGGAGATGCATCATGCTCCTGGATACATAGGCCAGGAAGAAAAGGTATTGGCAAAAGCCCTTTTCAGGCAGGACTTCCTCCCTGCAAGGGGACCTGCCCCACCAGGGGGACATTTCCACTTATGCAGAGCTGAGCCTGGCTTTCCAAAGCAGGTCCTGTTGGCTAGGAAGCTCTTCTGGGCACAGAGTCTCAGGCATATGTGAGGAATTATAGCCTTGGTTCCAAGGCAGCCTACCATGACCTCAGAGAAGGTGTGTGCCTGGTCAGGCCTGACTGGGAAGGAGGGAGCCAGGCATAAATAACTTGGGAAAAGATCAGGACTTCATGGGCAAGGCCTCCTCACACTTTTCCTCTGTCAACTCATTTTCAGACAATAATAATAATAATAATAATAATAATAATAATAATAATAATAATAATACAATCAGGAAGTACAAGTATTAAGTGCATAAAAAATGAATTACATGACAATAATAAAAAGAACTCAGTAAAAGAACAAGCAAACATTTGAACCAGCTCAGGTTAGAGCCTGCCTCACTCAGAGTTCAGAATAAATACCCACTTGCAAAGGGGTAATCACATTCCCATATTGGGAGCCAGACTCTGAGTGCTGAAATGCGGCCCCAAAAAGGCTCATTCCCTGTGTCCAGGAGGGGAAACCTAAGAATTTATCTCTCAAAATCCACCATGCTTCTTGTTCTATAGATATACTTAATAAGATAAATTCAAAGGAAAAAAAGAATGACACATCTATAAAAAGGGGGCTCTTCCACCAAACTGCAACAGGGGGCAAGAAGGCTACCCTACCTCAGGGCAGATGTCTGCAGTGTTTACAAAGAGACATGAATTCATTTGAAGGGAAAATTAAAAGTCAAAAAAATATAACCTAAAAATAAATTCCATGAGAAAATGACTGAAAACCATTTCAAAGAACATGGAAATACACAGAAAAATGTTCATGCTAATGGTATTCAGTGAAAAGCAATATACAGCCACATGGAAGTAAAAAAGGATAGACAGGTAAGAGGGTAAACACACAAGGATGAACAGTGAGAGAGCTGCTCCTCACACTGCAGTGCAGATTACCCATAATCAATAACCTGAGAATTTCCCTAAGTGTACAAAATTATAAAGGGTGCACACATAGGGACCAAATTTAAAAATAGAATGAAATTGTCAAAAACGTAAAAATGAAACTGGAAATGAGTGAAGTTCCTGAAGCAGGAACAGGGAAGGAAATTGGGAGACCCAAAGACTCAGACAGCACAGGAGTCTAACCAACTGAGGCAGAGAAACCACACATTGCACATTACAGAACTCCAGTGATAGAGCACTAATGGTAACATTAAGGTACTGAAAACTCAATAAGACAGAACTAAGAAAAATTCTGCTTCCTCACAGCTGGTTAAACTAGAAGGAATGACAGAATTGGCACTCCACTCACCTCCAGGCAGAGGGTGGAGAGAGCAAGGAGAGAGGGCAGCCTGCCCAGGGTCAACCCATCCCTATTTGGACAGGAATATATGGGTATATAGATTCTTACTAAACTGAGCATTGAAAAATTATTTCAAGAACTCTCTGTGCTTGTTACATCCAATTACTGCATCCAAATAAATGTTAATGGATAATATAAAAATCTTCCACTAATGAAGAAATGAAATTCTTGGTGGGGTGACACGGTACATGCCTGTTTTCCCACAGGCTCCTGATGCTGAGGTTGAAGGATCATGAGTTTAAAGCTAGGCTCAGAAACAGGGAGACATAAGCAACTCAGTGAGACCATGTCTATAAATTTAAAAAAAAAAAAATCAAAAAAAGTGCCACAGATGTGGCTCAGAGGTTGAGTGCCCCAGGACTTTTGGGAGCACTCAAACATTCTTGAGACAAACTGGAATTTTATGGCACCAAGACTTGATAAAGAAAACAACACAAACTAGCTCAGGGAAGCACCCTGTCACCCACAGTACACCAGGAACCACCACTTGGTGACTAAACTCTTCCTCAAGCTTGGAGACCATTCTCACAGTAGATGCAACCCAGGTGGCTTCTTCTAGGGAATAAAGGAAACCTGACCAGCTGGGACATTTGGTCCTGGAAGGTCACTGTGCTCTCCTTTCCCTAGAGTGGAATGTTCCCTCCTGCAGGACCTCAGTTCTCACTGTCACCCAAGCACCCACCAGCAGGCACATGAAGGTCCTGGCCTATAAGGCCTTTTTCCTGAAACCACTTCTGACACCTAAAGTGTGAGGCTGCTGAACACCAATCCATTCTCCAAAACCACTGGTCACTCAAAAGTTCAATTCTGACACCACCAGTCAGCACAAACCCTAGTTCAGGGTCAGCTCCAAAACACTGCCCCATTGTAGATGCCAGCTACAGGGCAGGAGTGCCAGTCACACTGCTGAGAGCAAAGAACTATAAACTGGGGACTCCCGTCACCCCCTCCTCAACTTCAATGATTTGATTTTAACAAAGCACATCCCTTATGTTCAGTTTAAAAGACTCAACTCAGGATTGGCCAAAATGAAGATATGTAAGAAAAAGAAAGTGCCAAAGGGACTCCTGTGAAAGATCTATAATTGAAGAAATCCCCCTCCTCTGCATTCTGCTAGAGCAGTTCCTGCACAGACACCCCTTCCCATTATAACTCAGAAGATGCTCCCTTTTTAGCCCATGGCAGAAGAAACACACTGATCCTGAAAATCCCTCCCCTCTTTCTTCCCTCATAACCAATTAGAGGAAGTTTTCTCTTCAGTGATCAGAACAAATTACTTGTTAATCAAACTTGACTCGAGTTTCCCTCCTTCCTCCAGGACCCTGAACTCTAAACCACTGGCAGCTGGAAACAACATACAGCCTCCTTCCTGACCCCTCCTGAGAACAGGCTGACTTCTGGGAAACACTCACTGACCTGGGATCTGACCTGCCCCCCTCCTCGCAGCCCTCCCCTCCAGCTTCTTCCTAACCTGTTTGCCCCTCCCTAGGAAAGCAGCCCTTTCTGCAGGAGCTGTGGGTGCTTGCAGAACTCACCTGTGGTTCTCCCCCGTCCTGCAGTGCTCCTTAGAATAAGTTGCTTCTCACCCAAATCTGCCCTTGTTTCAATGCACACTCTGGGACAATATGCACCTTCAGAAAGGGAATCCCCTTAGCCTTCCCATCCAGTCCCCCACCACATCTGCCTGAGGACCCCAGCTTTCCAGAGCTCTGTAGCTTCTCAGTCTGAAGGGCTCCTTCCAGGTTTGGTCTGAGTAGCCTGGGCCTCCGTAGAGGAGGCTGCCCAGAGAGCTCTGACTGGACCTTCAGTGACCTCCTCTTGGGTTACAAACACAAACCAGCTCAGGGAAGCATCCTGTCACCCACAGTACACCAGGAGGAACCACCACTTGGTAACTAAACTCTTCCCCAAGCTTGGAGACCATTCTCACAGTAGATGCAACCTTGGCCTTGGGTTACACTCATTGAGATCACAGATCTCTGTTCCTCAGCCATTTTCAATCTAAAGAGACTCAGTGTTTACAGAACCCAGTAAATCACTCAAACTAGATGTTTGTGTTTATAGGAGAAAAAAATTTTAAGACATTTATATTTAATATTTCAACAGGAAAACCTAGGTACTCCTTTTCAGATAATAAACATGTTATTTAATTGCTATATCCCAGATAATATTTGGTAATCATTCGTCATATGTGACTACTATTAGGAATTGCCTAGTTTTGTCAACAGAATCAGTGTTAAACATTCACCTGGAGTTCATAGGGTACAGAACAGACCCATCCACTGCCAAAGCCCTGCAAACTACAGAAGCAGATGTTTTGGTGAATTTTTGTAATGAAACAATTCATCGACCACAATGAATTGGGTTAATGTACTCACTTTTTGCAACCATATTGGAAGAAATCTTCCCTGTTTCTTTTCCTAGGTAGTATTCCCAAAGCCAAGCCCTGGAATTCTATTTTAAACCACTCTCCCACCCCCACTTTCCCATAAAGAATACATCTGAAAGGAGAAAAAGGGTACTGTGCAGGCCTGTAATCCCAGTGACTCCAGAGGATGATACAGAAGGAACATAAGTTCAAAACCATCCTCAGCAACTTAACAAGGCCCTCTTCAACTTAGTGAGGTTGAATCTTTGTAATAAAGAAACCAACATCTCTACCACACTTTCTTCTGGGGCATTCATATCTGCAGCCACACTGAAACATAGGTTTTCCCTTTTTCTATTCCTAGGTAGCATTCCCAAAGCAAAGTCCTGGAATTCTATTTTAAATTAGCAACACCTGCTCCCCCCTGAAAAAAGAAGGCATCTGAGAAAGTCCGTAAATTCACTCTTGTGAACAAAAACATTCATAAGTATTTTTAACTAAGGGAATATAAGGCCAAGTATTTCTTTCTTTTCTGTTTCTAGCCTTCATTTTTTTTCCCCCTGAATTGTATCTCTATCTTACCCTTTAGGGATATTTCCTAATCAGCTCTACTAATAAACTATGTTTTATAGTTCATGAAAAACTGACACTAAAATACCTGAGCCAGTCTTTCCAAGGCAACAAACCCGGGGAGCTGTAGCACCACTGGACACTGACCTGTCAGACTCTAGCTTCAGGTCAGGCTTCTGTCACCAGGCACAACCTCCCACCCCCTCCTGCTGCTGAAGAGCTTTGTAGGGCTTTGCTCCACCTTGCTGGGGTCAGTTTCCCCTGCTCTTTGAGAAAATTGTTCTTCCTTCAAAGCTCTGAGGGCATCCAGAGGGCAGGAACCAGGAGTGTCACGTTCTCTCAACACCAGCATCTCATTGCCTGACCTGGGTGTCTCCAGCTGCTCCTCTCACCAAACACCTCAGGCTGTCCTCTAGGAGGAGCTGATGCAGAGCTTGAAATTGCCTGCACCCTGAAGGGCACAGGGAAGCTTAGGGCAACTTGCAGCAGCCCCAGGAAAAGATAGAACAATGACTGAGGACACAGGATCCTGTTCAATGTCCAAAGAACTCCTCTGCACAAAGGCACTGCGCAGGTGCAGGGCAAGATGAAGAGAAGAATAAGTACTTTTTAAACTCAACTTCCAGGTCATTCCTCTCTGCATTCCACTCTTGGGAAATGTTTGTGCATGTTAAAAAATATTTTTTTTTAAATGACATTCATTAATAAGTGAAACTACCACAATTAAAACACTGTCTATTTGAATGTAGAGTGGAACAAATGGTTGGCAAAGTGTGATCTGGAGGGTGCATTTGGCATTTGGCATTAGGGAATAGGAATTTCAGGTGTCTGCTGCCAGCCTTAGGAGGAGCCAGGTCCCAGAATGGAAAATGGATTTGATACCGGTTCCTGCACATTTAGGAGTATGTGTCTGTAGGACTCACAGGTTAATCCTGGGGATAAAGAGGGACTGTCAGGGACCCCTAAGGCCAAATGTTACAATCAGAACACACCTGGGTCCAGAACCCTGACTTTCCCGTGCTCACCACAAACTCTGGGAGCATCAGGCCACATAAGCTGCCCAGATCTGAACCAGGGAGGTCGCCAACAGGAAAGGAGAAAAGATGGCAGGGACCTGCTGCCCAGCTCACCCATGGGACAGGGGCCCAGGGCGACCCGCCAGAGAGGACTGGGCCATGCTCTGCAGCTGACCTGGGGAACCTGCCTCCCAACGCACCCAGCGGGAGGGACCAAGGGCCAAAGTCAAGGGCCACCCGCCAGAGGGGACTCGGTAATACACAGTGCAGCTGACCTCGGAGACCCGGCATCTACCACCCCCGCGGCAGGACCAGGGAGCAGGGCCCAGGGCCACCCGCCGGTGGGGACTCGCCCCAAGCGCCGCAGCTCAAATGCACTGAGGTCCCCAAGGCAGGTGATGACCGGGTCCCGCCAGTCCTGGCCGCACGCTCGGCGTGACTCGCCGACCTCCTGAGGATCTCCCGGTATCCGAGCTGGTGGGGACTCTGGTTATGCAGGGTCACCTGGGGATCCCGTAAGAAGACTCCGGAGCAGTGGAGGACGAGCTCAGCAAGGGAGAAAGAAAAAATGCGAGATTGTGAGAGCCCGCCCTTCCCCTCCGCCTACGCACCTGATTGGACAGTTCCTCCCCAGCGTCCCTGATTTCCGCCTCCAGGCACCAACCCAGTCTTGAGTGACAGCTACCCTAGCCAATCAGTGACTGAAACAGGCCAGAGTGACAGGTCCAGGCTTTTAGGCTGGGCTTTCTTTCTGTGTTGGGACCTGACCTGGGTTGGCGGGAAACGTTTGTATTTAGCCTGGTGTAGAAGGCAACATCTAAAGAGGAGGACTTAGGAAGATCAGCGATATCTAGAAACCGTGCTGTCCACGATTGGGAGCAACTTGAGAATTTTATTAAGGTTTCAAATTGCATGACCTTCCTCACCTGTGTTCCTTTCAGTAGATGGCCTGAGCTATGGAAAGCAAGGCTCTGTTTAATTGAAAAGAAATTTGTGTCATGTATTCTTAAATTTTCTGAAAGCCACACAAAAACGTTAAGAAAACAGGTAAAATAACTCAGGCATAGCTCAGTGGTAGAGTGTTTTTATAGCAAATGCAACTCCCCGTGTTCCATTCTCTGCAAAAAATAAGATGATTCAAAAAGTGAGAGAAAGTCACAGATGAAATTGGTTGTTATTTATTTAAGGCAATATATGTAAAATAACATTGCTTTTCTATGCAATTGGTGCAATGAGGTATTACTGTAAGCACGTAGCCCACAAATGATGGAGGCTGGAGAAGGGAAACTGTTGAGAGCCACAGACAAGTCAAGATGGCGCCTGGCACTTTGCCAAGAAGAGTGGTTTGAGAAATAATGCCAGTGAACCATTAAGATGATAGAGATTCCTTAATGACTGACTGCTGTGTCTAGATTATGTCAATTAAGTTAACCTGTGTGTAATCATTAAGATGATGAGGATTCCTTATTGGTTGACTGCTGTATCTAGTTTATGTTAATTAAGATAAGCTGTGTGTAATTAGTTACATATATATACCTATATACCTCTGTTGTCCTGCAATAAAGCGACTCCGTATCAACTTTCACAAGTTCCTTGTCACTCGTCCCCTGGTTATTTTATTATTTATTATTATTATTATTAGTTGTTCAAACATTACAAAGCTCTTGATATATCATATTTCATAAATTTGATTCAAGTGGATTATGAACTCCCATTTTTACCCCATATACAGATTGCTGAATCACATCGGTTACATATCCACTTTTTTACATACTGCCATACTAGTGTATGTTGTATTCTGCTGCCCTTCCTATCCTCTACTATCCCCCCTCCCCTCCCATCTTCTCTCTCTACCCCATCTACTGTAATTCATTTCTCTCTCTTGTTTTTCCCCCTCTTTTCCCTCACTTCCTCTTATATGTAATTTTGTATAACAATGAGGATCTCCTTCCCTTACCATGCAATTTCCCTTCGCTCTCCCTTTCCCTCATGCCTCTTGCCCAGTTTAATGGTGATCTTCTCATGCTCTTCCTCCCGGCTCTGTTCTTAGTTGCCCTCCTTATATCAAAGAATACATTTGGCATTTGTTTTTTAGGGATTGGCTAAGTGAAGCCCCCTGGTTATTTTGCCCAGCCAGCCTGCGGCAGGAAGCAAACCTCTTTATTCTGCAGCAAAGTCAATCCATCAGACCTGGGCGGGTTCATTTTCTGGGTAGAGCAAATTGTCCCCAGGTTACAGAAGGAGTTTGGGTTTTGCAGTTTACAATGAGGGTGAATATTAATTCATTGGAGACTGAGGTTGTGCACTTTGGACAGTCAGGGACCTAGTTACGCAGGTTAAACTTTTAACTCAGGAAGGCAGTTGTAAAAAGTTTAAAATTTGTTGTCACTGGGGAAAGCCCACAACTAGGTGTTCTCTGCTAATCTCTGGAACCCCCTGGAGCCTCACTATTTGCTTTTCTCCTTCCAGGAGTCATCTGCAGTGGGAAAGGGTAAAAGTCCAGGCCCCAGCATTTCAGTATTTGCCTCCTTCCTTCAGGACCCTTTTGGTTGGTGTTAGGGTAGCTGGCACAAATATCCAGGAGAGACACAGCTCTGAGTTCAAGCAAAGCTTTATGGACAGAGAATATCTGCCAGGGGGACTGTGTTTACAAAAGCAGAATGCAGGAAGGGAGCCTGGGGCCTCCAAGGAGCCTCTAGCTCTGGGCCCAGAGCCTTCCTTGGGTGTTTAAGCTCCAAAGGAAAGAAGTCAGATCCCACTTAAAGTCCTTTACAATCCACAGATAAGAATGAGAGTTGCTAATTAGGTTCACTGAAAGCCAGCTGGCAGGGACAGAGGAGGGGAGTCTCCCCCTCCCCAACACTAATGTTCAAGGGGTCCTTGGGGCATTTTGTATTCAGGCCTGAGTTAGTCACTCACTATGAGATCACAGGACCTGTACCTTTTCAGGAAAGATAAAAGTAATCTCAAATGTGAAAAGAAGATCCTGACATTTTTAAAATTCAAGTTCCCCATGGAAGAATGTTAACTCATTATTACTCAATACCATAAGTAAAATTAAATGTCACCTAAGTGCTGCCCCCACTCTTCTACCTACTCATTAATTTTAGGTTACTACATTCCCAATACTTCTCTTCCCAGTCAAAAAATCTAAAGTGGAACACGACTTCACTATTTCATGTAGGAGGTGGCGCAATGCCATCTGCCCTCTGTCACACATTTCTGATACTTTGAACTTTGCTGCAGCTGCTGCACAGGAAGTCAACTGGCTGGGGCTGAGAGAAGTTGCACAGCCCAACCACAGCTTGCAGGACAAAACTGAGTGCCCGTGGGCAGGTGCACAGCAGCACTCCAGGGGAAGCTGCTGGATTGCATCTGCCTCTGAGTGATCAGGCCAATGAGCTCCCTCAAGTCCCTCATTAGAATTCACTTAAAAAAAAAACAAAACATGTTCAGAGACTAAAATATTAAGAGTTTTAAGATAGTTAGGCTGAGGACATAGTTCAATAACAGAGGCTGGCCTAGCACATGCCACTTTAACCATCAGTATTGGAAAGAAAAAAGAAAAAAAATTAAGATGACAGCAATAGCAATAAACCTAGCACAAGTCCCTTCTGAGCAAGGTCAGAGGCCCACAAAGATGGTCTTATTCAAGGTTTCTGGGTGGAGGATTTGGGTCTCTAGAGTCCCCAGTGCACCATGCAGAGTCTGTGGTCAATGACTGGATGCGTGTAGGAGTCACTCATTTTGAATGCTGAAGTTTGAATTAGATGAACAAGCTCTGAAATAAAGCCTGCCAAGAAGCAAACTTGGAGATTCAGCTGAGATTTCCAAGCAGAATATTAAGTGTAACCTCATTCTTTAAATAGTGGAATGATTCTTCATAGGAAAACTGTGAGGAAAGACACACTAAAGGAAGAACTCCTAAACAGAAAGAGGCTGCCAGTGGTGATCTAAGAAATTATGAGGACATTCCCTGCTTGTTTACTCTCTGGCTGGGGAACTCCAAGGGTCATGGTCATCCCTATCCTAGCTGCCTGGCTGCTGATCTAGGACATGGCCCACACGAGAAGAGGAACAGTGGGAAGAGGGACCTATGCCCTGTAAGGACCCAGGTGTCCACTATAGGCAACTATCCAGTTCAGAGGGACACAGCTGCTGAGAGCCAGTGGCTGTGGCATGCTGGTTCACATGACATACGGCAGGGGAGGGGGGGGTGCGGGGGAGAAAGCCAGAATCACTATGACCTCAGGGTCTGCCATGTGGCTGCTTCTTCTGTGCAAATCCCCAAACTCCTCAGGGCTGGGGTGTGGGTGCCTGCTGATGGGCTTTCACCTGCTGTGCTCCTCTGGACTGGATCACCTGCTGCTCACAGTTGTGTAAGGTCCCAGCAGCTGCTCCTCCTTGGCCTTCCCATGGCCAACCTCTGAAATAACCCATCAGCACCCTGTGTGTAGACACTCAGTCTCAGCATGGAGCAGAGATCACCAAGAGTGAAAATGAGTTGGCATGCACAGCCCCTCTTCTTTCAGGTTACTGGGGAAGATGAGAGAGACTTCAGCCAAGCAGCCCTGCTCTGGGGCTCCAGGGGGCTGACTGGCCTGGACTCCCTCCTCCTGTGCTCCTCTTGCACTGGCAGGTCGGGATAGGCCTCAGAGACAGGGACAGCCTTAACCTGTGTCAGCCCCTCTGTCTCAGACCACCAAGCAGTTTACCCCTGGCCTCTGGCCCATCACCCTTGCATGCCTGTCTGCATGTCCCTTCCCAGCCTGTGCTGGCCCATCACCCCTGAGGTCTGCAGGTCCCTCCCCAGCCTGTGCTGGCTCAGCCCTCCTCCCCCTCTGCATCCCCTGGAGCATGAGCCAGACTCACCTGCACCCGAGCAGTGGCCTCAGTCCTGGTGACTGAAGGACATGCAGGTTCCAACAGAAGCCATGGAGCCCTCCCAGGTACCTCTTCAACTATACATGCAGACAAGGCACTTCTGTGGATCCAAAGATGTGCAGGTGAGCTCAGGTGTTGTGTGGACCTCTGGGCTCTAGATGGAGGATGAGGCCACTGTTCCTGTAGCCCTCCAAGCTGTGGTCCTAGGACGTCATGGTGCTCCAGAGCCATGGGTGAGTGGGACCAGCCGCCCTGCACTCTCCTGGTCTGCTGCAGGCAGCCCTCAGCGGGCTCTAAGGAGGTGATTTCTGTGTCACATCTTCATTAAATCCTGGTTTCCTTGGCAGAGTAGATCTGATGATGTCACAGCCCTTTAGCTCAAACCAATGGACACTTTGGAATAAATCAAAAAGAGGTGATTCCACCTCCTCCACAGTTAGCCTCAAGAAATGACCCCAAAAGTTCTCTAAATGCTTCAACTCGTTTTGGGGAAAAAAAAGGTCAACATGAAGAAAAAAACTGTTTCCTAGAAATAAGCCACAAGCAAGTAAAAAATAAGGCTGTGTTCTATCCAGTATCCTTGGCACCTTTGTTAGGAGCCACTTGGATGTCCATGTAGGCTTATTTCTGGAACTCAGTTCTGTTCCACTAGTCTGTGTCTGTTTTTATGATGGTACCATGCTGTTCTGGTTATCATGGCTCTGGGACACCTAGAAATCAGATATTGTGATGCCTCCCACTTTCTTATTTTTGTTCAAGATTGCTTTGGCTATTTGGAGTTGTATGTGTGTGTGTGTGAGAGAGAGAGAGAGCTTGCATTTGAATTTTAGTATTGTTTTTTACTAGCTCTGTGAAGAATATCATTGAAATTGGTAATCACATAAAATATTAAATATTTGAAGAAAAACTGACAAAAGTGGAAAGTTGCATCCTGTGGAAACTAATGAAACCTCACTGAGGACAATGCAAGAAGTGTTGAGCGAATGCAGAGGGACACTGAGTGTGGTCATGCTGGGAATCTACAAAGTCAAAGGCTCCACATTTCCAGCAGAGACCCCTCCCCAGCTCTGCCAGCTCCTCTAATTCAGCCCCAGAGCTGTGTTGCTCCCTGTGGTCCCAGAACCTTCCTGCTCCTGGTCTCTCTGCACAGGTAGCATCAGTGATGGCTGGGCTGAAAGGTGCACTGACCCCGACCAACTGCATGGTGGAGAGAGAGGTGGGCTCCTCTGTAAGGCCAGTGGGGTGGTAATAAGACAGTCCCAGGGAAGCCCAGGCACACTGTGGACCCTGGAAGATGGTGTCCAGGGGGCCTGGACTGCCCTGTCCTGCTGCTCTCTCACTGCATGGGTGGGACTGGTCTCTTCCACCATAGCTAACTCCCCAGCATGCTCCAGAAATTGTTTCAGATCTCACCAGCAGCTTTCCGCTGGTCAGTGCCTGAAAGCATGTCTCCTGTGTCTGTAGATGTGGAGAGTGGTGACAGTGACTGAGAGACCAGTGTCTGAGATTGGGGTCTCTGATGACTTCATGGCTGTGGCATGCTTGGTGACTTGAAAGTTTCTAACCAAAGATGTAGGATGCCTGGTTGCTATGACAATGCTTTCCATGGGGAGACTCTGTTTTGAGAGTCTTATTAGCTTTGACCTTATTCTCAGGCACACAGCTTTTGGGAATGAAGGAAATTCCTTGCTAAAATAACCACAATATTTCTCCAGTTCGCTGCTTCTGAATCTGCTATGAATTAGTAACTTTAAACAACGGACTTTCTTGAGAGCTGCACAATGCTCCTAACATTGTACATTGCAACTGTAGAATTTAACTGAGGAAACACCTACATACTGTTGCTAACTCTGTAAGTTTTATGGATACAAAGAATAATGCTTCCCTGGCCATACTAATGATGAGAAAAAGAGAGAAAACTCAAATTACTAAAATACAAGATGAAGAAGGAATATCACAATGAACACTTCTGAAATATAGAAGATAATTAAAAACTATTTTGAAAATTTATACTCTAATAAGACAAAAAAATGTCAAGGACATCAGCGAATTTCCAGAGACATATGACCTACCAAACTGAATGAGGATGTCATACATAATTTAAATAGGTCAATTTCAAGTAATGAAATAAAAATGTCATCAAAAGCCTACCAACCAAGAAAAGCCCAGGACCAGATGGATCCTCATCCTAATTCTATAAGAACTTTAAAAAAAGAATTAACACCAATACTCCTCAAAGTATTCCATGAAATAGAAAAGGAGGAAACCCTTCCAAATTCATTCTATGGGGCTAATATCACTCTGATACCAAAACCAGACAAAGACACATCAAGGAAAGAAAACTTCAGACCAATATCCCTGATGAACATGGATGCAAAAATTCCCAATAAAATTCTGGAAAATTGTATACAAAAACATATTTAAAAGATAGTGCACCAAGATTGAGTGAGATTCATCCTAGGGATGCAGGGTTGGTTCAACATATGAAAATCAATAAGCATAACAGATCATGTTAATAGACTTAAAAACAAGAATCATAATCATCTCAATAGATGCAGAAAAATCATTTGATGAAATACAGCACACCTTCATGTTCAAAACACTAGAAAAACTAGGGATAGTAGGAACATTTGTCAACATTGTAAAGGCTATATATGCTAAGCCCAAGGACATAATAAGCCCAGCATCATTCTAAATGAAGAAAATTTGAAAGCATTCCTGCTAAAAACTGGGACAAGACAAGGATGTCCTCTTTTACCACTTCTATTCAATATCATCTTTCAAACTCTAGCCAGAGCAATTAGACAAAAGAAAGAAATTAAAGGGATACAAGTATGTAAAGAAGAACTCAAACTATCACTATTTGCTGATGACATGATTCTATATCTAGAATATCAAAAGAATTCTACCAGAAAACTTCTAGAATTAATAAACAAATCCAGCAAAGTAGCAGGATATAAAACCAACACCCATAAATCAAATGCATTTCTATAAATCAGCAATGAATCCACCAAAAGAGAAATTAAGAACACTACTCCATTTGCAATAGCATCAAGAAATATAAAAATCCTGGGAATCATTCTAATGAAAGAGGTGAAAGACCTCTACAGTGAAAACTACAGAACACTAATGAAAGAAATTGAAGAATACCTTAAAAGATGAAAAGATCTCCCATGCTCCTGGATAGGCAGAATTAATATTATCAAAAATATAAAAAATGTTATACAGGTTTAATGCAATTCCTATTAAAACCCCAATGACATTCATCATAGAAATAGAAAAAGCAATTATAAAATTTATTTGGAAAAATAAGAGACCCAGAATAGCTAAAGCAATCCTTAGCAAGAAAAGTGAAGAAGAAGGCATCACAACACCAAACCTTAAACTATACTACAGAGCTATAGTAATAAAAATGGCATTGTTTTGGCACCAAAATAGATTTGTAGACTAATGGTACAGAATAGAAGACTCAGAGACAAACTCACATAAAATATGTCTTACTTGACAAAGGTACCAAAAACATTTACTAGAGAAAAGACAGTCTATTCAATAAACGGTGCTGGCAAAATTGGAAATCCATATGTAGCAAAATGAAATTAAACCTCTGTCTCTCACCCTGCACAAAAATCAACTCAAAGTGGATTAAAGACTTAGGCACTAGAACAGAGACCCTGTGACTAATAGAAGAAAAAATAGGCCCAAATCTTCACCACATCAGCCTAGGATCTGACTTCTTTAACAAGACTCCCAAAAAGGAAAAAGTAAAATCAAAAATTAAGAAATGGAATGGATTCAAATTAAAAAGCTTCTTCTCAGCAAAGAAAATAATTAATAAAGTGAGGAGAGAGCTACTGATTGGGAGAAAATCTTTACCACATGCACCTCCGATAAAGCATTAATCTCTAGGATATTTAAAGAACTCAAAAAACTTAACACCAAAAAACAAATAACCCAATTAATTAATGAGTTAACAAAATGAACAGAAAGTTCACAGAAGAAATATAATTGATCAACAAATATATGAAAATGTGTTCAACATCTCTAGCAATTAGAGAAATGCAAATCAAAACTACTCTAAGATTTCATCTCATTCCAGTCAGAATAGTATTTATCAAGAATATAGACAACAATAAATTGGTGAGGATGTGGTGAAAAAGTTACACTCATACATTGCTGGTGGGACTGCAAATTGGTGCAACCACTATGGAAAGCAGTATGGAGATTCCTCAGAAAACTGGGAATGGAACCACCATTTGACCCAGCTATCTCACTTCTTGGTTTATACCCAAAGGACTTAAAATTAGCAAACTATAGTGATGCAGCCACATCAATGTTATAGTAGCTCAATTCACAATTGCTAGACTATGGAACCAACTTCAGTGTTCCTCAGTGGATGAATGGATAAAGAAAATGGGTATATATACTCAATGGAATATTACCCATTGTCCTGGTCCATAAATTAAAGAAGAGTAAAATTATGGAATTTACTGGCAAATTGTAGGAGTTGGAGAATATCATGCTAAGCGAAATAAGCCAATCTCACAAAACTGAAGGCCAATTTTTTTCTCTAATATGCGGATGCTAATTCACAATAAGGCGAGAGGGGGCACTAAGGGAGGAATAGCGTTGCCTTAGATTAGGTAGAGGGAAGTGATGGGAGGGAAGGAGGGGATGTGGGGATAGGAAAGATAGTAGAATGAAACAGACATTATTACTTATGTATATATTTGACACATACGATTATGCAACATGAGACATACGATTATGTACTCAGAAAAATGAGAAATTATATCCCATCAATGTATGATATATCAAAGTGAATAAATGCATTCTACTGTCATGTATAACTAATTCAAAAAATATAAAAAAGAATTAATAAAATAATGTTGGCATAGTCTTTAATCTTATTAATGAGACATATATAATAAAGATTGTCGGTGTAATTCTGCAGACCTGCTTCTTCATCAGAGAGCAGCGCTCCACCCAACTCCAGGTTAATCCTCAAGATTTGCATCTTTGAATCTTTTTCTTCCAATCTCCCCTGGCCCCTTGCCGGAACCAGCTAGTTTTGCCGCGCTGGTCAAGGCCTGAAGGTTCCCTCTCTACACCCATGAGGTTCAGCAGCCGCCCTCTCTGCATCCCCTGGGGCATCTCCAGACTCCCCTGAACCCTGAGCAGTGGCCTCAGTGTTGGTGACTGGCATATCCCTGTTCCAGCAGCAGCTGGGAGCCCTCCCAGGTAACCCTGGTACCACCCTCAGCCTCAAGCAACAAGTCTCCAGAGCCCCCTGCTGCTTCTCTGGATCCCTGGAGGCCCCGCTGATGCACAGGTCTTGCTCCTGTCTGGGCTGCCGCCAGAGTTGAGGCCAAAGACAAGTGTGCTACCCCTCCCCGCGGTGGCAGCAGCCATCTTCCTCACAGGCAGCTGTGACCGGTAGGGAGACAGGGAAACCCTGGCCGGCAGACCTTGCTCTGAGCTCCTTTCCACTGATACATTTCTGGGAGGCACCTGTAGGCGAATTGCCCTGCAGCAGGGAAAATCCATGCTTGAGGGGAAGGAAACACCCGGCGGCCCCAAAGTTGAGCCACCGCGGGCAGGAGTCAGCCGGGCGCATCCCACAGCGCCTGGGGCGAATCAGCCAGAGTGGCGTGGCTGCCAGCAAGAGGTACCAGAATGTCACCGCCACTCGCGAAGAGATTTGATCCTCCTGGTCGGTAAACTGGGAACCCTGTATTCCTAGTGACCCGACTGGGGGCTCACTGCCTCCCCTGAGCTATCCCACGTGTCCAGTGGACACTGCAGACTCACTGATGACATCCTCAGGCGTCCCCTGACGTCTGCCTCCCTCTGGAGGGTCGTGTCTCCACCCACCTCCGCGCTGAGCTGCACAGCGACAAGGGCACGCGCTCTGGCTGCCCCTTCCCTTCTCCAGGTAGCACTTAGGGGAGGGCGTCCACCAGGACTCCGCCCAGGGGAGGACCCCCACGAGGACACCGCCCAAGGGAGGGCGCCCACCAGGGCTCAGACCTACTTGGCACACCGCTCCTACGCTTGTCCCCATTCCTAGATTTCTGGACACCTCACCCTCATTCAGTCTTTTAATGTGACAACACTACTAATCATATTTTGTGAAGTTGACACATTTGTACTACTGGTGTTTGCACACGGAGGCCACCGATTTTTTTCTTCTTTCTTCTTTCCTCCCTCGAAAGGGACTGAGACTCTCCCTGCACCAGGCGAGTCTTGCGTGGCCTCTGCCACCTCAGTTAGGGCTTTCCTATGGCAGGACCAGATCCAGGATGTGAAACCTATGGTAATTCTTTTGGACAATTCACTAACGATACAACACTCAGAAATTTTATGTTAACTTTGTATGCTAACAGGATGGCAAATCTGCTTACAAAGTGGCTGCTTTCTGCCAGCAGTAAGTCAGAGTCCACCTATTTTATATGCTGCCAGTAGTTGGCAGGTCACCCCATGCACTCAGTTGTGTTTATTTTTGTGGAATAGGATAATATAATGATTTAATTTTGCAATTTTAGAGCCATGATATTAAATATATCAATGTGTTTAATGGTTATTTACAAATTGTCTTGGGTGATGTAATGAATTATTGACATGATAAAGTATAAAGCGTTTTTTCTTCTTTAATTTATTAACCCTGGGCCAATTTAATTGAATCGCTTCTCTTTTTTTTTTTTAATCCTTTTTATTTTCCTTTGTGACACTACAGAATGAGGGGGCACACACTACCACTGAGCTACATCCCCAAACTATTTTTACTTTTTATTTTGAGACAGGGTCTAACTTAAGTTGTTGAGTCTTGCCACAACTTGCAATCCTCCTGCCTCAGCTTCCCAGTCGCCGGGATGGCCAGCGAACATAACCTGCCTGGTTTCTTGAGTCTTATACTGGCCTGGTTTTGACCTTGTCTCCCAGATGCGAATAGAGAAAGTAGCTGGAGTGAAACTTGGAACGACGATATCACTCTAGGACAGTAGAGGGCGCCGTGGCTCGGGCTCCGGGAGAGAAGATCTGCCGGGAAGCGCAGCTGGGGCCCTGGGTCCCCTTAACCGGTGGTCGCCGCATCAGATGGCAGCTCACCTGCAGGAGAGCCGCGCCCCCGGTGTTGGAGTGACCGGAGAGCTGAGGCTGCCCAGCGCCGTCCTGTAGAGCAGCCTTGCTGAATGCAGCAGGCAGGGGCTCCTCTCCTGCTCCCTGCCCAGGTGAGTGTGTGGGGAGCGGCTGGGCTGGGTGGGAGGGCAACGATGAAGCTCCGCCCCTCACCTGTTTCCAGGGGCCACATATCTGCCCGGTAACTTCTGGGAGACCATCACCCTCCCCTGTAGCCCAGGGCCGCGGCCAGCTGGGTCCAGCGTCACCACTTACCCATACCTCCAGGCCTTACAGGTCACTGGCTCTGGGATCCAGAACCCTGCCAGATTCTCAGCCTCCCTAGCTGGAGAGAGGCTGCCCGCACAAGCGCAGGGCGCCAGCCCTTGACTTCTAGGGCCTCCACATTCTTACCAGAGGCTGCGGGTAGCCAGGGGTGGCAGTTGGGGGTTCAGGAGCCTGATCACCACCACCCTGGTAAGAGGTCAAAACCCTATACTGAGCTCAGAGTTGCGTTTCTTTTTTAAACTTAGGCTTATGCTAAAAATGCTAAAAATGTGATGTTGAAGTTAGTGCAATATGTCACCAGCGTGCAAATAAAAGCACAGGGTAACCACACACACACACACACACACACACACACACACACACACACACACACACACACACACAGGAGTGTCTGAATTCCTGTCAGCCAGTGCTCAATTACCACACAAAATATTTGATAAAATAATGATATAAAACCACTATGATTTTATATGAAAATATTAACATAGCAGCAAAATATGAGAAACTTTTAAAAAGATTATAAATGGGAAATTATGTATCTCTTCCATTGAACTTTGAGAAAATTCTAAAACAAAGAAAACAAAACAGATAAGCATTTAAAAAAGTGGCTAACTTATGAAATATGTGTCTGAGGTGAACACAGCTAAGAAGCTCCAGCTCTGGCACACTCTCCAGGACCTGGGGGCTACACCAGCTCCAGGGCTTACGGTGCACATGGCTGAGTGTGCTACAACCTCACCACACTTAGGGGATTCTTCAGGTAACCTGACCACGAGGGCATCAGTGCACCAGGAATAAACAGCCAGAAGACAATCCTGAGGTTGCTGAGCAAGACCTGAAGTCCAGCAGAGAAGAGGGCTCCTTTCCACCCTGCACCTGAGGTCTCTGGAACAGCATCCCCTCTACATCCAGGGTCTGGGAAGCCATGAGAGATCCAGGTCTATGAGACACCTGCACTGGGGGTCAGCACCAGACCCCACCCAAAGATTTTGTGCTCCATTCTCAACAGGTGTTAACCAGGCAATCCCAGGGCTGAGGTGTGTCAGAGGCAGATTCAGGAGACAGCTGATCTGGTGGGAAAGAAACTTTGACAGCAGAGCAAGATGGCTGGGAATCAAGCACTCAGAACCCATAGACATCACAGCTCTTTTATTGCTCCATTAGCTGCTGAAGGTGAAAAGTCACATTTCTTTTTTTCTTTCTGATTTCACAGCCCCTTGCTCTGTCTCCAGATGAGCAGTTATACTTCAGTGACTCCCAGGAACGCCCTTCCCTTGGGTCCTGTCTCACTGTTGGAATCTACCTGGAGTTTCTTCATGGTCACTACTGGAATCATATCTTCTATTGACAGAGGAGCCTTTAGAGACACAGTGGGAAGTCGTTAGCTGCAGGGAGGACACACTGTCCACACCTCACCCTGCCCCTCCCCTGGCTTCTCAGAACTCACCTGGGCTCTGTGTAGTCATAGATTCAGCAGTCAAGGCTCACACCTGCAAAACCTCACACCTCAAGGTGACACTCCCACATGCCTAGGATCACTGCAGCCCTCAGAGCCAATCCTGTGAGCTGCAGCTGCAGCTGCAATGGACACACTGTGTTAAGGACTCCAAGGAAGGGACCCAGGCCAGGGCCAGACCTCTGCCCACCAGATAGTTCTGAGAGGGTGGGAGTTTCCTCTGCATGGGAACAGCACTGTTGGGACCCTGGACTGAGTTTAGTGTGGGGAAGGACTAGGATGGTTACTTTGTTTCTTGGTAATTAATGGAAATTCAGCAGGGCATCTGGCTCATGTCCACCACTCAGGGGAGGGCTCCTCTGGAGATGACACTTAAGGAAGAAGGGGCCTCTCCTCCCCTGGTTCCTTACAGGTGAAAGACCCCAGCCCAACAACGTCAGGCCTAGTTGCAAAACCACCGAGGCATGTCACAAACCTACGCAGGCACCAGAGGTGTTTTTCAGATAATTAGTTAGGTGTAACCGGTTGGGAAAGGACAAAGGACCAGGTCCCAAGGCATGCCTGAATGAGCAGGGACAGGAGGACCAGAGTGCAAATATGTAGCTTTTATGTGGTTCTTTTTCAGTAACATACAGTGAAAAAGAACTTTGCCCTTTAGGTAGCCTATATGCTGGGTTTAAAATTAACCTATTGTTTAAACTGCCCCTTTACCCTATAAAAATATCTGTATCCCCAAGCCCGGGGTGCCAGCTCACCAAAGCTCCGGCTGAGGTTCTGCTGGGCACCCACAGGCGCCTGTGTCCCAATAAACAAACCTCTTGCGCTTTTGCAGCCAGTGTTTCGTGTGATTCTCCTTGGACAGGGAAATGGGGGTCTTTCACAGGTATTTATCAATAGCCTGCAAGTGCCTCTCTCTGAGGCCCAGGGACACAAAGACCAATATTAGGGTTCTAGAGGGATTTCAAACAGTGGTGAGGGGCTGGGCACAGCCACCCCTGTGCTGGATAGGAGCAGGGCAGCAGGATCAGGGAAGGGGTCTCATTGCTCTGTCCAGGAGCTTCCTCATCATGCCTTACCCTGGAACACACCCTGAGCAGGACCCTGGATTAGCTGAGGAGGGTCCTTTCCTCACCTGAGCTGGACCAGATGTTTACAGGGTATATCATCAGAGATGCCTTGAGCCCAAGATGGGTGGCTCAGGGCTGAGCTCTGGATGAGGAGGAATAATGAGGACACAGTGCCTACCCCTGCACTGACCAGCATGGCCAGGGTCCCTCTGTTAGGGGACAGACAGATGTGAATGGTGGGACCACGAGGTTAAGAGAATGATTCTATCAAATGGGCCCACAGTGCTGACCCCCACATGCTTTCTTTTCCAAGAAGCAATTTAGCTGCAGCCCTGCCTGGCCTAAGTAGACAGGATATGTCACATTCCTTAGCAAACTACCTGTTCACTGGAGGGGAAATGCAGGCACAAAATAATGTTGATAAGTGGAGCCCAAGTTACCCTGAAGGAGGTGACTTCTGTGACCAGATCCCCACACTCTGGGAGATGAGGCCACTTCCTCCTAAACTGCTGACCTGACCTGCATCCCCTGCCTCTGCCTGGCCCTGAGGGGAGGAGCAGGAAGCAATCTCCAGCCTCCAGGCTTCAAGGGAGACTTTCACAAGTGCTCACAGCAGACACAGGGCTGCCCCTGCTCCCTGTGCCTAGGGAGGGACAGAGTGTCCAGGCACCAACAGCCTGGGCTGGGGCAGGCCATGCTGTGCTCATCTCCTCCTCTTAGCTCAGGGAATGCCCCTCCCCTCCCAAGCCAGGTGTCCTGCTGTCTTCCTGCTGCCCCTAGAAATCCTCCCTCTGCAGCCCAAAGCCAGGGGCTGCCTGCAGGTGCCCTCATTTACATGTCAATCCCACACAGCAGGGCCCCTCTCAGTGCCCCTGGGTACCTAGGATCCAGAGGAAAAGGACTTCCAGGGCAGTGTGGCCATGACAAGGGAGCTGCAGATCTGGGCCAATAGGAGGCATTTCCCAGTCCAGTGGTCTCAGCTTGTGCTGACCCCTGCAGGCCATCGGGTGCTAATTACTATAATGTATTCCCCAGGAATTGGCAATGCAAAGGGAAAACCAAACCTGAGTCCACTTATATTTACATTTACCTGAAACACCCACAGTTCTTTTTTTCAGTCCTTCAGAAGAGCCCAGGATGCACTTCCCCAGGGAGGCTGGACAGGGATACTGGGGACTGTCCTATCACAGGCTGAGGTCACCCTCCTTCCTACACAGAGCCTGCCTTTCCTCCTCCCATGCAGGAGGCCATGTCCCACCCTGACCCTCCGCCCCTGAAGGAGGCCTCTCTCCTCTGCTGGCCACAGTGTTTCTAGCACCACACAGACACCACGGTGGGTGCCAGACATGGGAAGAAGACTGTCCACATGTGGTGACATTTTTTATTTGGGGTGACATAAAGTGAAGAGTCACAGCTCATGTGGGGAAGCCTAGAGTGAGCCTCTCAAGGCCTCCTCACGCTCCTCCTCTCTCAGAGCCCCACCAGGGATGGGTGGCAGGTGCTGCCCTGGGTCTAGCTGCAGAAGGAAGGAGCCCTGTTCAGCTCTCCAGGTGTTCAAGACCAGGGTAGGGCATTCTGATCCCTCCTGCAAAACCACATTCAGGGAAAGAGGGAAGGGACAGGTGTGAAGCCCCAGGGGACCCCACCACTGGATGCCACATTATATGGAAGAGCAGGAACATGGGATCCTGCAGACTCAGTCAGTCCTGGTCAGCACCCCACACGGGGGGCCAGGCCACAGGGGTGAACATCCTAATGGATGCTGAGCCCACAGCAGAGGTTAAAGTCTCCCCAGGAAGATGGTTGTAGCAGAGTGTATGGGACTTGGAGGTGAGGACCTGTCTGCAGCATAGTTTCCCACCCAGGTTCTATGGGCAGCAGGATCCTCCAGCTCTCCTGGGCTTTGCTTGTCTTCCCATCACCACTCATACTCCACTAGGGATCATTAGCCACCCAGGCAGAGGACCAGCAGTGTTAAGTGAGGCTCCTCTTGACACATGGGGCCCCCAATGCTCTACTCTGATGTCCAGGGGCTGGTGCTGCTTTTTAGGTGATCTAAAGGGCTCATCAGTCCACTGATGAGTGTGGCCTGGAGTGAACACATTTAAAGTGGGCTGTGCACTTTGAGGCAGTGGAGAGGTATTGACCCATGATGTAGCTCATACAGGACATGAGCCTGTTATCTGTGACCCACATGGTGGAATGTCAATGTGTGAATTTATTTTAAAATAAACCAACAAATTACCACATCTATTTTTTAAGAAGGTTTACTTACCTTGACATTATTGGGGCCTCTTCCTGCAGCAGAGCCCCAGGAGGCCAGGAGGACACAGAGTACCTGTCAGCAAGCACATTGGTGGGGCTGCTCATGAATTCCTCAGGGAGTTGACTCCATGTGGACACAGGACCAGAGTGGACGGAGGAGTTTGCTTCACCAGCCTGGACCGAGTTGCTGCTGGGCCACCGTCCTGGGCAGAAGAAGCCTGGAGAGGGAGGACAGGACAGGAATGGGGCTCAGGTCCTCAGCTGTGCACTGAAGGACACTTGGGTCAGCCTGAAATGTTGAGTCCACAGATGGCGCTGCCTGTGAGCAGTGCTTTCCTGGACGCTCATGGCTCCCATTCTTCCTGGTCCTGGGTGGAATTGCTGCTGAGATTGAGAGTTTAAATGTGGATGCCAGTGTTCACTGGTGCCCCATAGAACTTCCTGAGTTAGAGAGGGACTTCAGGGAGGTCCTGGAGAGGGGCCTTCAGCACACCTGCAGATGGGGTGAGTGGGAACCGTGTTCCTGTAGATGAGGCAGTGCAGAGCTAGAAGAAGAGCAGAGGGCCTGGGCTCAGACCAGCCTGGAGCTGTGGACCTGGGTAAGCCATGCAATCCTGTTTCCTGGGTCCTCTGCACTGTCATTTGAGCACTGAAATGTGCCTTCCTATTGGTATCATGAGGCTGAATGTAACCTGATGCAGGTAAAGCTTTAGCATAAAATGGCTGCTCAGCATAAATGTGCATGGCCTTTCAATTTTAAATATCTGGGAGGAAAAGCCACACACTGGCTAGTGGCTGCCTCCAGGGAGGGAGTTGGTGGTTAAAGGCAGGGAAGGAAAAGGGCTCCTCTCCTCCACTGTTGGGTGTGGTGATCTGCAGCTTCTGGGGAGTTTTTGCATCATGGCTTGTGATCTTCAAGTAGACCCTGTGACATGAGCTGAGTAGAGAGATTCCACAGCTGAGGTTTGCATTTACAAGAAGGGACATGCCAGAGATAGCGGACCTGGGATAGGAATACAGCTGCTTCCCTGAGGACAGAGACCACCAAATCTTGAGGCCCTAGTCACACCCTGGACCACTAAACCTCGAGCTACCCCCAAGCTCTTCCTCAAACATAAAGACCAGGCATTTCTGCATGGAGAACAGCTGATGCCTTAGAAGAGGTGGCTGAACACAAGGGCTCAGGTCCTTGACCAGCTCTGTCTCTATTATGGTTCAGTCCCTGACCCCAAATGAGATGCACTTTACATCAAAGAAGCTCCTCTGGAGGACAAGATGAGATTCAGCTGTGAGGCCGAACTTCAGCAAGTTCCCAGTGCCAGCTACCTTGTGATGAACCTTCCTGGTGTTGAGGACAGCATTCTGCAGACCAGCATCCACCTGGCTCTCCAACTGAATCAGAACACAGGACATTCCAAACCAACTGTCACTCAATAAGAGTACTCTGCTTAATAAGTGTCTCAGGGACTGGGACCAGAGTTCCAGCAAACCAGCCCTGGAGGGCATCCCCTGCCAGGGCCTCGCGCTCCCTGTGGTCCTCCCTGAGGGCTTCTCCCTTGTGCCCCTCAGCTCTTTCTCAGAGTCATGTCCCTTCTGGGACCAGTGTGGGACCCGATGCTGCAAAGCACCAAGTGAGCCT
The DNA here is from genome assembly GCF_052094955.1 of Ictidomys tridecemlineatus. Taxonomy (NCBI): domain Eukaryota; kingdom Metazoa; phylum Chordata; class Mammalia; order Rodentia; family Sciuridae; genus Ictidomys; species Ictidomys tridecemlineatus. Next base: position 24,895 of record NW_027521230.1, read on the forward strand.
TCTTGACAGCCCGGGATTCCTCAGCATCACCTGAAACACAAATGCAACAAATTGAGCAAGACCTGGAGACAGAGCCCTTATTTCAGCTGAACCTGGCGGCTCCTTGGCAGAGTGAACTACTAGAGAGACAGGCCCCAGCCACTTCCAGGACTTGGAAGAGCTTCTGAGGACAGACACAGACCATCATAGGTAGAGAGAACTTCTGTACCCATAAAGTTCACCCAAGGAAGAAAGAACAATGACCTAGTGAAAAAACTCTGGAATGTCTTGTCACAAGGATTGTGATGACTCCACATATAATAGTCTCTGAAAATAGGAACTGAGGGGCGACCACCACCCCAGGGCAGCCTGCTGTAGCTGAGACGAGCCTTGGTGAAGGGAGCCCCTGAGAACACGGCAGTCACATCATGCCCACTGTGCCAGGCAGAGACCACAGAGCACACCATGGTGCTAAGGAGAGACAGGTCATGGTCATTAAGCTGCCAGCACCTGCAGAGCTTGCACACCATGCCCTCAAGTGATTAATGGCCACACCCTGACAAAGAGGGACATCTGACCCCAGGCACCAGCGGTTCACCATAACTTGATCTCCAGGGACATTTGTAAACATCTTCCACATCACCCAAATCTACTGTGGCTTCCTGCTTAGGATCACACCCCAGCCTCCTCAGAACACCAGCCTTCACACAGGAGGTGAGGAGTGCCCACACCCGGGAACCCTCACACACAGAGGGGAGTGCCCACACTCAGGAACCTTCACACACAGGAAGGAAGTGCCCACACCTAGGAGCTCTCTCACATGGGAGGGGAGTGCCCGCACCCAGAAACCCTCACACGTGGGAGGGGAGTGCCCACACCCGGGAACCCTCATACATGGGAGGGGAGTGCCCTCACCTGGGAACCCTCACACACAGAGGGGAGTGCCCATACTCAGGAACCTTCACACATAGGAAGAAAGTGCCCACACCTAGGAGCTCTCCCACATGGGAGGGGAGTACTCGCACCCAGGAACCCTCACACATGGGAGGGGAGTTCCCTCACCTGGGAACCCTCACATGTGGGAGGGAGTGCTCGTGCCTGGGAACCCACTGGTCTCCCCTGAGCGTCGGGTCAGACACACTCCCTGTGGGTGTGCATCCTTTGCTGTCCTGAAATAACTTCTACCTTGGCCCTGCTGACTGACTCACCTGCAGTTCTGTGGCAAATATCAAGAACTGGGGTGGCTCCCAGTTGAGGTCCCCTCTCTAAGCCCGCCTTGGACTCCCACAGGTGACAGAGCACTGAGTACACAGTTCAAGGAGAGCACAATGAAAGGCTCTGACCTCACCTGGAAAGAAGCAGCATCGCTCTGCCCCTCCTGCCCACCCTGCACAGAAACAATGGAGTTCACCAACATGGACTGAGATCTCTATAACCATGAGCAGAAGGAACCTTTCCTCCTTTTTAAGTTGCTTATGTCAGGGTTTTTCCACTGCAGTGTTCATTCTGCAAAGAGGAAGATACTGGCGACTAGGGAGGGGAATGCCTTGGGCAGGCAGTGGGGTCAGAGCAGGTGGGACCAGAGCCAGGCACAAGGAGGGTATGCAGGAGCAGCACACAAGGGCATCGAGCTCCCAAGGGCAGCCTGACCCTCCCATATTTTTGGTCAAGGTCTGATAGGACTGCTGGGATGGGGCTTTACTTCTGTGGTTTGTCTGTGGTCTCACAGTTTGTTCCCTAACTCACATCACATCCGTGTGACTATTCAATGACAGGAGCCTGTGTCCTCCTGAATGTGCTAAGTGGCCACAGTCTTTTCGATTTCTCACGACCATTTTAGCCTCTGAGGACCCACACTGCCTTCTGGGCACCTCTCCTCTGCTCTTTGGGGCACAGTGTGAATGTGCTGAGGCTGCTCCCGCAAAGTGAGGTGACCTTGTCACAGGGACAGGACTTTCCTGAAGCTGGCTTCCCTCAGCACCCTCTGGTTCTTTGGTTGGAATGATGTTGAAATGCACCTTCCTTGTTTGAGGTCTGGAGTCTGAACATAGCTTTCATTATCACAGGAACATTTCTAGAAAGTTCTGTGTTGTCTTCAATGCCAAGAACACTGAACTCCACACTAGGCAACCAGCACGCTGGTTTTATTAAAGAGGTCCATGGCATAGAAGTTAACTAGTGAGATCAAAATAAAACAGACTCAATTACTTTTTTCTATGACCCAGGTCCGAGATGGCTCTCACCTCTCTGGCTCTCACCTCAAACCACCCGGTGGGGCAGCAAGGCTTACTCAGCGCCAGCAGGAGAGAGAGAGAGAGCACGCCAGGGGGTGGCCTTTTATTGGGGAACAAGAAATTCAGGGGAAAATTCCATTCAATGAAGGTGGAGGAGGGCAGCATTCCAAGGTCAGGGTCAGTGATTGGCCTCAGGATCAGTGGTCAGTCACACCCCCACACAGACAGGCTCTCGCACCTGGAGAGGGTGGAGATAGCTCCGACACAGTTTGGCCAGAACGCCTCACACCCAATCAGGGAGGTGCCCAATCACGTGCAAGAATGACTTCCCACACTGAACCATTGCTCAATATGGGTGGGATAACAAGTCTGGAGGCCCCTTGAATCTAAGGGATAGATGATTTCCAGTGAAAGAGGGTTCCACACAGAGTTATGACTTAATGATACCAATATTTGTGTGCAGTGAGGGCCAAAAGTCTTTAATTGGAAAACTGCTCCTTACCCCACACCCAGTCCTCACTCCAGGCTCGGTCTCTGGGTGGCTCTCTATGCTGATGCCAGCAGGGAAGTCCAACTTTCTCTTCATCTAGATTTTTCCTAGGCAAGTGGGTGATCCCAGAATGCAGGCCATTTTCTCTTGTTGGTGTCCACCTGGGATTGCAGTGAACACTGGGAGGGTCAGGTCATGTTTGTGTTGCTCAGCTTTTCATTCCAGTGGCAAAAATCCTCACATGACCAACTTAAAGGGAGGAAAGGTTTATTCTGCTCATGGTTCCAGAGATTTCAGTCCATGTTGGTGGACTCCATTGTTTCTGGACATGGTGGGCAGAGGGCAGAGTGATGCTGATCTCATCATGGCATGGGGAGCAGGGAGACAGAGAGAGAGAGAGAGAGGAGGGCCAGGGACAAGACTGATACTTCTAGCTCATTCCCTCCACACAAAGTGATCTACCTCCTCCAGCAGGCCCCACCTCCTACAGTTTATACCCCTAACAGTCCATTCAAATATGGCCCCATCAGTGGATCAATCCATTGATTAGACAATCACCCACATAACCCAATCACTTCCCAGCACCCACCTCTGAACGGAGCTACACGTGGACAAGGTCTTCAACACAGGAGCCTTTAGGTGGCATTCCAAATCCAAATACTAATATCACTGTGTAGTGTTTCTCAGGTTTTCCATTTTCTTGGAAAAATTGGAATATGGAAGGGAAAACCTGTTCAGTTCAAAGGCCCCTAAATCAAGCTTATGCAGTACTTGTGGAGAATTTAGAAGTTATTCCCCATATATTGATTAATAAGCAATTCCATCTCAATTCAGTTGTCATAAGATTTGCAGCAGGTTTGCTTTCTAGCAAGACCACCTTTATTTCCCTAGACAGCACACTGGGCGCTCAGCGCAAAAGCCGGCTCTTCCGCGGAGAGCTACTTGCGGTGGTCCTTCTCCCCCAGGAGCCACAGTTTGACCTTGTACAGAGTGATGTCCTTGTAGACCCTGAAGTGGTTCAGCCTGTGGTCATGGCACTCCGGGCTGACCTAGATGGAGGTAGGGGCAGCATAAGCTGGTCAGGAGGGGGAAGACCTGGACCCATCGGGCCTCCTTGACCACGGGTGACCCCAGGGCTCTCCTGCTCAATGCTGCTAGTGAAACTGTGACACCAGCACTTAGAGCGTCCCGAGAGCAAGGGGCATTACCTCCTCAGAGCTGGGGCTCCTCCCTGCCCGCTGCCTACATGGAGGGAAGCCTGTGGGTCACCCGGGAAGTCCTAGGTTCCGGGGACCTTGCATCAAACGCCCGGTTCATTCTGTTTTCTCTCTTTTCCTGGTACCTGGTCTCATCCCAGCTGCCTTCAGGGAAAATGGAAGCTGAGACGTGACCCCACCCCACCCCTGGGCCCCAGGAAGCGGGACTGCAGCACATCTGGGGCTGGTGCCCCTGGCTGCATGGACACAGGGAAGGCCGATTCCTTCCTGTGAACTGTCCAGTTCTGCAGGACTAACGGAGCAGGGCAGCTGCTTGCCCCATCGTGGCCCAACTGCGCTGCGTTTCACTTCTCTTTCTACACTGTTTCCTCTTCCTTCTGAGGCAGGTGGGCACCACAGCCAGGATGCCCAGAGCCAGCAGGCCTCTGTGCTGGGGTGCCAGGGACAGCTGGGGGCGGTGCTGTGCCTGTCCCCGGACAGCATCCGCACACAATAAGTGTTCAGCAGGTGCTTGAATGGAAAGGGAGTGTGTGTGGGGGGGGGTCACAGGGAGCCAGGGAGAAGGAGGACCTCAGCACATGCACCTTAGAGAAGCTGCCCTGAGAATCATTCAGGGACTTGCTCATCCCATCCCAGTCTGCAAGTGTGTGAGTGTGAGTGTGTGTATGTGTGAGTGTATGTGTGTGTGTGTGTATGTGTGTGAGTGTGTGTGGGGGGAGTGTGTGTGTGTATGTGTGTGAATGTGTGAATGTGTGTGTGAATGTGAATTGTATGCGTGAATGTGTGAGGATGTGTGTGTGAGTGTGAGAGTGCGTGTGTGAGTGTATGTGAGTGTGTATGTGTAAGTGTGTATGTGTGTGTGAATGTGTTGTATATGTTTGTGAAGTGTGTGTATGTGTGTGCATGAGTGTGTATGTGTGTGAATGTGTGTGTGCATGTGTAAGTGTGTGAGTGTGTGTGCATGTGTGAGAGTGTGTGTGTATATGTTTGTGTGTATGTTTGTGTGTGTGAGAGTGTGTATGAGTGTGTGTATGTGTATGAGTGTGTGTTGGTGTGTGTGTGTGTTTGGACATGCATCCCACATGAGGATATATTTTCAGCAAGTGTTACCCAGAGACACAAGGCAAAGAGGTGCACACTGAGCCTTACTTACCAGGGGTCCCTGGGCTGAGGTTGGGGTGCTCTGAACAGGGCGAGGTCCTGCCAGGGACAGGGTCCCCACATTGGGGCCCATGGAGCACATCAATCACATCCTCTGCCCCAAGCACAGTGCTCTGAAAGTCCAGCTTCTTTATCTTTGATGTTCCCACAACACCTGGATCTAATCTGGGGGGCTTACTTCCTACCTTGCTCCCTGTGCCACCTGAGGGCACTGTCCCCACGTGTGTGATGGACAGAATGAGTGCCAGCAGGCCCCTTGGGTCTCAGACACAGCATTCTATCCTGGAGGCCTAGAAGGGTCTAAGCAGGGCAGGCCTGGCTGGGCCCCACACTCGTCCTTCCTGTGGTGTGTGCTGACTGCAGGAGACGCCCTGCGGTGCAGGGAGCAACCTTCCCATGGTGCGTGAAGCCCCCAGCTCTCTGGAGCTTTGCTAAGATGCCCACTGTCCCCTGGGCTGACCTGTCTTCATAAGGCTCCCTTCCCTCCCACCTCCTTCTCACTGGTCAAGGACTCTCCTGGACCAAATTCCACTCAGGTCGTCCTCCTCTTAAACCAGGCCTGACTTAGGGCCTTCTGTGGTCACCTCTGCATCATGCAGTTTCAGCAAAACTCCAGCTGAGCAGTGTAGTGAGAGCCACCACCCTGAGTGTTGACTGTCCTGGGTGTTTGTGGGCTCCTTGCCGTCTGTCCCCCAGTGCAGGTCTGGTCCCTGCCCTGCCTTCAGCAAGAATCCAGCCAGGTCAGCTTAGCCAGGACCCCTCACCCAGACGTTCCCCCCAGTGACCCCCCCCACAGACCTCCATTCTTAGCTTGTCCAGCTGCCCACCCTGCAGGAGCCTCTGCCCTAGCCACAGCCCCCCTTGGATCAAGCCTTCCGTGTGGTCTTTAGAAATCACTGATCCCTGATTCTTTATTCATGTTCAATCAAGGTCTTGAGCAGTTTCCTCTGAAGTCCCCTCTTTCACTGATAGTTAGATCTCCATGGCTGTCCCTTACCTCCGTGTGGCCTTGCTTCTCCAGCTCTGAGCCACACCTCCTCCTTTTGGGGTGAGCTCTGTGAGTGGTGGGCCCCCTGGAGACATCCTCCTGTCTGGAGCAGCACCTGACTGTCCTGGGCAGGGCTCAGGGATTCCTTTCTGCTCTTCCCCATCTGCATCACAGGAGCTGGGCCACGTTTACTGAGCAGTTGCTGTGTGCTGGGCACTGTCCCAGGTACTGCTTCTCTCAGCAACCCTGTGAGGCAGGTTCTGTGGTATCCCCATTTATGAACAGGATCAGCACACAGTGGCTTAGAAACTCACCCCAGGTCTCAGGATATCAAGAAGGACAGAATTCAAGCCCCTACCAGCTGGCTGCCCACTCTGCTCTCAGCTACTGCCCACTCTACCCTGTGTTCCTACTGCTGCCCGGAGCAGGGGCCTCACTTACCAAGGACTCTGCCTCCCAGCCCATTTCCTGACTTTCCATCTACGTCTCTGGGTACTTCTTCCTGGGTCTCTGAGCAGCATGGTGAATGAGATTCAGAAACCTGACTGGAGAGAAGTCTCCAGTTAGAAGCTGCCCGTGTCCTTTTCCTGGCCACACCACTCCAGGGCCACAGAATTCTGTGTGCAGAGCCAGGGCCTGAGACAGGGGCGTCTGGTTCTCAGCCATGTGTCAGCAAATGTCAGCAAATGAGTTCAAACTGTGCCAGGCACTGTTCTGGACCCTGGGGCAGGGCTGTGACAGACATAGGTCCCCGGGGAGTCCAGGGCAGGCAGGGACAGAGGTCAACACCTCTGTTCTCAGAACATGAGGATGCTGCTCTCCTGTGCCTCTCCATTATGCAGGGTCCTTCCACAGCCTCCCACCTGACACCCTGGACCACCTGTGCCCACCTGCTCCAACAGTCCCACACCCCCTGCCTGACGGAGGCACCTGTTCTCCATGCTGTCGCCCATGATCCCACCCCACACACTGGTGGAGGCACTTACAGGCTGCCCTCTTGCCTTTTACCTGATTGTGTTGAGACCCCCAAGCCCACCCCACTGCCTGTCACCAGGTGAAAGTGGAAACATGAACAGGACTGTGTTTACTGAGCATGATGAGCCGGGTTCAGCTCTAAGCTCCTGTGGTGTTTTGCTTGGTCCTTCCAACAACTCCAAGAAGTGGGCTGAGAGGTCAACAACCTGGCCGAAGCCTGCAGTTAAGGAGTGGCAGCACCAGGACATGAATCCAGTTCCTAGGCCTTCAGAACCCACCCATGTGAGTAACGTCTGAACATCTGTGAATGAATGACTCCTATCTTCAGGCCATGGGGACTCTTGTGGATGACAGTAATGAGTTGGCATGTGTTTGCACATCAGTCTCTCTGAGCCTGGTCAGTAGAGTAGTCTTGAGACCACAGCAGAGGACCCTGAGATTCCCTGCAGTGACTCTGCCTGCGAGTTCTCTGAGCCCCCTGCCTCTCTCTGCCCCACCTCACGAAGTCTCCAACCCAAGGACTTACCATCTTCAGGTTCCTCCAAGTTATCATGCCATGACATGGGCTTCCTGGTGATTGTGTGAACTGGAGAAGAGCAGGGACACAGTGCAGGTCAGAGCACAACCCCTGCCTCCCGCCACTCACCCTAGACTAGGCTCCCATTCTGCACCCATGTAGTGCCTGGGCCTAGGGGGTTCTGGCTGGGTGCTGGGAACAAGGTCCCACAGCTCTCCAGGACTTAGGATCTGGCCTGGCACTGTCCAGGGCAGTGGCCACAAGCCACAGCCTACTAGGATTTATGTTTGTTTATTCATTCACACATTTATTTATTGCAGTGAGCTAACCCTAACTCTAACTCTAACCCTAATCCAGCCCTCTTTTATTTTGAGAGCTGTCTCTGTTGAGGTCATCCTTAAACTTGCAATCTCCCTGCTCCAGCCTCCCTGCTGCCAGGATACAGGTATATGCCACCTTGCCCAGGAGTAAAAAGACTTCTGAGCATGCACCCCTAAGATATGAAATGTGTATGTCATCCGTATGTAATATTATCTGCATATTAGAAAAATATAATATTTTTCTTTACAGTACAAGTAAACAGAAATGCAATCTACAGTATTTTCTCACTTCACCACAGTGGCCACATTAATCCTGTGCCCAAGGGAAAGAACTGGAGGAAATCACTTTTCCCAGAATGAATGTGGCCTGAGGGATTATTTAGACTGTTGGAATGAACCAACCTAAACAGAAGTGAATTTTTCTGCTCAAATCAGTGATGGGGACAGAAGACAGCCAGAAGAGTTTAAGCAAAATCAAGTCACTAAGTCTCCTGCAGATGGCCAGGCTGCAGGGGTGCTGGCTATGGAGGTAGAGAGTTGGGGGGAGCTCAGGGAGGAGGAGCAGGTGGGCAGGTACCATAGGGGGCTGTGGAATGAGCCGTTCAGAGGTAAAGAGGAGTTTGAGAGGGAGCCTAGCAATGGTGGCGGGGTGGAGGGGGGCAGGCCCTACTGTATTTGTGGAAGGAATTGGGAGGAGGTGAGGCTGGAGAGGGGCAGGTCCAGTCGCTGTCCAGAGGGTGGAATTAAGTGAGAAGTGGGTACACCCCCAGTGTATCATGGAGTCTTTCCCTGAGGTAGGAACAGACAAGGGTCCGGGGAAATGTGAAGCAGCAGACATTCTACTTCTGTGACTGCCAGGTGTGTGGACTGGTGGATGGAGGCTGGGGCTGACTCAGGCTTCTCACCTGAGGAAGGAAGGGCCCAGCTGCCTTGTGCTGCCACAGGGTCTTCTGGAGAAGCAGAGGGTGGGCAAGGGATTCAGAGCCCCTAGCTTTCCAGAGGGCCAATTTGAGGTCCCTAATGGTGAGTCCAAGGTAGCTAGCTGGGAGGTGGTCAGATGGCAGAGCTGGAGCTCATCTGAGGCCCAGTGTCCTTTAGGGGCTGCTGATGTTGTAGGATGAGATGGATCTCACAGGAGTGTGCAGGGTGAGAGGAGTGGAGGGGAGGGTGCTTTTACCTGAAGGACAGGGAGCGCTGCCCAGAGCCCACTCTCCTGACCTTTCCAAAGAAAGGGCTATGATGATAGTAAAGTCCTAAAAAATCCTTTAGTGTATGAAAATGAAACCAAAATATAACAAAAACAAAATATAAAAGCCCTGAAAAATATAATTCCATCAAAAACAAAAATATTAAAAGCCATTTCCAGTTGGGTGCCATGGCACATGCCTTTAATCCTCAGAGCTTGGGAGGCTAAGGCAGGAGGATTGAAGTTCAAAGCCAGTCTCAGCAACTTATGGAGGCTCAAGTCTCAAACAGAACATAAAAAGAGCTGGGGCTTTACTGAGTGCCCTTGAATTCACCTCCCCCCAAAAGCATTCCTTTTTACATGCAGTATGTTTGATCTCATTGTGAGGTGGATGCATTTCAATGCATCTGATGTGTCTCAGGAGGCCGGGTGACCCTGGAATCCACCCTTCCTGGACACTAGAGATCAGGGCAGGCCTCTCCCTGCTGCCTGCTCGCCCACAACCCATCCCACAGTGTCCCACCTCTGTTCCCCTAGTCCTCACCCTTGCACAGGGGATTCACGTGGTACTCCATGTACAGTTTCTTCGTGCACAGCTCTTGCAGGTACTGTTCCCGCAGGAACTGGTTCTGATGAACCTGGTCCTGGATCGCCCTCTCCCTCTGGTGTCCAGCCATGGCCTGGCCATGCTGGTGCTTGGGGCTCTCTAAGTGCCCTCTGGCTGGGGCGGTGCCTGTTCTTCTGCCATCTCTGGCAACAATGTCCCGGCTGTCTACTGGCAACAGAGTCCTGGTTGGAATGCTCCAGTCTCCAGCCCTGGACCTCCCCTGGGCAACCCAGTCCCCTGACTCCACCCACTGCCCCCAGATCCCTCCTCCCAGGGCCCCAGGCAGGCACTGGACTCACCTGCCCCAGCTTCTCAGGTCAGAACCTGGGTACTAGAGCTGCCCTTGGACATCATCAGGGAAGGGCTCCAGGTCCAGTGGGGAGGCCCAGGTAAGAGACTGACAGCTGGATCTCATCTTGGCCAGTCATTTCCTAGAAAAGATTTAGGTGATCTCCAGGAAGGGTGGATTCCAGGCTGAATATGGGGCTGTCATCCTCCTGTGACCCCTGGGTCCACCTGCTCAGGCTGCTGGGAAGACAGTCCCAGGGACTGTGACCTGCACCCACAGGGAGGAAACCATGTCCCCTGGGTGAGTGTGTCAACCCTGCTGCCTGGTTGGGGAGGCTGGATTGTGGGTGGGACTGGATTATGGGGACCTAGAAGGGAGAGCTGGGAGGAGGAGAGGGGGTATAGATGGGGGAGTGACGGGAAAGGGGAGCCAGATGAACAGTGGGGAGGTGAGTGGGTGGTCTGGGAGCAAAAGAGGAAGAGCTGGGCATGGAGCCCCTCAAGGCAGGGTGTTGGGAAGGGACCATGTAAGGCAGAGGAGGGAAAGTGGTGGGGCAGAGGCCAGAAGGGGAGGGCTTGAGCTGGAGAGCAGGCTGAGGGCTGGCAGCCTGGCGGGTCAGGGAAGGGAGGCGGGTGATGGGGCTGGAGGGTGGGGGCGCAGGAGGGGGGCATGGGCATTGAGCTTTATCCACAGGAGCAAGCTTCTTAGTCATGTCTTTGGACAGTCCTAGCTACTCACTGGCCAACCAGTGACTGACCCTTGCCAGAGGGCCTCCCACAGTTCTCTCCTCAGATTCCATGATGTAAGGTCCACTGTGACAGGCACCGCCCCCACTCTGTAGGTGCACTGAGTAGGCCCCACCATCCAGGGACTGGTCCCATGTCTAGGTTCAAGAGTGGTCACTGGATACAGCAGAGAGAGAGAGATGTGGCACTAGGAGTCCATGTCCTTGGGGGGATGTGAAGACTGCCCTCCTCAGGCAGTAACTGATCAGAGGGCTAGGGGACACCTCTGTGCATGGGTCCTAGGTGCCCTTCCTGAGGACACACTTTGGTGGTGCCGAGTGTGTTCACACCCTGTGCAGGGAAGTGGGATGGGAAAGTGGAATCCGTGTCCCAGTGGATTAACTCACTGTGTTTCCAGAGCCCTTTCCTATCATCTAACTCCCTGCCTGAATAGAGGTCGTGAGAGGGGAGAAGAGGTGTCCATTCTGCAATGAGGAGGATGCTAGAGACTAGGGAGGGGGCTGCCTTGAGCAGGCAGTGGGGTCAGAGCAGGTGGGACCAGTAAAACTTTTAGAAACTTCTGTGTCTTCAGTGCCTGACATGGGTGGGGTGTTGGGTTTTGAGGATCTTAAGTCCAGCAGTAGAGAAATAATCTCTAAGAGGAGAGTTTCTATCGTAGCTATGAATCAGCTCAGTGCCCATGTGTGGAGCAGGCCTTAGACATTTACCTGGAGAAGCAGCTCCTCAAACCCACCCCTGTCCCCACTCCCAGCAGGAATCTGCACCTGGGAGGCTGTCCAGGTGAATGCCATCAGGGAAGTCCCTCCTCCTTTTTGTGCAGTTTTCCTAAGCAGTGAGTGATCAGGGTGCAGACTGTTTTCACTGGCCGTGTGTCCATCCAGCACTCGAGGAAGAAAACATCATGGGGCAGGTCGTGTGCTGCAGTGTTTCTTGGGTCTTCGTTTCTCTTGGAGAAGATAGAAAGTGGAATGGAAAACTGCTCCGTTCAAAGGCTGCAAATCAAGCCTAGGAGACACTAGACACTTCTAACAGAAGTTAGAAGCTTTTCCTGGAGGACGTGCCCATCAGGTTCATTTTACCTGGGCTTAAAAAATTTCTAATTCAAGGAGAAATCACTGCTTGGTACAAAGTCAAAAGATTGATCCCACCATTCACAAGCTGCCCAGCTGCTCCAGCTGCTCCAGAGCTGGGCTTCAGGGCGGTCCTGGGGTTCAGGATGGACTTAACACACTCAGAGGGACTGTGTGGGCAGTGCCTTTATGCAAAGGAGACGTTCGACGGTCATCAGGGCCGAGTGAGTAACAGGTGACGCCTGGGCTCAGATCCCTGCTAGAGCCATGAGGCCCTGGCAGGTCCTGTGGCCCCTCCCCTCCTCTCCCTACTGCTGTGTTCCATGTTGACTGTCGACTGCTGACACAGAGTAGGTTTAGGGCCCAAAATAACCACATACAGAGATGCCTGGAGAGGAAGCAGGTCCTTCAGAGGCGCTCCGCCTGTCCACTCAGGGAGAAAAGACTGAGGGAGACCCTTGGGGGTTGGGGACCCAGAGCGAGATGTGGGAGGCTCCAGGGCAGTGGAGAACGGGTTTGCTTTTCCATCTCACCCGAGTCTGGTCCTTCACAACTGGTGTAGATCGTGGGGCCTCGTCTCCTGAGTCTGACAGCAGCCCAGTGAGGTGGCCTGGGGACGGGTGGCCTCCTGTTCCTCTCCTGGGGGTGTGGACGCCTACAGATGGCAGCTGACTTGCAGAATCACAGCACTGCTGAGTGAGGGACTAGGGAGGATGGAAGTCCTTAGATCCTGAGGTCAGGGCTCCTGAGTAGCCGAGGCCTCCAGATCATGTCCTGACCCCTGGCACTAGGACTTCCCTCAGTCCTTTTCTCAAATCCTCCTGCCCAAGCTTCATGGCAGGATGGAGTTGATGCTGTGCAGGAGTAAGGACAGGTGGGTTTCGAATCATAAATCCTTCCTTTTCCTCTGACTTCAAGCACCAAACATGACACAGTTTCCTACCAAGGGCGTGCTCAGAGGGTCTTTGGAAGGGGAGCCTGTGGCCGTGCATTCCCACCATCTTCACACTGCCCATCATCACTCAGTGTGTTTGGGAGCCCAGGTGACCACTCTTAAATACTGGGGTGCCCTTGTGCCCAAAGTGGCTCAGAGCCCAGAATATTATAAACCAACTGTCACAGGAGTGTCCTACAGAGAAGGAACTCCCCTTCACTGACACACCCTGCATTGCATCCTTGGGAGTTGACTGGAGAGGTGGCCGTTGGGCTGGCGCTTGGTTGTCTGAGGAGCTGAGTCTGTGGCTCTGTGGTCTTGGTGTCTGCCTGGTGAGAAGGGGCGAGGCCCCAGGAGTGCTGGGTGGGCACCTGCCTGCCTATTCCTTCCCCACCTCCTCTTGGATAGGCCCCTCCACGGCCATCTTGAATTTGCTGACAATGAGGAATCATGGATTCTGGTTCGGTTTGCAGCTCTGTGTGGAGTTGTCGACTACGTCGGTTCCCTCCCTGTGTCCTGGCCAGCCAACACGGAGGGAGTGAGTCGCGAGGAGAGACACTCTTTGAACATGGAGGCTCTCTGCATCACCTTTGAGGGTGTGGGCCACCAGGGTGTGTGTCCCCAGCTGACAGCCCAGGGGACACTGCAGTGCTCAGTCATCTCAGTGGTCACATCTGTAGTGTGCAGGAATAGGGCTCACATCTAATGTGCAGAATACAGGAAGCATCTCCCCAGTTCCTGCTGGGATTTGAAGATTGGTGGTGTGCTGGAGATACCTAAGTATGCAGGGCCTCCAGCAGCTGGACATTCCTCCTAGGTGGTGTCTCCAGCCTCAGTTTGTGATCTGGTCAGAAGCACATGGCCCCAAACACCTTTTACACTTGTGCCTTGGAAATGTCTGCAGACCACGTGCACAAGCTTCGTCGGGTGCCGTGACCTCTGACTGTCAGATGATGGGTGGTGTTTGGGCCATCTTTAGGCTGGATAGTCCAGTCAGAGCTGGCAGTGCTGGAGTCTTCTGGCACATCGACTTAGGCCTGAGTGGCCTCTCCATGTTGTGGTTCATAGCATCCACACTGGACCTTGGGCGCTGGCACCCGTCTGGCTCTTCTACTCTGCCACTTGCCTTCACCATTCATCTCTGCCATGGCCTGTTCATTTGTGGAGTGGTACAGCAGACAAAAATGCCCACCGCATACTGCTGGGAAGGTGCTGGCCCCTGTCGATGCAGGAAGAGAATGTGTTCTGATTTTTATTGTGGAAGTTGCCACTGAGGATTATCCAGGGGACCCCCACACACATCCTTAGGCACTCCTCCAGCAGCAGATCTGGGGCAGGGGTGCCTGGCCAGGCTTGTTACTTGGAAGGTGTGTTTCTTTAGTAGTCCCCAACCCCTGTTCCCACAGCTGGTTGGCCCCATGGTGGTGCTCCAAACAGCAGGCAGCAGCTCCCCAGGTACATGGAGTGAGTCTTCAGAGCCTTTGCTTCCGGGATACAATTTCCTGATTGTCCTGAGGACACTGCAGTCAGGGAGAGGAATATCTCTGAGGTCCAGAGCACCCTGGGAGCTATTTGTGCAGGCCTTTGGTACTCCTAAAATCTCCAGGCAGCCATGATGGGAAAGAGCAGTGGGTTCAAGGAAGAACGGCTATAATAAAATACCAGAGTCTGGCCACTGTGTAAAAAAAAATGTTAATTTAGGTCTCTTTTTGTGCTTTTTTTTAACTCTCAAAGTCCAAGATCAGGTGGCCTCCTCTGTTTGCTTTGTAGCATCACCTGACAGCTTCACCACATGGCAGGGAATCAGAAAGGGAGCTGCCTCCTGCACCGGGGTGCATGCTGTGGGGTGCCTCGTTGTATGCCAAGCCTCTCCTGTGGCAGCCCACTGGCTCTGGAAGCCCATCATCTGCCCACTTTCAGGGAGGTGCTCTGTGCCATGAGGAACTGACCCCAGTCTCACAAGGCTCTGCACCTCGGAACTGCCATGCTGGGGACCAAGCCTCCATCCCATGAACCTGTGGAGGACATGCTCAACCACCTCAGTGGAGGACACAGACATTCCCAGAGGAAATGAGTGACGTGCCTGAGTTTTTTTCTTGGGATCAGGAATGTAGTTGCTCCCCTGGCACCAGATATCCCTGAAGATCTGAATCCTGGTCATACCTGGGGCACTGCAGCAGGAACCCCCTTACTCCCTCAAACATCCTGAGCAAAGCCGCTGCAGGGCAGAGCAGCTGCCCTGGGGCTGAGCCAAGAGAGGGTTCAGGCCCATGACCAGCTGTCTGCTTCCCTGACCCCAAATGCAAAGCAGTTGGCCTCCAGCCCTTCTGAAGGATGAGGGTAGCTTCAAACTTGGGATCATCCTTCCACAGCAAGTTCACACTGTCAGGTGTCCCCTGACCAGCACCACAGTGATCACCGTCTGCCTGGCTGTCCAGCTATCAGAATGCAGGGCATCCCAAGCTGGCTGCCCCAGGACAGTTCTGCCAAGAACAGTCTGGCTTCTCTGGTCCAGCCTTTGCCAGCAGTTGCTGGAGGGGACCCAGTTGCTGTTTTGGTGGCTGATGAATTCAGTCTGCCAATCCTCTGGCAGTGTCCTTGGAGTACCTGTGCCATCTGCCTGAGCACTGCTGAGACGACCCTGGTACCCAGCACTGACCACCTACTCTGCCCTCTGCTCCTTCATCAGAGGCCTGTCTCCACACTGCCCATCTCTCCTGAGACCTGCTGTGGCAGTGTTGTAGGGGTCAGATGAGGCAAGGCACAAAAGATAGCACAAAACAGTTTTATTTGGCTATAGCCAGGTTCAGAGAGAACAGCTTTTGCTGTAATCAATCAGTCCCCCTGAACTCCAAGTTCAGGGAGTTTCAGAACGTATACCCAGCCTGTAAGGGGAGGGGCTCAGAAGTTCACAGTCTGCAGAAGTTCATATAAAAGCAGCTTTTCTTTCTCTGTTCTGGGCAAGTTAACCCTTCAAGAACAACACCTGAGAAAGAGAGAGCTGCTTCTCCCCTTTCTTTCCTCCCCCTGCCAGCTGTTACCATGGAGCCCAGTTGGTAACTTCTCTTGTCTTAGAAATGTAGACATCTATCTCTGTGAAGCCCCAGCTCAAGGCCAGAGGCCTTGTTAAAGGACCTGTCTTTTATTTATCACATTTTGCATTTAGTAAACATACTTCTCCAAACTACTATGCTGGAAAAATATGTGTGAAAAAACTAGTAAAGGGGCATTCAGTACCTGGAGTGCTGATTTCTTCCAGGCCAATGGCCAATTAAAATGGAGCAACAGGAAAATAGAAAATTTACCTACATTGAACTCTTTGTAGAGACTCTTTTGCTGATGGTCCTAAAATCAATTATGGTGAAGATTTGTGGAGAAGCTTAGTTAATATTTTCTGTGGAGGAGGGGTGCAACTACTACAGGGGGTAAAGTCCCATTGTCCTCTCATGGACCCTCAACAGCTGCCACCTGGGACCCACCTTGGGACCCTCCCAGATGTCACAGGCCTTCCCTCTGTCACCAAATGTCTACTCCACCTACCCAATGGCACTGCTGTCCCTCCTCACTATCTAGGCAGCACCCACAGGGCAGGGCTGTAGGGGTTCTGTGTTTGGGATTGGGGTTCCTGATGACTTGCTTGGTGCCTGGGAAAGTCTCTGTGCAAAGGCATAGGATGCCTGGTTGCTATGGTAATGCCCTCTATGCTAGAGTCTTATCAGCTTCCACCTTAATCTTAGGCACATAGCTCCTGGGAATAAAGGAACTTACTTGCTAGATAACTACAATGTCTCACCAAGCTCTGGTGCTCCTGGAGCTGCCTGCCTAACAGTGACTTCAGACAATGGACTTTCTTGAGAACTGCACAAAGCTCCTAACGTTGCATATTGTAACTGTGAAGTATAACTGCAGAATAAGCAACCTTACTGATACTCTAAACAATAATGTGGTTATGGTACTAACGACTTAATGTAACCTCTTGATATAAATAAGTGTGGCCGCTTGGACAAAGGCCACTCTGCCACCTTCCCTGCCTGTGCACCCTGTCTGTGTCTCTGTCTACTTATTATTATTATCATTTTCACAGGCCTCCTGTCCTCATCAATTCCATGGATTTTCCACCACGAGGCTCCATCTTCTTTTGAAAAATCTCTGAGTCAAGGTGAATAATATGTGCCCTGCATCCGTCAAGAGCTTTTAGAAAAATTTGTCTTTTAAGGCCCGTTTTCTGTAGGGCTTTCTGTGAGAATCGTGATCCTCCTGGTCAAATGAATCAGTGAGAGTCCCTCTGGCTTATCCCTGGGAGTGTCTGCAGACCATCTGTAGCTTTTCCTTTCAAAATAAGTGACAGAACCCACGAGGACCCAGGCATCCACAGACACTGTGCATTATCACGTAATGGAACATCGTCTGCATTGCTCTTATTTGGTGATCGCTTTACACACTGCATAGAGGATGTATTCTAAAATACAGTTTGTGGCCTTATAAGTATAAAATATGTGCAGTTGTGTGTGTGTGTGTGTGTGTGTGTGTGTGTGTGTGTGTGTACTTGGTGGTAGACCAGAGGGCTCTGCTTCAGCTGATGGTGCAATAAGAGATACTTGGTTGATGTGTAACTTATTTAAAACAGTTTAATTTCTAGACTTGCTGAAAGGTGTGTTTTAAATGCATATATACTTAACAAGAGATCTTCATTTTGAGAAAGACAAAATGAAACAGACAAATAAAGATACACTGAACTGTATTTAAATCATTATATAAAGTAAAATATTAAATTACATACATATAAATTGCTTATGCAAGGAGGTCAAAGCATGGGATCATCATATGATCATGACCCAGTACATCTGTTATTTTGTATGTAAAGATAAAAGCAGCAGCAAAATGTTTAACGTGAAACATAAAAGCTTAACAGAAATGGGAGAAATTACTTTTTTTATTTACATTTTAGAGAAATTTAAAGCAAAGTAAAACAAAATAATCTTAAAAAAACACACTTGACTCCTGAAATGTAAGTGCTGAGTGTAAATCTCTGCGTCGCTCCAGGCCTATTTATACTACCCGGGAACGGGTTCCTTCCCCTCTTCTCACTCTGATGTACCAGAACTGACCCTCCTGGTGAGCTGGAGGAAATCCAAGTCACTGGAGCAGGATAGCTGGCCCATCTGCCCATCTGCCCACTGCAGGAGGCCCCACAGACTCCGCAGCCTGTGCAGGGAGTGAGGGCTCTGACTTGTAGGCCTGGGCCAGGCGGGCACTGGGCAGCTGGGACAAGTCTGCAGGGAGAGGTGCTCTGGAGACAAGGCTCTTCCTCTGCAAACCAAGCCTGCTGCCCACGTGGTTTATCTTGGGCTTCCTCTATGGGAAAATGTAAAATAAATAAAAGAAGCTTTTGTAAGTGTTTGAATCATGAACACAACTATAAAGAATATTGGAGAAAAAAGTCACTGTGGAGAGGAGGGAGAACACCTTGTGTACAGTTGAGAAGGGTCAGCAGTGCCTCCTGGGCTTTTGTTTCCTCTCTCCCTCCCCTCCCCCTCCCCCACTCCCCTTCCTCTTCTCTACTGATCTTCCCTCTATTTATTTATTAATTTTGAATTGGTGCTTGATATATATGCATAAAGGTGGAATTTGCTGGGGTATATTTGTACATGCATATGGTATAATTTTGTCAATTAGCTTCTCATTTCCTCCCTTTTCCCCTCCCTCTTTCAGTCACCTCAATTCCTACTACACTCATCTTCCCTTTATCCTCTGAGATCCTCCCCCATCTCTCTGGTTTTTTAAATAATTTTATTTGAAATTTATTTTTTTATTTATTAAGTAAATTTATATGTGATACCTATATAAATACACATAGAGATCATCATTCATTTGTAAATTTTAAAAAATATATGCATGTAAATATACAACAGATTGCTATGTTAACTAATATGATATTTGATTTTTAGAATATTCAAGTAAAATGCCAAGAGATGATGGCATTTTAAAATTGGTGCCATTCTTGTACAGCTCTAACATATTAAAAGACCTGGGATTCTGTCCAGTGGATGGGAGTTTTTATGGCATATGAATTGTATCTTAACAGTACCATTCAGAATGTATGCCTTTAAGGGTTAAATAAAGTGTTGTATTCATTTAAAACATGCACTACCAATGTTCATCATACTACTTAAAAATATTATAATAGGGGTTTTCAGATCTCACCCATCCTTTCTCATTAATATGTTTTCTCTGGTTTTCAAAGCATTGAAATCAGTGAGCAGAAGTGGGGAGGAAGGAAGTTCTGTTTCATGGATGAGAGGTCCCAGGTGGGTAGAGCTGAAAACGCAGTGCTTCTAGATGCAAGCTCTGCCTCTGCAGGGAGCGAGTGTCAGGGGGCTTCTTCCTGAAGAGCATCCCAGAAAGACTGTAGACCTAGCTAGGTACATGCGCATACCGTATCAGGTGGCCAGTGTCTCAGGTTATCAATGAAAAAAACAAAGCAAAACTTGTTTATATTTCTCTCAATGGAACACATTATCAAAAACTTTAAAAGCAAATCTGAATTTCTAATATATGTTGCTTAATAAATGCATTTGGCCACTCACATAAGAGTTCTTGCAAACAACCTGGATGAGCACCACCTCCAGCCCTAGGGGGTTCAGTGGTTCTCCCTGGGGTCCTCCAGGAGTCCGCAACCCACAGCTTCTTGCTTAGGGCTGTGTCCTCTCCTCCGATTAGCTTGGGAGCTCGACTTTGTAATGAGTAGAACAGCCTCCCTGAGACACCCATGGGAGTCCCGGGGACTCTATGGAACACAGCAAGGTGAGTCCCCGGGACTCTAGAACACAGCAAGGTGAGCCAGGGGAGCCCAGCAGAGCAGACTGAACTCTGACGCCCTGAAGGGCGCGTTTCCAGTCCGTGAAGCCCAGATTCCTGCAGAGGGCGCTCACTGCTCCTGCGACAGGAGAGTCTCCGAACACGGAGAGGAATAGGAGCCTATGAAGACAGAACATCTGTGAGATGTTCAGAAAACCAAGTAAGAGGAGGACAAACTGGAAAACGTGTGGCTGTCTTATCCCACAGGTCTTAACCCACGCAGCTCTCCACAAGTCCATGAAAGCAGGAGGAAGACAACCCACCACAATGTGAGCCCCGTCGTGGGCAGACAGGCCCCCAGAAGGACTCAAGGACCAGGCTCTTAACCTCACCCAGCAGGGAAATTTAAAATCACCAGTGTTGTCCCCACCAGCGGCAGCGTTTCCAGTCCCACATGTGTCTGTTGGTGTGGCTGTGCCAGGAAAGTGGCCAGGAAAGTGGGTCCCAGGTAGAGGGCTTTGCCATGTCGCATGGCTTTAACCACCTGACCTCACTGGGCGGCATCACCAAAGCGGACCCAAAGAGCCTGAAGGAGAATACAAAGAGACTAAGATGGGGCCATTTGTGGGCACATTAGCAAATTCAGAACACTCGTCTACAGTTAGTGTCCTCAAAAAATATCAGTAATGCTAGGAATCAATGAAGACAAAATTGATCAAACTATAGGATTGAGCACAACAAAACTCAATCCTTTCACAGAAATATATAGAATTATTTATTTGCATTGCTTAAAAAAATAAAAAGTCAAAAAATAAAAACAAAGTTAAATTAGGTTTTAAATAGTATTGCATAAACAAAACAATAAATGGAAGAACACACGAA
Organism: Ictidomys tridecemlineatus; assembly: GCF_052094955.1. Lineage (NCBI taxonomy): Eukaryota > Metazoa > Chordata > Mammalia > Rodentia > Sciuridae > Ictidomys > Ictidomys tridecemlineatus. The sequence continues at coordinate 45,288 of NW_027521230.1, forward strand.
TGGCAAGACAAATTAGTGAAACCTGAAAATTATTACATTAATAGAAAACCATAATAAAGTCAAAAGGTGGTTCTTTGAGAAAAAGAGGGCAAGTCTTCAGTGGAATTTATCAAGAAGAGTTAACAGGAAGTCATAACTAACAATAACAGAATAAAGGACAAGAAGCACATATTATGAACATATTTCTCTTAATGCATATGAAATGCACAAAAATCCCAGAAAAAAGTAACTTTGTGAGGGAATGGAAGCCTTAAGCCTTATATTAGCAATACACTACTTAAATAGTTTATTGTAATCAGCAGCTAAGAAATAACTCTGTCTCTGTGCCCCACCAATTTAAGGTATTATTGGGAAATATCATAATTTAATTTAGATGCCACTCCAGTCTTGTTCAAAAATTTTTATGTGTTGATTATAGAGGCCACATTCATGTTAATTCTGTGAAAACGCTATGATGTTAATATCCAATCAAACAAAGGTTCAGTCCTTGGAAGGAAAATGATTTCCACTTTTACTCAGAAGAGCTGATATAAATGACCTAGAAGAATAGAACTTGTTGACACTTCTCATAATTAAAGAATAAAAGCCAAAACAAATAATTGTATGTTTAAATTAAAATTACAACAAAAATACATCCCAGACCTCTGAACCATGTGGGTGGTTTTGAAAAATAGAGACTATAAATCTATGGAAGTAGCTGTGGGACACCTCTATGGAAGAGGTGAGAGAGATCTGGAGTTGAAAACACTGCCTTGCTGGGAATCCAGCCCCATGGCAGAGCACTTTTCCAACCTGGGCAAAATTCAATCCTCAGCACCAAAGCAAAGCAAAATGCTGACCAACCTTCCTCTGTCCCTCCCTCTTTCCCATCTTTCCACTTCCTGCCATTTTTTTGTCTTGAACAGGAGGAATCACAACCAATCAATATTAGATGAGAATTGTGGTTCACTTAGCACTGATGGAAAAAGTGCCTTGGAATTGATGGACGGCTCAGTAGGGGTCACTCAGATGATGAGTAGCTGATGACGGATGGACAGACAGATGGTCAGTGGAATACATGAAACAAATCCACTAAATGGGTGGTTTTGATATGGATTTGATGTGCAACCACCTGCCTGGATGGTTGGGAAGGGAAGATTTTAATGTTTATAGTTACCATATGTCCAACCCTTTCTCCAAAGCTGATTTGGGGCTTTAGACATGGTGAGTTAAGCCAGGCACACAAAATTCCTACATGGTGCCCCAGTGTGAACCACAAGTACACTTCTTCAACATCCAGCTTCTTCCTGTTTTATTTTACTTTTTGTTCTGTCTCACATCTAAATTGGTTTCTTCTTCCACATGTTCTGCAGAGACCAGCACAAGTGATGCAGCTGAACAGCCCAGACACCAGGAGAGTGGCGATGGGGACATTCACAGAAGTGTAGCAGGATACTTACTGCACCCTGACAGCAAGTCAGGAGCACAGTATGCTGACAGGTAAGTCCGCTCCACCCACACCCACTCTGGGAGTGCACCAGGAGACTTGATTCTTTTATGTATCAATATCTTAGTCACATTTCTCATGTGGTCTGTTGAGTGTGAGTTGTACGGTGAACCAGGCACTGACTGGATCTGTCAGTACCTTCTGCCTGCCGAGGTTTTTCTTGCTGCATGCAGTTAGGGCAGAAGCTCTCTTTGTGACCTGCTCTGATATTACTGCTATTTTCACTAGTGGCTGCCAGGAAGCAGAGAGGTGCAAAAGGTAGGGAAATGAACCCTATCAGGCATGACCCAGTGCCCTGCCTCCTCTCATCATGCAAAATCTACAATGACCACCCAGTGAGTTTATTCCAACCAACATGAACTGATTAGGTTACACTCTCAATCTAATCATTCCATTTGTAAAATATTCCTTTATTCACACAGCAGCTCTTAGAGGACACTTCATATTTAAACTAGAACATTCTGCCCTGGCCCCCAAAAGCTCTTTTTTTTTTTGAGGAGGGGAGTACCAGGGATTGAACTCAGGGGCACTTGATGACTGAGCCATATCCTTAGCCCTATTTTGTATTTTATTATAGACAGGGTCTCACTGAATTGCTTAGCACTGAATTGCTGAACTCAGAATCTTCCTGCCTCCACCTCCTGAGCTACTGAGATTACAGGCATGCGCCACTGCGCCTGGCTGCAAAAGCTCACTTATATCTCACAATGGAAAAATGCATTTAGTCCATATCCATGAGTCCTGTAGTTTTAACAGCTCCAGCATTGCACAAAGACCAACTCCAAGATCTCCTCTGAGACTCCAGGCACACCCCTACCTGAGAGCCTCTGTTAAAGTCAAAAGCAAGTTACATCTGTTCAGTATACAATGGCACAGAGCACATATTGTGATGGTGGCAGAAGATGGTATCACTGCCTAGGTCCAGGGTTTTGATCAATCCATCAAGACTGGAGGGTTTGACCACAAGCAGGGACATGTCGAATTGGAGTGAATGGACCTGTGACAGCCCCGTATGTGAATGATGAGATGGTCCAAAGGACCTTCTGTGTGGTGAACTAAACCAGGCTTCAGGAGCTAGCCAAGTGTATCTTACTAATGAGAGTCTATCCTTATAGCTAATTAACTGAGCCTCAGCCAATCCCCGTGCAGAAGGCTGCCAAATACTGCCCAGTCACAGACTCCAGGCTGCACCAGCCAGGTCACTTCCACCTGTGATTTCCTGTCCTGGTGCTTGTAAATGTGGCTCACAACATTGCTGAGTGCTGGGGGACATTTGAGACTGTCTGGTGTGTGAAGCTCCTGGGTCTAGTGCTTTCCTCTTGCTGCAGGAGGCTGTGCCCAGGTGAGGTGCTCTGTCTCTTTAGCTTCTCCTGTCACATTCACCATGGCAGCCAGCATCCACGCGGGGCAGTGAGCACGAGAGCAAAGCTGGCTCTGTCAAGGTGGGAGCTCTTATGTCTCTTTAATTTTGTTTGAATTCAGCTGTGAATGTCCAACCTGGCCACTAGCCACAGAGTCTGCACTGTATCCTTATCGCTTTCCTCTGCCCTTGCAAAGAGGCACTGTAATGGCTGGCTTCTGACCTCCAGGGTGTTACCTGGATTCCCAGTACCTTGATTACCATATTTTTAAGATGTATGTTAAAATACAAGATTCTGGACTGATTAAACAAGTTAATATAGCATGTATAAAAGGTGACCCTCAGGCCTAGAAAGAGGCTTCTGGGCTCTCATTTCCTTGGATGGACACCATTCATGTGAGGCCATCAGTCTGTGAGAATGCAGGGACACTAGTCCACATGGAAATCTTACAGATTTTATTACATTATTACAGAATGGCTTCAAAATGTTCTTATGTATTTGCTGTTAGTGAAGAAAAGTTTGTGTTTATTAATGTAAGAAATGTGTAACAACTAGGACTGATAATGTGTAAGTCCTCATTATTATCATCACTTCTCTATAAATTTTAACTTCTTACTGCACAATATTAGATCCTTTTTAGTTGAACCAATATCAAGACTGTTGAGGGTTAATGATTATATCACAATACAAAACTCATGTCATATTGGCTACAAATTTTAGAGGCTGATTAAACCTCTAGTATGTAGGCATAAAAAGAATAAATTCACAATCCTGGTATAAAAATTTTCACATGAATACCAACAGGTGCACATGGTGAATTTAAGGCAAATTAGTCTACAATAAGGAACAGCTGAAAGTAACTCTTGTGACTATCAGTGGTGGAAGAGTTCAATAACTTAGGATCCAATAAAATATCTCACACTTGTTTAAAAAGTTCATGCTTGCTTAAGAGACTAAATTCTAACATCTATTTTTAGAAAATACATGTTCGAATGAAGTTTTTGCTTACTTGTTATATGTTATAAAAATTAAGAGTTCAATACCTTTATATATATACTATATGCATGTGAGTGTTTGCACACATGTATAACATAGATATGTCCAGACATACCTCTATGTGCTAGTTCTGCACAGAGGGAGGTGTATTGTTCCATGCTGACCCCTCACACACACCTGTTCATATTCTCACCCACCTACTTAATATTTAGGTTCATCTGAAATAGATCTTGTGATAAATACTAATTGAGTTAATTGTGACTGAGTTCAAAGTAAAATATGATCTGATTGCATGGCTTGATAATGTAGACCTCTGATAATTATACTTAAATATACAAGTATACAAGTGTACATGGTATTTTGCTTCTGAGTCAGCCTATTTTATGAAAACACAACAATCTGTCAGGCAGCTAAGTGTATACAGCCTACTTTCTCTTGCAGAAGCATGTTTGAATTATGAAGGATTAATGAAATGTTGACTTTTATCATTTACTCTAGCCATTCACACCAAAGCATCCTTCCTCTTCTTCCTGGTTAGGAAACAAAGCCAGTTAAGCCCAGTGCAATGCAGTTGGATTACCTGATAATTGCATAAACACACTTTTCTTCCAAGCACAAGTGTCCTGTCTCCCCAAGAACTCCACAGGCCCTGGGCACTCTTAAAACCAACCACCCGAAGAGAGTATCTTCAGGACCTAACAGAGGGTGAAGAGATGTATTTCTCATTTTTTAAAGTGATGTATTTCTCATTTTATAATTGCTTCTGCTCTCAATATTAAGAATGCCAAAAACATTTTTCTAAGGTACCCAAAATACATATGTGTGTGTGTGTGTGTGTGTGTGTGTGTGTGTGTGTGTAATTATAAGCTCATAGTCATAGACTCAACTCTAATTTGTATTGATCAATGATACTATAGCTCATAATCTCCATATTAAATATTGCAATGAAGTGGCAAATTAGAAATATTATCTCTCTGTTACTTTTCTTCCTTTCTTTTAAACTTTTGGCTCATAAAAAAACTGAAAAAAAAACTTTAATATTTTCAAAGTAGTTGTTCCTTGATTTCAGTGTAGTTGACCCCATTTTATCTATTACATTGAAGTTGTATAATTAATTGTTTCAAAATATGGTATATCCTTGAGCCCAAATTCTGAAATAAAAATCAAGCCTTTGATATAAATCCTCTCTGTGCCTATGTTCCAGAAAATGTGCTCAAAATGACCATTTTATTTCCCTCTAGCCTGCACTGAGGAGAAACATTGCCAAGATGTTTAGATTAACATTAACCACCTTTTCTAATTAGGCCAATTCAATCAGAATATTCTCTCAGGTCAGCTCTTTCCTGACTGAGAGTCTGGTCAACAGCCAGAATAAAAGAAAATTGAATCGTACTAAACCATCTTCCTTGCGGAGAATGGAAGGCTTCTGATGTGCTGGCTGGGGAAGCTGTCTGGTCCCCTGTGTAGACTGGCTGCTCCCAGCCTGCTGCCTGCTGTCCACCCTGCAAGCAGGCATGCTGCTAAGAGAAGAGGGAGCCAGCATGGCCCTGAGATGATCTCTGCAGCTGCCCTGTCTTGAAGGCTTGAGTTCTGGAATAGGCCACAGGGAAATGTGTGGGAAACTGGTGTGGGAATTGGCTTATTGCTCTGCTCCTCACGATTATGGGGAGAGAGGCCTCTGCCTGTGCCGACCTGGTAATATGGAATCGCAGCCGACATTCCCTACAATGAGCAGCTTCCCATCCCAGAATGAGATCCAGTCTGCAGAGTGAGCTCAGCAATTGTGGTGTCCAGAATAATCCCAGATCCAGATGGCAGAAAATGTAGTGGTCTAAAATGACAGATGTTCAAGGCAGTCCATGACTAAACACACACATAGGTAGATATTTCTGAAGTTACACAATCAACACAAACACATTTATTTTATATACTCATTACATTTTGAGTATAAAAAAATGCAAAAAATTACATAAAAAATAATTGTTCTCAGGATATCCACATGAATGTCCTGTTTCAAAGGTCTCAAAATGATATCATGAATTAGAATTTAAAATGAAAAACCTGAAAAGCATAAAGGAATTTTTCCATTCCATGCTGCTTTACTCATTAAAACAAAATGTTCACTGTAAGTTTTTAAAGGATACAATTAATATGTTTTTACAATTAATTCAATTAATGTGTTTTAATTAAAACTCTAAGGATTATAAACAAAATGAAGAAAAGACAGTCTGGATAGGATCTCCTTTTCTAAGATGGATTCCTGGTCACTGTATGGGCCCTGGTTTTTCCAGGGCCAGGCAGCAGACAACCAGCGATAGCCCTCTGCCTGGGAGCCCAGGAAATCTGACTAAGCTCATCTGCAGTAAGTAGCCCTTTCCTCCTGTCCCTGCTCCCTTCCTGGCAGCAACCCCCTTCCCAGCAAACCTTGCTGGCAGCCTTCTCTGCTTTGCAGCTATAAATGACAAGAGTTTCCCTTTTGTCCATATGTCACCTGGTTGTGAGCCACCATTAAACTGTATTGAATCCAATGAAGCAGTTGGTGGTGTGGACAGGGTGGCATGGCCATGACCTCTGTTCCTGGGTAGCCTCTCTCGGGGGTCTTCTCTGGTACCCTGGTCAGTTCCAGTCCCTGCTGGTGCCCTTGGGACAGCCTGGGGCCTGTTGCTGAGCTGCTTCTTGAGTTTGCCAATGGCTCTCAGCATTCTCCTTACCCAGGCCTGCGTCTTCAAACCTGCCCTGCTCAGGTCTGAACTCCAGGATAGACTCTAGACAGGTGGGGTCCTATGTTAGGAAGGGACACGAGGGCTACACCTTAGTATAGGTTTGGGCATTCCTGTGTGTGTTCCTAATGATATCCTGGGTTTGCTAGATTCCTATTCCAAGGTCTCTCACAATTGAAAAAGCACCAGAATTCATCTTAATTGACAAAGCATAAAAATGCACACTTATGGTGCACAGTCTGAGGTCTATAAATGGCATGCAGGAAGCTGCTCCATCTGCATGTGTGCCTGCTGCACCTCCCTTAGTCACAGCCTAAAGGGGAAGCCAGGAAGCCCAGGAAATAGAATGCCCACTTGTTGGAGGCAGAGAAAGAGAAATTATATGCAGGGGACGTCAACATTTCTAAGATCAACTTGGTGGAGAGTTTTTCACCAGAAAGCCAGGCATTTGAGGGAAACATTCATGATGATCCCATCAGACTGGACTGATGTGCCAAGACAGAACCCATAAACCAGCCAGACGATGACCTAAGTCAATGACAATGCTACTACTGGAAATGGTTTTAAGAAATCAAGATCCCACCTAGCACAGATGATCTGTCAGAGTGCTAGTCTGGTCATCTGATGTTGAGTTGGTGGCTTACCTCTTACTCATAGATGATATCCATGGTATTAAATGAAGGGCCATTAAAATTAGTGATAGAAATCCACCTATAAATTGCCTAAGTAGTAAATTTAAACAAAATCTAGCTTGCAAATTAAGCCTGATAAGTCAAAAATTCACAAAAATTCTGAGTAGAGAAATAAACAAAAATGTTTAAAAGTATAAATGAGTTCAAGAACATGTTAAAAGAATGATAAAAATCAACAAGTAAAACAATAACAACAACACTTTTTTCCTCTTTCACCAAAGTGAAACACCCTGTAATTAGCAGAAAGTTCTCATTGAAAGGTATAGTTGAAGTTGAAATATATATGTAAGAGAATTGGGATAATCTACGTAAGAAGCATTTTTACCAAAAGGAAATTTTTCAATAGTTTAACAATGATTGTAAAATTAATGTTTCTTTCATGCAGCAATAAATTAATACGAAAATAATTTTGAAATTCCACTATCCTGAGAAAATTACTATGAACAATTGTCTTTTAAATTTATAGTTATTTTTCTATTGTGCATACCCATGAAATCATACCCATACCACTTGCTTCTTGCCGAAGTCTGGCTTGGCACAAATCAGGAGCCACTTGTCAAAAAGAAACTAACTTTATTTTTAGAACTACAAACGCCAAACAAAACAGCTCCTCAGGGAAAAAACCCTCAGAGCCCAACTGCCACCACCGGCTTCCACAAGCCTCTCCTCACACCAACCTCCCAACCTCCCACAATCCTCCTGCTCTTGAGGCCAATTGGCTGGTCGCATGGGCGGAGCCAAAGAAGTCCCCCAATGAGCAGCTCCGTAGAGGAGCCAATCAGCTAGATGTTGCTGGGGCCGCTGTGAGCCAATCATCAGCTGGCAGTCTGAAGGGCAGGGAAACAGCCCAATGAACATCACCGCAGAGGAGCCAATCAGCTAGATGTTGCTGGGGCCACTGTGAGCCAATCATCAGCTGGCAGTCTAAAGCTTGCTGGCAGCTGGAAGTTTGCTGGGGCCCCTTTGGCTGTGGCTCTCAACAGCTTCTTATTTACTTAAATAAAGAAAAGAGTATCATATATATATATCTTTCTTTAATGACATATTGTGGATTGTTTTACACTGTTATACTTAACTATATCAAAATACAGTTATATAACATAATTTTAATGTCTAAAAGTGTCCCATTGATGACTAAATAAGAATTTATTAAAATAAATATTTAAAGGATATTTGACTAATTTCCAATTTCCAGTTATTTTCATTGACAAATAATATTATAATGGGAATCTTCTGTACATTACTGGGTACTTGACTAGCTTCTTCTTTGGGCTAAAAGCCTAGAGAGAAATTGCTTTAGTAAAAAAGTGTTCATATTGTGGATCATCACAAGATAGATTTCTGAAGGGTCACGATTTGGGTCAAAATGTGCATGCCACTTAAATTCTACAATACTACTAAATTGTTCTCTAAAAAATTATTTTAAAAACTAAAACTGAAAGACTTGGTGATGCACACCTTGAAATCTCAGTGCTCAGTAGGCGGAAGAAGAGGATTGTGAATTGCCAGAAGCAACTCATAGAGACCCTGTCTCTACATAAAATTTAAAATGTGGTTGGGATGTGGATCAGTGGTAAAGTGCCCTGGGTTTAACCCCTGATACAAATGAAAAACCCTCCTATTATCTTCTCCTGTTGAAAAAGGGGCTTTCACCTGCTTTATAATAAACATATTCAACTAAAAAAACAAAATAAAAATAAAAGAATCTGCTGTCTGTAGCAAAGTACTTTTGTGTTTTGCAGTACCAGTTGGAGGCTCTGGCTAGAGGCCCATGGCTCCCCTCCTTGAGCAGTCGATTAAGTCCACACCCCAACTCCTTTCCTTATCAGACTCCCATTCAGGGCCTCCATGTACCTGCCTATCACCCTGAATCAAAAAACACAAGGAGGGGCAGCCCTGTGGCCAGGGCCTGGAGAATTATTTAAATCAGCCAATCCACAGGGTGCAGAGAACCCTGGCCAGTACCAGCTCAGCAACCCTGCTTCAGATGCTTCCCAGAGCCTAGCCTATGTCAGTGGCCCTGCCTGGCAGCCTGCTCTTCTTCAAACTGTAAGTAAGACTTCTGCTTTTCATCTACCCAGGCTCAATGTTGTGTCTCATCATAAAGAATCTTGTTCTTGCAAGAACCCTAAATATGCTGGGGCCAGAACCTTCATGGGTACTGAAGTGATCAGAGAAGAAAGGCAGATTCTCCTGATTGCTAAATATCCTTTTGTTGTTGTTGTTTGCTTGTTTTGCTTCAAGCTTTTTATTCTGTCCTTTGTATTAACAATCTTTTTATAAACATAGAGGCATCAGCAAGGCCCAAGTCTGAACCTTGACATGCACATGGATTTGCAGACCCACCCGCATCAGGATGTAAAACTGCTCCTCTCCCCCAGGGAGCTCCAGTGCTGTCCCTGGTGACTCAGCCCTTCCCTGCCCCCTCCTCCAGGAAGTGAACTCTGGGAACCTGGGCCCCAGGGCTGGCTCTGCTGTTGCCTTCTTAGAGCACCATAGGAGTGCCTCCAGCATGCAGCCTCTGCAGACTGGCTCCTCCCAGTACAGACCCTGCTGATGCACCTTCCTCTATGAATGTTTGCCCCAGAGTGATACCTCATGCCTTTTCCCCACTACTTGGAGAATATTGGACTTGTTTCTAAATTTTGTCTCCTATGAATAAAAGTGGATTGTGTGCACACACATTTTCATGTGGACAGGAGTCATTTCTCTGCCTGGGTCACAGAGCAGGTGACTGATGACAGGAAGCCACCATTTTCTCCAGTAGGGCTAGATTTCTGTGTCCCCCCAACTCCTGCAGTGCACAGGAAGGCCATCTTCTCAGATCACTCATGGAACCTGTTGGTTTTCCTTTTTCCACTCTAATAAGCCTGGTGTGGTTTCATGTTGTCTTTTTCTAGTGACAACTAGTGTGATAATGTGATGGTCACTTAAGAGTGAATGAACAGGGTTGACTCTGCTCAGAAAACCAAGTCTGGAATCTAAAATAAGGAGAGTGTGGGTTGGAGCTCTCCTTGTGTGCTAGAGGCTGGGTCACCCTGTGGTGGCTGACCCTGCCTTGAACTCCTTCTTTGGCTATTTGAACTTGAGGCTGTAAAGGTGCAGCAAGTGGCCCCTCCCCTGCTTCCACATGCCCTGCTGTGGGTTTCTCACAACCAGCTTTCTGACCAGGGAACCTGTTCACAGTGTTTCAGAAAGAGCATGAATGGCAGTGATTCAGAGGAAGGACATGACCCAGGACAGCCCCTGGGAGGACAGAAGACTGAGACCCCCCAGGATGCAGCCCTGGAGCAGAAGCCTCAGGACCCTCCTGCTCTGCCTCCTGCTTCCCTGGCCAGGCGCAGGTGAGTGACAAAGGACACAGCTGCCCTTTCCTTTCCCTGGTGCCTGGGTCAGGGTCCCTCCTCCGCAGGCACCCCTGAGCCCAACACATGCCCCTTTGCTGGAGCTGAAGCTCAGGTACTTCTGAATTCAGTCTGTTGACAACTGGGCTTTTCTATTTCCTTTGTGAGGATCAAATGACCCAGTCACCTAAAGCTGGTTTTTAATGGAGGTGCTGTAGAAGCTGTGTCTTAGATGGTTTCTGTGATGTGCTCAAGTTTGTTTGCACCTTCTCTAAAGCTGAGCCCTGAGTGCAGGTGTTCCCGGGGACTGTGACCACCTGCTGACAAACCTGGGTTGAGGGCTCAGTTCCCGTACTGTAGGCCCTTGTCAGAGTCTCTGTGCTCACCCTCTGTTGTGCTTTGATCTCTCCTGTTATTCCCTGTTGTGTTTGGCCCTGTGTGTTTGGGAAGGAGGGAGCCCCAGTGTGTGCAACACATAGTGCATCCTCTAACACACTGAGCTGGCGACTCTCTTGACGTTCTAGTGTTTTACAAGTGTTGTGGGGAAAGGTGATGAGAATCAAGGTATATGCAAAGGCACAAGGCCAACAAACCTGGGGACAAGCTCTGGGACCCCAGGGCCCCGCTGCCCCCACCTAATGCAGGCCCTTGTCAGAGTCTTTAGTTTCCTCCTTTCTCAGGAATTAATTTCTCATACTATCCCTGTTGTGTTTGGTCCTGGCTGGAAAGGAGGGAGCACAGCTGGGGCCCTGCATTGTTCCCCTGTTGCCCACAGAGCTGGTCTCCTGTTTGATAAGTGCTTGGGTTTGAGCTGTTATGATTAAATGTTTCCAATATGGAAACTGATCCAAGAGAAGACACACACACACACTAGCCAAACAGCATATTGTTTGACACCAGCATGCATTCCCATAAATGAAAGATATCAGTGTGGGTGTGAAATGTCTGTATATCTCAATGATTTTATTGAGATATGTCTTGTTGAACAATACACAGACATACCTTCTCAAAAAATAAAACAGATAATTTTAGACTCTAAAATAGTAGCTCAGCCCTCTACCTCAGAAAATATTTTCTACTAAAACACTAGATAGCAAATGGGAAATTGCAATAGGAATATGTTTATTTATATATATTTTTTAAAAAACTACTAAATCTATGAATTTCTCTTTCATCTTAAAACTGCTCAGTTTAAGTATTATCACATGATAGTATTTCCAACATTAGTAGACTTTCACTAAGTAAAAGAAAATATTCCAGCCTTGGCTGGAGATCATTTTTTTTATTATTATTTGAAATTGTGAAATATTCTAGCAGTAAAGAGAAAGATGCATGCCAGGTGTGGTGGCCCTGCCTGCAATCCCAGGGACTGGGAGACAGAGGCAGGAGGTTGGAGGTTGGAGGTTGGAGCCAGCCTCAGCAACTTCAACTAAATAAAAAGGACTGGGATGTAGCTCAGTGCCCCTGGGTTCAGCCCCCAGTACAAAAAAGAAATAAAAAATTACACACAAAGACCTTGTAATATGTATAAATACTTTTCTTAGTGAAATCTCTTTAGGACTTGTCCTAAAACTTGAGTGTATACTCACAGAGACACAGACAAAATAAATAGAAACAAATTACCAGAATATATGTTCAGAATGTTAGAAAAATCTATGGAGGAGATAAACATTATACATATATATTTTATATTTCTTTTTGTACCACCTAATAATAAGATCTAATAACAGGAGAATTACTTTTTGGTGCCCTAAAATTTTTGAATAACTGTTTATGAATTATCAGTGCCCTGTGACATTTGTCTCACTTTATAAATGAGATCTTTAGAAATTGATAATTCACCAAATGCACCTTGTCTATAATTAAGATCCACCTGCATCCACTGGAGGACACCTGGAGAAACCTGCTGTTCCCATGAATTTGCTCATGATCTTCCCATGGGGATAAGGAATCCAGTTCATTTCCTGGCTCCAAAGGCCTGCAGGTGTCAGCTCACCCTAACTGCACAGCAGGCTTTCATTCTAAAGTTTGCTTTTCGGTGATCAATATTTTAAAAGCATGCAGTACTGGAAGCTTTAGACCAAGGTCAGAATTCCTCCCCCTGATCCTCCTCAATCCTCTCTGTTGACTGTGGGCTTTGGCTTCTGACCCTTCCCTGTCACATTGTGGACCACACGTCCTCTCCTTCTGCTTCCCTCCGTCATCCACCTTCAGTGGAAGTTCATCCCAGTGTCGGGTCAGACCAGCCCTAAGTTCGGGGGTCATCCTGGCCACCTTGTGCCCTTCACTGCTGCTGGAAGGTGCTGACCCCACAGGCAGTCTGGGGGACTCTCCGGTTCCCTGAGCTGGCACCTGCCCTGGTGTTCTCATTTGCATATTCCCAGCAGTTCTTTCAATGTCTATCAACGACTTATTCTTCCAAGATATGCTTTCCAGTTTCTCCCATGACTGGTTCTGGGAATTCATGGAACTCTCCCCCGCCCTCTCACCATCCATCACTCTGAGATTTCTTCGGGGTTTCCTGTGTGGAATCCCATCTGCTGTCTTCCTCTTGGTTTTTCCTCTTTTTTTGGCTGAGTCACATCTTGCTATGGTCCCTTAACAGGCATGCAGAAGTAGTGCGTTTTGAAGCTCCAACTCCAGGAATTCTTCTATTATGTCATCAAATTCAGAATACAGTTTGGCGAAGATTTAAGATGGCCTCTGAATTCTGAAACACGAGCCCCCTATTTTGGTGCAGTGTGGTGGGCACTTCATAGGAGAAATTACAAATACTGGCATCTCAGGCATCTCAGGCCCTAGAAGGGCCTCTGCATACTTAGTGAGGAGCCCCCAAGGCTCCCGGGCAATGCCTCTGCCAGTGTGTGCTGAGCAGGCCTCCTGGTCCCATCGCCTTAGTCTCCAGGCCTGGGAGCTCTCAGGGGCTCAGTTACCTCTCAGCACAGTGCAGCTCCTCCATGAAAGGTCTGCTCTCCCCTGCTGCTCCAGGCCTTGCAGGCTTCCTTCCTCCTGTGCAACTTGTCTGAACTTTCTGTGCAGAGTAGCTTGGAAGATGATGAGAAGGCAAGTGGCCCCAGAACACTGCCTGGGGGATGCAGTGCTCCTACCTGGGCTCGGGGTCTCAGACCCCAGCAGAGATCCCACTCTGGAAATGTGCTGCTCTCCCTGAAGGGCCCGAAACAGCCTTCCCTGTTCCCATCTCTGGTTCCCCATGACTTTCAGGGACACAGCCTGGGGCTGGGAGCTCTAGGAAAGTGGTATTTGGTTCTACCCTGTTTCTCTAGCCACCCACTGAAGCCTGGAATTGTCTGCAAGAAAGGAGATGGGAGGAAGGGCTACCTAGAGGGACACCCCTGGAGACCCAGATGAAGGAGGAGGAGGAGGAGGAGGAAGGAAGGAAGGAAGGGGAATGAAAGAATGAGATATACTAGATTCTCTCCTTTCTCCTCTTCTTAATTATGTTGACAAATAAAAGGGTTGCGACTATATTTTTTTTTACAGCCTGAGACCATTGGAATAGACGGGTCAGATGTTTTCTTCCTCTTTAACACTCTTGAAATTCCGTCATATGATTTGCCTAGACTATACCTCCACTGTCCACTATACCCAGTATTTATCCTAACAAAGTATAGGCAGAACAAAAAACAGAGTTAACGTTCTACAGAATATAAAGAGTTTTCATTCCAGAGAAGTTCACCTGTGACCCACACTTTGAAATGTGCTTCATTGTAGTAAGTGGAGCTTAAAAAGAAACATCTATAGTCACCTTCATCTGCAGGGTGGATGTTGTGGATCCTCAGGGCCACCTGCCCCCTGGTGATGTTCTCCCTCAGGATCTCTGCCCTCCCTTGGTTCTCTGGGTGCTGCTGGTCCTTGTCCTGGGAATTCCTATAGTTATGTACCAGGCCTGATTTTTTTGTATGGCGCCATGTCACCTCCATGTTCTGAGCATCCATAGAAGGGCTGAGGTGACAGGAAAACATGGCCTCTTCTCCCACCATGACAGTGATGGGTGAGCTTGGTCCAATCACGAGGAACTGCCCTGAAAGTGATCAAGAAAAATGATAGAGCCTTTGCATACAGTGTGGCACATAGCCTGAAGCTAATTTAATAGAACATTTTTAGTGCACCTGTATTTTGATGATAATTCATCCAATGAGTTCAGGCAGGGAATTTCACACTTGGATAATCACATGAGCTGAAGAAATTTACACCTGTTGTGTAAATTTACACCTGTTGTGTAAACAAGCATCTGTTGTGGTGCTTCTTAAAATTTGAATCTCCAATTTTGGTACCCAAAAGCTCACATATTAAAGACTTGGTCCCAAGATGGTGGTGCTATAGAGAGGTAACAGACTATAGGAGTTGGCACATAGTTGAAGGGAGTGGTTCTATCTTGTCTTCAGCCTCTTGCTCTCACTCTTCTTTCTTGCTGCCATTAATAGAGTAGCGATTAATGCCCTCTCTGCTGTGGGACTCTGCCTCACCATCAGCCCATTCAATGGAACTGGCTGACCATGAACTGAAACCTCTGAAACCATGAGTCAAAAAAAGAAATCTTCCTTCTCACAAGCTGACTTTCTCAGGCATCTTATAACAGCAAATTAAAAAAAAAAAAAGAAAAAATGAACTAACTCATAATATAGGTACTAAGAAGCGGGTTATTGCTGTGACTATATGTGAACACATAGTTCAAAATCCTTTGAAATTGGTTGTTGGAAGAAGTTTGGAAAAGGTTGAAAGTTTCTATAGAAGTCCTATAATGTTGAAAGTGGAACTTAATGAAGGACTCTTCTGATAAGGGCTCTGAAGATTGAAATGCCAAAAGGCATATGGACAATAAAGACTTCATTCATTAGGCTTTTTTTTATGTACATATCTATATTTATTCTTTAATTGACTTTATTTTTTAAATACATGACTTCAGAATGCATTTAAATTTGTATTACACACATAGAGAACAATTATTTAATATCTCTGTTTGTATATAAAGTATGTTCATACCAATTCATGTCTGGGAATGAGCACACTGTGGGGAACTGGATTAGCAGTCACATCTGTTACATTCTAGAAAATAACCTGTCTAAATTTTACCCATGCTCAGAGACTACGTGTGAGGTTTAGTTTAAATATTATGGATTCATTGATCCAGGAGAGAGAATTTACAACTCACAGCACTAAGGCAATGACAGTGTATTGTTGGCAGCTTTTAGCCAGGTTCAATTCTGGGAGCTAAAAGCAGAGCAGAAAGATTTGAAAAACTTTCAATTTGGGCAGAAAGGGAACATGTTTAAGTTTGTGGTCAAGGAGGAAGTGATTGCTGAAGAGATCAGTGTCTATAAAAAAATACAAGTGCTTCTCATTGAGACACTTGGAAAGATGTCTCCAGGGTATCAAGAATTGTACAGACAACACACAACACAAACTCAATGATGTCAAAGAACAAACTCACTTGAAAGACTGCTTTGAGAAAAGAGGCAGGAATACCCTGTTCCAAAAGGACCATCTAGGAAACTGCTTTCCCCAGGATTCATGTCAGCATGCTCAACTAACTAGGGATTCAGAAGTCACTGCAGCCATAGTCCCAGTGGGTCCAGCTAATGCTTGAGCTGGCAGCAGTTCTTGGCATCATTTATGGGGTGCTGGTTCTGGAGGAATGGAGAATGCAAGAGCTATGGGATCATGGGGGTTTTCACTGAGATCTAAAAGGGAGACCAATAAGCCAGGCTGGGTGGGACAGTCTCAGCATCCCTGAAGGGTTAATGTGTTAACTGGTGAGAATAAGGAGGGACGCCAAAGCTGTTATGTTGACCACAGGAAGTTGGAGATGCTGGGAATTTGGGATGTTAGTCAAGAAAAGCAGCAGGCAATAAAAAGAGCCAGCCCAATACAGTGATCATGTGGGATACAACTGGCAAGGTCACACAGCTTGCCAAGCCCTTTGGACTCCACACACTGCCCCCATGTGCCCTGGATGCCAAACATGGAACTAAAGGATTCTGGATTTTGATCTTGCTTTGGTCTGATCCCTTCTTTCTCTTGCCCATGTGAAAACCACATAGCTAACAAACCATGCCTAAAAATCTCCTACAAATGAAAATGAAAGACAGATGATAAACATAGTGAAAGCATGTGAAATATAAAAATCCCTAGACAGTTAAGTACACAGAAGAGAACTAGAACAAAGATCCAATCTCAACAAAATAAAACCCCATTGAAACAGTAAAGTTACCAATACAGTAAAACCTCAAATCCCAGAGAATGAGAACGAGAAAACAAAGAATATTTGCAAAAAGAAGAAGAAGAAGAAGAAGAGGAGGAGGAGGAGGAGGAGGAGGAGGAGGAGGAGGAGGAGGAGGAGGAGGAGGAGGAGGAGGAAGAAGAAGAAAATTTTAAAAGTGCAGGCATAAGACATTATTTTTAAAAATTAACCTTGAATTTAAGTAGACTAAATGCTCCAACTAAAAGATAATGACTGGCTGAATGGCTATAAAAAGAAGACCGACATTTGCTGCCTATAAGAAACTCACTTTAAAAATGAATATGCACAGAAAGTGAAAGGATGGAAAAAAATCTAAAATATAAATTTTTTATTATTTATAAGTTATAATCATCTTTTTATAAATTATATTATTTTATCCTTCTGGAAATTGGAGGTCAAGTATTTTGCAGAAATTGATGACTGTCAACCAGATATTTTGCATGTTGTGTGAACATAAGTGAAAGATAAAATAGAAAAGAAAAAGTACCTCCCCCAAATAGAATTAAAGACAGAAACTTGAGAATAGCCCTAAGATCTTTAGTTGTAGAAAACAAGAAATAACTGAGGCCTGGAATTGTAGTATGGAATAAGATGTTCTCTCAACAAGTCTCCAGTGTAAAGGAAAGCAATCTTCCTCCTTCTCACTCACCTGCACCTGGCCAGGGAAAAAGGAGGGAGAGCAAGCATGTCCAGCTGCCCACACATAAGAACTGCATCCTAGCTAGAAGGTCCCAGTGCCTGTGGGACTGTCACAGAGCACAGTCCTGAGATGCAATACCTACATCCCTCTCCATAAACAATTGCTAAACAGAAAACAAACTTACAACATCACTGAATACCTGGAAATGAAAGTAAAGTGTCATGCAAGTGGACGTTGATCAAGTTTAGTCATTCTTTTACATGTTAAAGGACCAAATAAGGAAAGAGAAGAGATACACAGAAGTCATTATGATATGGTAAAACCCCTCCCAGCACTAAGGAAATGGACTCTAATATCTTTATCCAGACTTTGATTTTTGTTTTCAGACTTTTATTTTTTAATTTTTGATTGATTTGCTGTGGAGACATTTTTATTGGTGCATTATAATAATATACAATGTTGAGATTCACTGTGACATGTTTGTACATACACATATTATGATTTGCTTCATTTCTTTCCCCAGTACTACCCTTTACCCTCCCTTATTCCCTCTCCCTAATTGCCTTCCTCTAGTCTACTGGTATCCCTTCTATTTCTATGAGATTCTTATTGTTTTGTTTTGTTTTACATTTTCCTCTCTAGCTTCCATAGGAGAGAGAACACACACTTTGACTCTCTGAGGCTGAATTATTTCACTGAATATGCTATTCTGCAATCCTATTTAATACCTTTGCACTAAAAAAAGATTTCCTTTTCAGACAAAATATGGTTCACAGACTTCTACATTGCTGCCCTAATCCTAATGTGTACTCAAAGTTAAATAATCTGATTTTGTCCTTTGACGGATTCCTTTAGAAATTCTTTATAGCTGTATTATTAAGAGAAATTGCAAAGATAATGTTACATTTATGAGTGATGCATATGTTTGCTTGTGTTTTATTTAAGAATTATAAGAATACCTTTGTTCTTCAGGAGATAATAAAAGATGGGCAATCTGAGATAGTTTTCTCAAAACCTCTCATGATGATTTGACCTTATTCTTCTTGTTCTCTAACTATGTAAATACAGAATATGAACAAATATGTGCACAGAAATTTTGTGATGTCACATAGAGTTAATGGTGTACCTCTAGTTAAAAGCAAGCTAAAATGGATCCAAATATTAAAAAAGCAAAACACATGGCTTCATAAGGTTTACATAATTATAAGCTATGCCTTTATTCTTAATGAATATTTTCTCAGTTATTTGAATAATCTGTAGTCCTTAATTCTTATAATATTTAACATATATGTCTATTTATTTAATTAATATGTATGTATTTGCTTCTTATAATTTTTTTTCAACAGAAAACACATAATTTATATTCCTTATACATGCATTTATCGGATGCTCTGCTTTTTATAGTTACAGATATTTGAGAAATGTATTTCACTATAAAATTTTTTTCTTTCAAGAGATAATACAATCATCAAGTAATCTCTAATTCTCAAATTATTGTACAAAATTTTATAATATAATAAACAAATATAATTTTGTCTACAGAAATATCCATATTTCAATATATTTTCATTGAGATATTTTTTTCATATCAAGGTACAATAATTTGTTCAGATTCTAAGACTTATAGAAATTCTTCCAAATTATAACCAAAAGAAAGAATTCCAAACAGAGAAAAAGATACTTCCACAGAGAGGAAACATAAATTGGAGGTCCTACAAAGAGGAAAGAAATCCTCTTTGGGAAATATAAGATTGTTATATTTTAGATTTTTCTACATAAGGAAATCCTTACATCATTATCTATTATCTAGACAGATAATAGAAAAATTTAAAATAATTGAGAAACTGATTTATGTATAACTGGACTGACTGTAAATATAAACTAATCAATTCTAGTATATTTTAGGCTATTTCACTGACCTTATTATGTTGATGTGAGCTAAGATTTTATCCATATTTTGACATAATAAAGACTTATTAAAATGTTAAGTTTATTTCCTTTAACTAAAGTTTTTATTTACCTAGTGATTCTTAATGTTTAAAAATTAATTTTAGTGAATAAATTCACATCCTTAATTAAAACAATCAATGTTTTAAAATGCTGACTAAATTCTAACTTTGACATTTCTCCTTGGAGACTAAATTTGATTCTTGCATATTACTTGTATTTGTTGGATGTTTATGGGATTTTGAAGAACATTGAATTAGAATGGGTGTTCTCCAAATTAATGTTGTACATTAATTTTGAAGAATAAAAGTTGCAAACTTTATTGGAAATTCATTGGTATTATATAAGTTCTCTGACTTATATATTATCCATAAATAATATGGTAAGACTCATATACTACTCCCTACACTGGGAAGTAATCTTAATTATATTTTTTGAGAGAGAGAGAGAGAAAGAGAGAGAGAGAGAGAAGAGAGAGAGAGAGAGAGAGAGAGAGAGAGAGAGAGAGAGAGAGAGAGAGAATTTTTATTTATTTTTTAGTTCTCGGAGGACACAACATCTTTGTTCGTATGTGGAGCTGAGGACGGAACCCAGGCTGCTTGAGTGCTAGACTAGCGCGCTACCCCTTGAGCCACATCCCCAGCCCCCCTTAATCAAATTTTTAAAAAGACAATTAAGATACATCTATTTAAAGGATAATATTCTGAGATATATGGAGATATTTTGAGACCTTCTCTCAAAAAGAGATTGAGGGATCTTTTTGAATTGTTAGAATGAATCAACTAGTCTATATACTGGGAGATTACAATAATCAAATGGTATCTCATTTTCTTATCTAGCCTCAACTCTATCATCAAAGAAGGCCTTAAAAATTGCCTACTAGAAGGAAAGATTGATGGGAACTTCTCAAACTTAATACAGACCAAAACAAATTCAGGGAGATTTTCAAGAAATCCAAATTCATGTATTATTTCAAAATTTATGCTAAATGTCTAATCTTCCCTAGAGAAATATTACGCTATTACTTAGCTAAACTTTGAAATAGAAGGCAATTTAAAAACTAGATTTAAGGGAGATTTATCTTAACCATGTCCCAGTAACACAGAATAGGGACAAATCTGATAGTCTAACTGAAGTACAGACAACCCTCCAAAACAGCTATCCAACATATAAACAAAATGCCTAAAAAAGAATTTTAGTAAGCTGTCACGACCCCCTTGCCCGCAAGGAAGACGCGACTCAGGAATCTTCTTTCAGCAGTTTATTCAGGCCCTTGACATTCTTCTAATAATTCTTCTAATCCCCGGAATAATAATCGGATGCCCCTCCCAGCCTTAATAAGGCACCGCGAACCCCAATGCGAAGCTGCCATGTGACCCTTCTCACAGGGTGCTAGAGAACGACACGCCAACTTTCTCTGATAAGGAGTTGACAATACGCCAACTCTCTCTTTTATGGAGTTGTCCTTCACAGACCACAGTGGAGCCAGCGCCATCATGTAATGGCGACCACAGTCTGCAGGAATGGCTCACCACAGTAAGCCTTTAGAAAAATTCTACTATTTTCATAGAGATACTAAAAGGGACAATACAGCACCTAAACTTATAAGGGGCCACCTATTTTCAAAAGATGAGTCTATTATCCAGTTAGCCATCAATATTACAAAGGATTTACATAATTCTAGCCAAGTTTAGGTGTTGCACCATAGTTAAATGGAGCCCAAGTGAAGAAGAAAAAGAAAGGCAAACATACGGACAAAAAGATATTAAAGTTGTTATCTTACCACAAGAAAAATAAGATTCTTAGTTAAAAATTTTACTCCTCTTCTATTTAAAAACAGGTTTTGAGAGCCTCTAAACATTAAAATGGAGTCTTAATTCAAGCCCTGTAAACAGTTTGTCACTGTGGAAAATAGCCCTAAAAATAGTTACTCCTAAAATATTAGATGGCCATAAATAAATCATCTCCATATCCAATAACCAATTTTAATAATAAATTTAACATAATAGAGCTTTTTTCAATTTTAGTGCTCTGAGATGATAACCTACATACATTAATATTTTTTAAATTAGTAAAGTCATGGATTATGCATGGTTACTGGAGCTAATTTTGCTACATTAAGTGGAGTTATTAAAGATGTTCATGCATATGTTTCTTTATACACAATTGTTTTGACAATAATCCCTCAAGATGTCATTACTAGTTCAGTTTCATACAAATTCTAAATTAGGTCATTGTCTTAAATCACACTATTGACTTATTTTTACCTATTAATATTTGAGATACTAACTCTCCATACTTAAGTCTACACTAAGTTTGATAAGGATAATGACAGCTTTTTTTAGATTCATAGATAAAAGACTATTCATTTTATTTCTCTATTTCATTTTTTAGTAATGGTAAAAACAAAATATCTACTCTAGGCTTATTTAGAATTTGACTTTCTATTTTGGATAGATGTTTACATAATTTCTCATGCCCTTAATAAAGACCACCACCACTCCTAATTTTAAAACTCTGTCTCTATCTTTATTCCAAATTATGATAATGGATTAAGTTAATCTAGAGCTAATTTCAAAATATAATTTTTTGTATACAACTTATTGTATTCTTCATTTTTGGTAATTCTGTTAAAGTCAAAATCAAGTCATACATTTAGTAAAGGCTAAATTTCTATTACCATGCCCCATAAATTGACTTTGTCAAGCCTCACGACCAGCTGGAGATAATAAATCTTATCATTTAAATACTTGTACTATTGTCAATAATTTATACTAATGATATTATGATATATGTCAGCATTTCATTCAATGTTAATAAATTAAAACAGGGGGAAACAGGACCCCACAGGGTCATGATAAATCTTACAAAGTATTTTAAAATTTTTTTCTTAATTGTAGTATTGAGTCTTACTGATGCTGAACATGATTCAGTAAATTAAATGAAATTTCAAAAAAGAGAGTTTAACCTGGTTATCATGGAAAGGTTAAAACCCTGCCACAGAAAGGTAAATCTCCCTACTGTGGAGTTTACATCCATGCAGCTTCATGAGCTTGTCAGGTAAGTAAAAATTAAGATCAAACTTCTATAGGCCCATTTCTCAGGTCCACCTTTAATGTGCTTTGTGCTGTGGACTGGAAAGTCCACCTATATAATCAGATTAATTTTCCTGACTGTAATGGTCAGTTATACCTATATGTTGATCCTATGTAAACAGGCTGCCTGGGAGTATCTTTTGAGAAAAAGACAGCATATGAGAAAAGTAAACCAGCCAATCATGCTGGTCCCTAGAAATTAAGACTATATATCTAGAAAATTGTCAAAATAGAATGACTATTGAAATAGAATCTTCCTATATAGGCCAGGCATTTACAGACTGGTCTCCTAGAATTGACAAGGAAAATCACAGAAGACTTAACCCTCAGTGAGTTGGCATTGAACAGAATGTCTGGTGCTTCTGCCTCCAGAAGTTTTGCATTACTGACCTAAAAGACTCCTTAATGTGATAATTGAGGGAAAGGATGGTTAAAAAAGCCTGTAGCCTATAAAAGGTACAACTTGCCTCATTCCATCCCTAGTTACAGTGGTGGAAAAGGACATTGATCTTTTATCAACATTCCTTCATCCTATTGCCAACTAGCATGCAGAAGTTAACATTCTGGCTTTGAAACAGATGCATGCCAATTAACCAGACCTAGGAAAGCTCTTGATTTCATGATCCTTGAAGTGAATACTTAAAACATTATTCATTGTTCCTACAATACAGCATTTGTGGCTATGTTTTAAAACAATATGTGATTTTTAAAAAATAATTTCACTTAAATTTCCTCCAAGATCCCTCATAGTCAGATAAGTGCTGATGGAAGAATTGAAACTAAGTTAAAATCCTCTACAAACCATTGTAATAAATAATGTGAAGAAAATCCTAGAATCAGAGGATGCAACATGGTGGCTGGCGCGGAGAGATCAAGTCTCTGACCTCTTCAGCTGTGCGGGCATAGGGAGTCGTAAACAATCTAAATTCTGTTTGCTCAGGATCACTAGGCAATGCTGAGCTGACGTGGATCTGGGGTGATCATTCTGGACCTGTCAGAACACACACTGAGCCCGGATCAGCTGAATTCAAGCTCCCGTTCGCCTGATTCCCGCAGACATACAGCTGTGACTCAGCACTAATCCATCCGGCTGAAAAAACTGGTCAGCCCTTCTGATCCTATGGAGGTAAACGCCTACCGAGCCTTCATAGGTAGTGGCCACAGGTTTGAAACGGGGCTTGGGAGAGACAGTAAGTACCCACCCGTTGCATTGGTCACTGGGCAAAGGGAAACAAACTGTTGCCATTTGCAAGAGATACCATCATGGCAGAGAACTGACGTCACCAGACTGCAGCAGAGGAGATAACTTCATTGAAACCTGCGGCTACAGGTGTGTAACCCCCTAGCCTTCCCTCTCCACACATCGGGGAAACCTTAAGGGCCCCTCCTAGCTCTCCCGTGAGCACGATAGCCAGACCGAAGGAATCAGACGTGGCGCAGGACCTCTGGCGCAGAACTCCCGGCTACCGCTCCCACCAGTGCTGACACCTGAGGTCTCTTGCACCAGCTAACAGGGGCGTGGCTACCGGAGGGCCAGTAAATTCCCTGAGGAATCTCAGCCCCAAGTTCTACAAACTTAGGGTCTGAGGGAATGGCAGACAGAAAGAGTGTGCCCAGTCGTCCATGAAAACAGCGCTCCTGGGAGCAGCAGACCTGGTATGTATCCAGTATTGTGGTGAGCGGCAACCTTGAGAGGGGCCTGGCTAGAGGAAAAGTGGGGAAGTGACTAGAAACAAGAGGAGGCCCTAGGCACTCAGAATTGGAGACTTGCCCAGTCTGGGAGGAGGAGCTGCTGCACAGTGATTGGTTCCTGCTATTGACAGGAGAAACTTGACCTGGTGGGTACAGTGCCACCTACTGGAAGAAAAGTTAATCAAACTCTAAGACTGCATTTATTAGTTTTTTTTTCTCTCTCTTTTTTTTTGATTTGGGTTTGTTCTTTCATTTTAATTTTTCTTTTTTGTTTTTTAAATTTTTTTTCAATTTTTTCAATTTTTTTTCCTTCTAATTTTATTTTTTTAATTATTTTTTTAATTTTTTTTCGTTTTTCATTTCCTATTTTTTTCTTCTTTTGTCTTTTCATTTCTTTTCAATTTTCTTATTCCCCCTTCCTTGAATTCTACCTGCTTACTCTCATTCTCTTTAGTGACTTCTTCCCTTCCCTTCTAATACCTTTCCTCCCAAGCATTAAATAAATTTATAGGAGTAAACAGTAACTCAACAGTCAAACAGAACAAGAAGTAACATGAGCAGCATAAAAAAGCAAGGAAGAAAAGGATTACAAACAGTGCAGGACAGCCTAAATATTCAGGAGGACCTAGAGTCATCAGAAAAATGGTCATATAAAGAACTCAAGGAACACCTTAGACAGATGGAATGGAACCTTAAAGAGGATATGAGACAGCAAATTCAAGCAGCAAAAGAACACATTGAGAATGAATTACATAAACAGATAAAAGAAGAAGTTAAGCATCTTTATCAGGAGATAGAGATTATAAAAAATACTCAAACAATAATTCTAGAAATGAAGGAAACGATAAACCAAATTAAAAACTCAATTGAGAGTATCACTAACAGAGTGGAGCAAGTAGAAACCAGAACATCAGATAATGAAGACAAAATATATCATCTTGAAAAGAGTCTAGCCAACTCAGAAAGGCTGGTAAAAAAAACACGAGAAAAAACATCCAAGAGTTATGGAATAACAGAAAAAAACCAAACTTACGAGTCATCAGGATAGAAGAAGGTACAGAGATTCAAACCAAGGGAATGAGTAACGTGCTGAATGAAATAATTACAGAAAACTTTCCAGAAATAAAAAAGGAAACAGATATACAAATTGAAGATGCATACAGGACACCGAGCACACAAAATCACAGTAGACCAATGCCAAGACACATTGTTATGAAGATATCCAATATACAGAACAAAGAGAAAATATTAAAAGCTACAAGAGAAAAGAGGCAGATTACATTCAGGAGTAAACCAATAAGGTTAACAACGGACTTTTCATCACAGACACTGAAAGCAAGAAGGTCATGGAACAATGTATTTCAAACACTGAAAGACAATGGATGCCAACCAAGAATTATGTATCCAGCAAAATTAAGCTTCAGGTGTGACAACGAAATAAAAATCTTTCATGATAAACAAAAGTTAAAAGAATTTGCAGCCAGAAAACCAGCATTGCAAAGCATTTTGAGCAAAACACTACACGAGGAAGAAATGAAAAACAATAACCAAAACCATCAGAGGGAAGTGCCTCGGTAAAGACAGAGGGTGAGGGGAAAAATAATCATGGAGAAACAAACTAAATTTTTTTTTAAAAAAAGGATAAATAATCAAACATGGATGGAAGTACAAACCATATATCAATAGTAACTCTGAATGTTAATGGCTTAAACTCTCCAATAAAGCGACATAGACTGATATCATGGATTAAAAAAACAAATCCAACAATATGCTGCCTCCAGGAGACACATCTGATTGGAAAAGACATACACAGGCTGAAGGTGAAAAAATGGGAAAAAATATACCACACACATGGTCCTCGTAAGCAAGCAGGGGTGGCCATCCTCATATCGAATAAAATCGACTTCAAGACTAAGTTAATCAAAAGGGATAAAGAAGGACATTATATACTGTTAAAAGGAACCATTCACCAACAAGACATAACAATTATCAATATTTATGCACCAAATAATGGCTCTGCGACATTCATAAAACAAATTCTCCTCAAGTTCAAGAATCAAATAGACCACAACACAATAACTATGGGTGAGTTCAACACACCTCTCTCACCATTGGACAGATCCTCCAAACAAATGTTGAATAAGGAAACTATAGAACTCAATACCACAATCAATAACCTAGACTTAACTGACATATATAGAATATATCAACCATCATCAAATGGATATACTTTTTTCTCAGCAGCACATGGATCCTTCTCAAAAATAGACCATATATTATGCCACAGAGCAACCCTCAGTAAATATAAAGGGGTGGAGATAATACCATGCATTTTATCTGATCATAATGGAATGAAACTTGAAATCAATGATAAAAGAAGGAAGGATAAATCCTACATCACATGGAAAATGAACAATATGTTACTGAATGATCAATGGGTTACAGAAGACATAAAGGAGGAAATCAAAAAATTCTTAGAGATAAATGAAAATACAGACACAACATATCGGAATCTATGGGACACAATGAAAGCAGTTTTAAGAGGGAAATTCATCGCCTGGGGGTCATTCCTCAAAAAAAGAAAAAACCAACAAATAAATGAGCTCACACTTCATCTCAAAGCCCTAGAAAAGGAAGAGCAAAACAACAGCAAATGTAGCAGAAGGCAAGAAATAATTAAAATCAGAGCGGAAATTAATGAAATTGAAACAAAAGAAACTATTGAAAAAATTAACAAAACTAAAAGTTGGTTCTTTGAAAAAATAAATAAGATTGACAGACCTTTAGCCATGCTAACAAAGAAGAGAGAGAACTCAAATTACTAACATACGGGATGAAAAAGGCAATATCACAACAGATGCTACAGAAATACAGAAGACAATTAGAAATTATTTTGAAAACCCATATTCCAATAAAATAGAAGATAGTGAAGACATCGATAAATTTCTTAAGTCATATGATTTGCCCAGACTGAGTCAGGAGGATACACACAATTTGAACAGACCAATATCAATGGATGAAATTGAAGAAGCCATCAAAAGACTACCAACCAAGAAAAGCCCAGGACCGGATGGGTATACAGCGGAGTTTTACAAAACCTTTAAAGAAGAATTAATACCAATACTTTTCAAGTTATTTCAGAAAATAGAAAAAGAGGGAGCTCCTACAAATTCATTCTATGAGGCCAACATCACCCTGATTCCGAAACCAGACAAAGATACCTCAAAGAAAGAAAACTACAGACCAATATCTCTAATGAACCTAGATGCAAAAATCCTCAATAAAATTCTGGCGAATCGAATACAAAAACACATCAAAAAAATTGTGCACCATGATCAAGTAGGATTCATCCCTGGTATGCAAGGCTGGTTCAATATACGGAAATCAATAAATGTTATTCACCACATCAATAGACTTAAAGATAAGAACCATATGATCATCTCAATAGATGCAGAGAAAGCATTCGACAAAGTACAGCATCCAAAACACTTGAAAAACTAGGGATAACAGGAACGTACCTTGACATTGTAAAAGCTATCTATGCTAAGCCTCAGGCTAGCATCATTCTGAATGGATAAAAGTTGAAGGCATTCCCTCTAAAATCTGGAACAAGACAGGGATGCCCTCTATCACCACTTCTATTCAATATAGTTCTCCAAACACTGGCCAGAGCAATTAGACAGACGAAAGAAATTAAAGGCATAAAAATAGGAAAAGAAGAACTTAAATTATCACTATTTGCAGATGACATGATTCTATACTTAGAAGGCCCAAAAGGGTCTACAAAGAAACTACTAGAACTAATAAATGAATTCAGCAAAGTGGCAGGATGTAAAATCAACACGCATAAATCAAAGGCATTTCTGTATATCAGCAACAAAACTTCTGAAACGGAAATGAGGAAAAACACTCCACTTGGGGATCAACCTAACAAAAGAGGTGAAAGATTTATACAATGAAAACTACAGAACCCTAAAAAGAGAAGTAGAAGAATATCTTAGAAGATGGAAAAATATACCCTGTTCATGGATAGGCAGAACTAAAATTATCAAAATGGCGATATTACCAAAAGTTCTCTATAGGTTTAATGCAATGCCAATTAAAATCCCAATGGCATTTCCTGAAGAAATAGATAAAGCAATCATGAAATTCATATGGAAAAATAAAAGACCCAGAATAGCAAAAGCAATTTTAAGCAGGAAGTGTGAATCAGGCGGTATAGCGATACCAGATTTGAAACTATATTACAGAGCAATAGTGACAAAAACAGCATGGTACTGGTACCAAAACAGGCAGGTGGACCAATGGTATAGAATAGAGGACACAGAGACTAATCCACAAAATTACAACTTTCTTATATTTGATAAAGGGGCTAAAAGCATGCAATGGAGGAAGGATAGCATCTTCAACAAATGGTGTTGGGAAAACTGGAAATCCCTATGCAAAAAAATGAAACTGAATCCCTTCCTCTCGCAATGCACAAAAGTTAACTCTAAATGGATCAAGGAGCTTGATATCAAATCAGAGACTCTGCGTCTGATAGAAAAAAAATTTGGCTCCGATCTACATATTGTGGGGTCGGGCTCCAAATTCCTTAATAGGACACCCATAGCACAAGAGTTAATAACAAGAATCAACAAATGGGACTTACTTAAACTAAAAAGTTTTTTCTCAGCAAGAGAAACAATAAGAGAGGTAAATAGGGAGCCTACATCCTGGGAACAAATTTTTACTCCTCACACTTCAGATAGAGCCCTAATATCCAGAGTATACAAAGAACTCAAAAAATTAGACAACAAGATAACAAATAACCCAATCAACAAATGGGCCAAGGATCTGAACAGACACTTCTCAGAGGAGGACATACAATCAATCAACAAGTACATGAAAAAATGCTCACCATCTCTAGCAGTCAGAGAAATGCAAATCAAAACCACCCTAAGATACCATCTCACTCCAGTAAGATTGGCAGCCACTATGAAGTCAAACAACAACAAGTGCTGGCAAGGATGTGGAGAAAAGGGTACTCTTGTACATTGCTGGTGGGACTGCAAATTGGTGTGGCCAATTTGGGAAGCAGTTTGAAGATTCCTGGGAAAGCTGGGAATGAAACCACCATTCGACCCTGCTATTGCCCTTCTCGGACTATTCCCTGAAGACCTTAAAAGAGCATGCTACAGGGATGCTGCCATATCGATGTTCATAGCAGCACAATTCACAATAGCTAGACTGTGGAACCAACCCAGATGCCCTTCAATAGATGAATGGATAAAAAAAAATGTGGCATCTATACACAATGGAGTACTATGCAGCAATAAAAAATGACAAAATCATAGATTTTGCAGGGAAATGGATGGCACTAGAGCAGATTATGCTTAGTGAAGCTAGTCAATCCCTAAAAAACAAATACCAAATGTCTTCTTTGATATAATGAGAGCAACTATGAACAGAGCAAGGAGGAAGAGCAGGAAGAAAAGACTAACATTTAACAGAGTCATGAGATGGGAGGGAAAGGGAGAGAAAAGGGAAATTGCATGGAAATGAAGGGAGACCCTCATTGCTATACAAAATTACATATAAGAGGTTGTGAGGGGAATGGGAAAATAAACAAGGAGAGTAATGAATTACAGTAGATGGGGTAGAGAGAGAAGAAGGGAGGGGAGGGGAGGGGGGATAGTAGGGGATAGGAAAGGTAGAAGAATACAACAATTACTAATTGGTCATTATGTAAAATTGTGGATGTATAACCGACGTGATTCTGCAATCTGCATTTGGGGTAAAATTGGGAGTTCATAACCCACTTCAATCTAATGTATGAAATATGATATGTCAAGAGCTTTGTAATGTTGTGAACAACCAATAAAAAAAAAATTAAAAATTAAAAAAAAACAAA
Organism: Ictidomys tridecemlineatus; assembly: GCF_052094955.1. Classification (NCBI taxonomy): domain Eukaryota; kingdom Metazoa; phylum Chordata; class Mammalia; order Rodentia; family Sciuridae; genus Ictidomys; species Ictidomys tridecemlineatus. Next base: position 75,416 of record NW_027521230.1, read on the forward strand.
AAACAAAAAAAACCCCCAAAAAAACAATAAAATCATTTAATAAGCTGAGATATTCACAGTGAATATACTTCAGTGTGATAATCTTAAAATTAAAATATCTGTGCGACTACAATTCATAATATTATCAATGATAATTTCAGCAGATAACTAAATGACATAAATACACTTTAAACTAATTGATGATTATTATGTCTAAATTAATTGTAACATAACTTTAATATGTCAAACATTTTTCCACAGTATGTTTGCCTCCAAAATGTAAAGAAATTGAACTTACCTTTCTGCTTAATTAGCAGTTCTGTATGAAATGAGATAAGTAATAAACAAAGGTAAGTCCACAGCTATCAAAGTCTGGGAGACTTGCTAGAGAAGCAATCTTGACTCGATTCTTTCTAGCCATGACTTTGTAAAAGATTAGCCAGATATCAGATAAGAATGAGGATGAGGCAGAAGAGATTCTGAGACAGTGTTTCCTCATCATCCCCAGGTGGTTTTCTGAGACTACAAAGCACTGTGGAGGGCCATTGCCCTGTGGCCTGTGTCTACCCCTGCCTCAGGTTTCTGCTCTTTTCTGTGGGGCTCTCTGTAAATATTCCTCAAAGAACTCATCTGGTTCTTCTGTGAGACCTGAGCACTAAGGGACAGGGACAGGGTCCCAGGCCCTGGGCAGGAGTAGGTGTGGAAAGAGTGGAAAGAGTCTGGATGCCCTGGACCAGCCAGTCTGTCTCCAGGGCCACAACTGGAAGAAATTCTGGGCATTGCAAAGATGTTGTTGTCCTTGAGCACTTCATAGGGTGTGACTTGGTAATGATAAAGAGTAATCATTCTTTGGTTATTGGTGTGTGGGCATGGAGAAGGATTCTAAACCCCAGAGGGTAGAGAGGATCCTCCAGGCACAGAGAGGCAAATGCAAAGAAGACACTTCGCATACAATTAGGGAGTCTTCCTTCTTCTAAAACCCAGGGAAAGGAGTAAGCAAGCAAAACCAGCAAAATAATGAGCAAGAAATAAAAAGTGGTAACAGCAGGCATTGGTAGAGCTCTCGATGGTGGATGGGGCTGTTTTCAGATTGGCCCCTTTTCTAGGATTTTATGGATTTACTGCAACATTTCCTTTAGCATTCTGCCCAGTTTCTACAACCAGTTTCTTTATTCCTCAGAATCAAAGTCATATTTACAAACTGGAAGGAATAACAGAGATAATAATCCAACAAAGCAAAGGGATGCTTGATCAAGCTCATTAGGGACACTAAGAATCCCAAACTCCCCATTGATATTTATCGATATTTCCTTCCTCAAATCTGTCCTTCAAAATCACCTGGCCTTGAAATTGTAGCCAAATACTTTAGGAGAGAGGAATTTATGAATGACTCACCATGTGTCCCTTGAGCCTATCTTAAAAACAAATATGTGCCCAAGTTAAAAGTTACTTGTCCCTGGGCAGTAAAATCCTGACAGTTCATTATTCCACAAGTCACCAAAGTCTATGACTTGTGTAAGTTGGGATTTACATTTTCGATGTGTATGAGCTCAGAGATGTGGCTGTGCTCAGAGTCACAGTTGACAGGGATGGATGATCTCGGCTAGTGATTCCATCCATGTCAGATTGGAATGGGTCAGATGGGTTTGCCTGAGCACCCTCTCCCTCACCCCTTCTCTGGGTGCCCACCGTGGTACAGGGGAGAGTTATGGGTTATGGTACAGGAGAGTTCTCTGGGTTATGGGGCTCCCTGGGGGAAACACTGCCACAGGCATTAGGAATTTCTTTTTAAATAATTTTAAACTGTCTGAAGGATAATTTCTCTGATATTATTAACTAGTTGGAGGTAGAGGAATGGTCAAGACCCAAAGGAGATTTACCTCCAACATTGTGTTTCTAAGCTCAGGTAGTATCAATGATTGTTACCCACGTTTACTCACCTGGAGGGGCTCTTCACCTGAGAAGTGGCCTGCAGAGATCACACTTGCACCTCAACTCTGTTGGGAATCTCTGCCTGCTCTGGAGACCTGGAGACCTGCTTTTCTGATCAAGCTCAGCATCTGCCCTCCAGAACCCTGGACTAGGACACAGGGCAGTGCTGCCTCTCTCTAATTCCCTCAGAACTGCATTACCCTGTAAGCCTAGTGCCTCCCCCAGGGCCAGCCTGCTCTGCCAGTGACGTCTTTGCAACAGCAGCAGGACCAAAGGTCCTCATCTTCAGCTTGTTGCATCTTAATCATAATCCTTGGGATGAAGCAGGTGCACTTACCTGGTCTAAATAGACCAAGTGAGTGAAACTGGAGTTTCCAAAATGGCTCTTTTGATTTTAAAATCAAAGCAGAATAAATTGTCTTCCTCTCAGAAATAAATCTCAGTCTATTTCTCATTCTTACATCTTCTTCTCCTCTTGTAAGGCCCACAGGTAGGTAAGACCCAGGTGTGGACATACTTGGTAACTGCTTGTCTTCTTGCTGGATTTGACCCATTCCTCAACCTTGGACTATTCTCCTACATCGAGTTTTAATACATTGACTTTAAACTCTGATGTTTAAATGCTTCTCAATATCTTTCTAAACCATTAGTGTGGTCCCTGGCCCTTCAGTGTCAGCATCATACTTTAGCTTATAGAGTCCTCATTTTTAGGACCAGCTTGGACCTGCTGAACCAGAAGTTGGCATAGGGCTCAGATCTCTGCACTTTAATAGCTGAACCTGTGGCACCCCCAAGTTGGAAAGCTTATGCTCTATGGGGTCCTCATAGAAGACTTGCTAGGCAGTGTGGTATGGTGATTCTGCCTGGGTTCTCTGGAACTACCAAAGCACAGCTGCCCCTTGGAGATGTTGCTGGAAGTGTGCACACAGGCATGTTAAGCTGGGCAGGTGGCCCATCCTCACCTATGCTTTTCCCTGATCTGGTGCTAACACGGATGGCCTGAGTTCCTTGGAACTTTCTGAGCTCTCCCACTTCCCACACCTTCTCATGCTGGACAATGTGTTCCAGAGACCTAATGGGGGGATGAGGTTCTGTGAGTTAAAACTAAGCCAACTCACCATGCTTTGTCTTGAGTAGACCTAAGAAAAGAAAAGAAAGATGGATTGATTGGTAAGACTCACTGGGGCCTGTGGGAGCTGCCTTTCACCTCACAAGAGCTCTGCAGATCCAGTTAGATATCAGGTCCCCACAGAGTTCCTATCTGTAGTTGAAGGAGCCCATAAATGTCCACATTCCTGTTTTCCCCAACTGTAGAGAGCAGGGTGCAGGAAAGAAAGGGGGGGCAACAGAAAAAAAAAGCAACGCTTTTTTGGAGTGGAGTTCAGGGCTTTTACCTCCGAGCCCAATGTTATGAGGAAAGCAACTTAACCTGCTCTGGTGCAGACTCTTTAGTGCTTTAACCATTGTGAAGTGAGTGGCCCAGTGGCAACAGCTCTATTCCACAGCTGTGCCTTCCTCACCTCTGCTTCCAGGCTCTGCTTCACACCAAATGGAACCTAAGCTTTAGGCAGAGGATCCCATGCCTCCACCCCAGCTTCAGCTATACCCTAATCCACTTCTTCCTTCTGGGAACTCACATCTGACAATGTTGCATATTAATGAGCCACACACTGTTTGTCTGTTTATGTTTGGCTTATTTTTCTATGTAGTATTTTGAAAGTTTATCTCTATTAGAGAATATAACAGAACTTGTTTTTTGTGTTTGAATCTATGCCATATTTGTTCATCCATTCATATGACCATGGATGCCTGGGATGTTGATGCCTGTGGCTCTTGTGAGTAATGCCACAATGAACGCTCAAGGGCAGGTGACCCCTATTGTTGACTCTGTGGGCACACACCTAAGGGGGGGTGCTTAGTCCTAGGATAATTCTGTGCATAGCTTTTTGAGAAAATGCCAGGCTGCTTTTCACCAAGACTGCAGCATTTTAAATACCATTAGCAATGTGAAGGACACAGAGGAGGAGGAGGACCCAGACCCGCTCCCTCTTTAGCAAACTTCTCAAGGGAACTAGCAATGGGTGGCGTGAGAACCACTTCACACCCTCAGTGACCTAAGTTCCCCCCATTAGCCCAGCTAAGGAGTCTGACCACCTTTCTGTTGTAAAACCCTGGGGACCAAGCAGAACACAATGGGCCCTAGTGGTAACCAGACCAGGTCCTAACCAATGCAGCATCCCTGGACTGGACCTCACGCCAGCCACCAGGAAATTTAGAAAGTGGGAAATGTTACTTCCCCATGGGAACTAGAGTCACACTTGTGCCACCTGTGCCCTTGACTTCTCCAGACACCTTGACACATGGACACTTCTCATTTAATGCACACTAACGGATAAATGCCCACATTTCAGCATGAATATAGACATTCCTTGATAAATCAGTCATTTTTGACTTGAGGGTCTCACTGTGTTGCCAGGTTGGTGGAGCCATCCTCCATCCTTAGTCTGCCAAGCTGGGACCACAGTTGGGCACCACCACACCTGGCTCAAATCATTCTTTTTTTTTTTATTCTCTAAGTTTTATTTCTGATTGTTTTCAATAGGTAATGCATGTGTGTGACTCCCAAATCAAAGGGATACCTAATAAAATACACTTTGTGGGGTTCCCTCAAACCTGTGCCCAGCTACTCTACCCCCAAAACCAGAAGCCATTCCTGAGTAGAGAGGTGATAGAAACCAATTTGGGAAACCCCAGGCTGTCCTCATTTTATTTCATTTTTGGTATGAATACTAACAGGTGTGGTGAGCCGTGTCAGCGGACCGTAGTTGCCATTACAGGATGGGGCTGATAAGCGTCGTGGCCTGTGATAAACAACTCCTTGTTTTGGGAGAGTTGGCACGTAGCTGTAAAACACCCTATGAGAAAGATCCACGTGGCAGTTTTGCATTGGGGCTTGGTATGCTTTATCAAGGCTGGGGCGCTCGGGTGAGGTAGCAGTAGCGGTAGTAGAAGTAGAAGTAGTAGTAGTAGTAGTAATAGAAGAAGCTTCCAGAGACACATAATTAAAGGCCTGAATAAACTGTTGAAAGAAGAATCCTGTGTCGTGTCCTCCTTGCTGGCGAGGGGTCGCGGCGGTTGGTGGCCCGGACGGGGAACACCTCCTCAGACCCAGGATCCAGAACTTTCAGCAGTCAGGGTGGTGCACCCGTAAGTTCCCAGGTAAAGTGGGAATCCGCAAATGAAAGCGGGGCGCTCCTCGGTAATTAAAGAGAGAGCGGGGAAAAAATAATAAAATAAGACGCTCCTCTGTAGATAAAGAGAGAGCGGGGAAAAAATAATAAAATAAGACGCTCCTCTGTAGATAAAGAGAGAGCGGGGGAAAAATAATAAAATAGGATGCTCCTCTGTAGATAGAGAGAGAGCGGGGCTTTTCTACTTTCACTTTCTTCATAGTTTTGAAAACATCTTCATAGTTTTGAAAACATTATGGGTGTTAACTCCTCAAGCCCAATTTTGCTGGCCTTGGACGGGTTACTGCGTTCTAAGGGACTTAAAGTGAAGCGGAGCACATTACAGAGGTTTTTAGAAGAGACTGACTCTGTAGCTCCTTGGTTTGCTTTTTCAGGGAGTCTCACGATTCCCAGTTGGGACAAATTAGGGAAAGATCTGGATTTTGCTTACAAACAAGGAACTTTAAAGGGCGGTACCATTCCGCTTTGGAAATTAGTGAGGGGGTGTATAATGGATGGTAAATGTCAGAAAGCTGTGAGCGAGGGTCAGGCCATTCTTGAGCAATTGCATGAAGAAAAATCGGAGGGGTCACATAGCGAGGTAGCAAAAAGTATTAGGAGTAAGAGTGGTGAACAGACAAGGGAGTCTGAAGTTAAACAGAGGAGAAGGCTCTATCCAGACTTGACTGAGTTAAAAACTCCCAAAGACACAAGTAGCTCAGACAGTTCTGAGGAATTGGACAAGTTATTACAATAATTACGTAAGACTAAGATAAAAAAGAAAAAACGGGAAACAACAGATGTAAAAGCCTGCTGTGAGAAGGGTAATAAATCCAGTTCTGGGGAGGTGGAAAATCTAGAGGAGGAGCCAGTACTTGATGCTGCTCCACCCTTCCCCGTGCCTCCAGTAGTTCCGCCCCCATATGTGGGTGGAGTCCAAGGCTGCAGGAGGACTTTTCATTCTCAAGTTTGGAGAACAGTCAATAGAGATCTCAGATTTTGTTGCTAGGATGGTGGATGCTGCAGGAAAAATTTTTGGCGATCCCGATAGAGCCATGCCCTTGATTAAACAATTGGTCTTTGAACAGTGTACTAAAGAATGTAAGGCAGCTATTACTCCTTATAAAAACAAAGGCATAGAGGCTTGGATGAAAGTCTGTAGAGAGATAGGTGGGCCATTAACTAATGCAGGCCTTGCTGCTGCTGCTGCAGTTACAGCTGGAGTAGCCATGGCCAGCCAGGTGCAAACTGCTGTCACTGTTAATCAAGTTGTTCAACAAACCTCCACCATACTCGAATCTCAAAACAAAATTAATCAACATATTTTGTCAGGGATTTTAGCTGCTATCCAATGAATAGATTTACTTCAAGCTCAGCTAAAAAAATTGTCTGACCTGGTACTTTTGGGTTGCATTGACCAACGTGCCCATTTGTGTATAACCTCTGTCAGATTTAATGATTCCAGGAATGCTTCCCGCATCATCGGTGCTTATTTGGCCAGAAATTGGTCCATGACAGTGGAAGAGCTGATCCAGTCTCAACTAACTCAGATAGCTGCCTTAAACAACACCCGTGTTGATCCCGTGACTTTGGGTCAATTCACTAATTGGATATCTTCTGCTTTTTCCTTTTTTAAAGAGTGGGTGGGAATAAGCATTTTTGGGGCAGTATGTTGCTTTGGTGTGATTCTTTGTTTGTGGCTTCTCTGTTGTCTTAAGGCCCGCAGTGCTCACGATAAGGCTATGATCATACAAGCTCTTGCAGCTTTAGAAAATGGCAACTCACCTCAAGTCTGGCTTGCGCATCTTAAACAGTAAATCTTTGACATGGTTGTTGCACCCCAAGTTATTCTAACATTGCACTGGGTTCGACATGTCCTTCTTTTGTCTTTCTTCTAGTGCTGGAAAGCCCTTGCACTTTGCAGGTCTTGCTGCCATTGCACGCAGATGGGTTTCCACACTAGTGCCTTTGACATGGTCGTTGCACCCCAAGTTATTCTAACATTGCACTGGGTTTGACATGTCCTTCTTTTGTCTTTCTTCTAGTGCTGGAAAGCCCTTGCACTCTGCAGGTCTTGTTGCCATTGCACGCAGAAGGGTTTCCACACTGGTCTTTAGCTATGGCTTTAAAGCCCGTGCCTTTCTCTCAGGGTGTCGCCAACTTAATTGTGGTTGTCCTACAGAGGTAGTCCCAGCTACCCCCTTATGTTCACCATCGTCACGATACAGGATGCAAGACAAGGCACTGCACTTGAGTGATCCTACAGTGGACCTCAAGGAGAGCATGTCCTATTGCATGCAGGTTGGACGTCCACGCCCCATCCCACAAAAAAAGGCGTCGGCTGATTTGGAGTCAGATCCAGGGAAGGGCCCCCCTAGGGCTGAGCCATACTATGCAGCCACTTCTGCACAGTGGGATAGGACCTCTACTCTCGCCTGTATTGTCTTAGTAAAACAAAAAGGGGGAACTGTGGTGAGCCGTGTCAGCGGACCGTGGTTGCCATTACAAGATGGCGCTGATAAGCGCCGTGGCCTGTGATAAACAACTCCTTGTTTTGGGAGAGTTGGCACGTAGCTGTAAAACACCCTATGAGAAAGGTCCACGTGGCAGTTTTGCATTGGGGCTTGGTATGCTTTATCAAGACTGGGGCGCTCGGGTGAGGTAGCAGTAGCGGTAGTAGAAGTAGAAGTAGTAGTAGTAGTAGTAGTAGTAATAGAAGAAGCTTCCAGAGACACATAATTAAAGGCCTGAATAAACTGCTGAAAGAAGAATCCTGTGTCGTGTCCTCCTTGCTGGCGAGGGGTCGCGGCAAACAGGGATCTCTTTCATTCTAAAAAAAATGTTTAATTTAGACAAATATTATGCAGTTACACTCTCTACATTTAACCACTTTCTATACTTTCTTCAAATTTGGTTTATGTAGAATCAACTTAATAAGAGTATATATTCCTTTTCCCTCTTTATATGATCAATCAATGTGATAAGCCTATTCCACACACTTTTGGGTTTAATTTTGTTTGAGCTGAAAGAGTGCATATGTGGACCCAAACAATGTATCTTAAGAAAAGAGCTTATTCAGTGTAGTTAAACAATTGTTTTGGATATATACTCTGATACACACACTCACACACACTATTTGATATTTTTTCTGTAGTTCAAGCTAATATAATTATCGAATTAAAATAATACAAAAGGGAAACAGTGAAAACCGTAATTTGAATGAGATATTTTGAATAAAGGATGATTGGTGACATTGAAGTAGTATATTTTGAAAAATTTTCCAAATTATTAGACATGTTGTCAAATTATTTGATCAATAAGCAACATTCTTCTTATATTTTCTATTGGATTCTTTTCTGGCTTCCAAATACTATTTTTGGTTCCTTCAAACGTCTCTCCATATTAAAAAGAAGGTAACCTGTCTTCTAAAGTCGCACAACATTAGTAACATCACGTTTTGGGAGAAGCCATGTGACACTCTGGGCAGGGCTCTGTCAAATGTCCCTTGCAGGGACTGGAGGCCCAAGAGCAGCACGTGCACAGGGCAGGCATCTCTTCCCACCCTGGTTTCTGTCCACCCTGTATGAGTACTCCCTTTGCAAAAGTAGGAGAAGTAAATCGTGCAGCTGGCTCTTCAGGATACTGCAATGGGGTGAGCATCCGTCAATAGAGGGGTCTAAGGCAGCCACATCCTGGTCCTACAGGAGGGCTGGTCAGGGCCTGGACAGCACTGGCATTGATGCTGATGGAGGGAAACCTTCCAACAAACTGGGGGACATGCTGGAAGGCAAGGCCTCAGCTCTTCCAGCTCTCCTGGGAGTGATTCCTTCTGAGAAGTGTTTTCCCTTCACTGCCCTCAGATGAGCAGTTGGTTCCTGTCCTGCACAGTTCCCTGGGCTACCCAGGTTTCCAACAGCTGGCTTCAATCCCAGCACTGCCCACCTGGAGTGAGAATTGGGGCATGGAAATGAATTTTCTCAGGAGATACTTTCTTTGGAGACTGGGAAAAGGTAGGCAGGCGCATGCAGCCCTGGCCTGTATGTAGTTTAAATCTGTCAAAATCCTGTGGCTGTTCCTACAGGAGTCACCTGAGCCGGATCCAGCATGCACCTTTCAAAGTTAGAAAACACTGGCACTCTGAGGACAGGAGAAGATGCCCTAAAGCTGACTAAGGGGTTCTGCTAAGAGAAAACACCACAGCCTTTGGCCATCTTTGGATGGAGAGACAGATAAATAGACAAACAGACAGACACATACATCCATAGGAGGTTCTAGTTTTTGAATACAACTATTTAAGTGACAGATCTGAAAACAATCCCACAGACACACACGTACTTCTCGTGACGAGGTGGCTGCCTCAACCAGGAAACCTGTCAACTGAGAAAGACGCAAGCCAGAGGTGAAGGTAAATTCTGTTTCCTGTTCAGGTTATTCTTTCTCAGTTTTAATTCTGAAGACTGCCCCTCATCCACTCCTGACTTTCCTTCACAGCAGTCCTTCGGTCTGTCCCCACTCACCTTTGTTTTTCCTGGCAAGCTGGAACATAGCACAGATGGCTGCAGCGAGGACCAGGACAGAGACAAGCATGGCCAGCACCACCATCCAGGTGCAGGAGCTGGGGAACAAGCCCTCTGCAAAACAGGACACTCTCTCAGGGTCCCTGGACCACATGTCCTTCTGGGGACACTGTCAGGAAGGGCCCAGTTTCCCAGTCTGGGCCCCTCTCCTGGTAATCCTGAGGAAACAGGGACCCTGAAGAGACTCCTGCTGCCCTGCGACTCCAGAGGTATGAAGACACAGAGGATTTATTTTAAAAATTGTAAGAAATTTTAAACACAGTGAAGATACAAAACCAATTCTTCAGCCACCTATGTATTAAGAACATTTCTTAAAATCAACACAAAATTCTACATATCTATGGGGTGCCATATGAAGTTTTGATACACATATGCAGTGTTTAGTGTTCAAATTGGGTTAACATTAATCTCTCTTCAAATAGTATTTCTTCTTGGTGAAAACATAAAAAACCTTTCTGCTAGCTTTTTAAAACTGTGGTGTACTTCATCATCATTTATCGTCACTCTACGAGACAACAGAACACCCAGAACAATTCCTTCTTTCTAACTTTTTCCCCATTGACGACCTTTCCATTATTATTTAACTAACATTAGCATCTCTGTATTTGTGACTTGTAATTATGTTTTTTTCTTTCATTTCTTTTTTTTATTGTTGGTCCTTCAAAACATTACATAGTTCTTAATATACCATATTTCACAGTTTGATTCAAGTGGGTTATGAACTTCCACTTTTACCCCGTATACAGATTGCTGTATCACATCAGTTACCCTTCCATTGATTTACATATTGCCATTCTAGTGTCTGATGTATTCTGCTGTCTATCCTATTCTCTACTATCCCCCTCCCCTCCCCTCCTCTCCCCTCCCCTTTTCTCTCTCTACCCCCTCTACTGTAAATCATTTCTTCTACTTGTATTATCTTGTCTTACCCCTCCTTTTCTCTTATATGTAATTTTGTATAACCCTGAGGATCACCTTCCATTTCCATGCGATTTCCCTCCTCACTCCCTTTTCCTCCCACCTCTCATCCCTGTTTAATGTTAATCTTCTTCTCAAGCTCTTCATCCCTACCCTGTCCTTGGTTACTCCCCTTATATCAAAGGAGTCATTTGGCATTTGTTTTTTAAAGATTGGCTAGCTTCACTTAGCATAATCTGCTCTAATGCCATCCATTTCCCTCCAAATTCTATGATTTTGTCATTTTTAATGCAGAGTAATACTCCATTGTGTGTAAATGCCACATTTTTTTAATCCATTCATCTATTGAAGGGCATCTAGGTTGGTTCCACAATCTTGCTATCATGAATTGTGCTGCTATGAACATCAATGTAGCAGTGTCCCTGTAGCATGCTCTTATTAGGTCTTTAGGGAATAGACCCAGAAGGGGAATAGCTGGGTCAAATGGTGGTTCCATTCCCAGCTTTCCAAGAAATCTCCATACTGCTTTCCAAATTGGTTGCACCAATTTGCAGTCCCACCAACAATGAACAAGTGTACCCTTTTCCCTGCATCCTCTCCAGCACTTGTTGTTGTTGGACTTCATGATGGCTGCCAATCTTACTGGAGTGAGATGGTATCTTAGGGTGGTTTTGATTTGCATTTCTCTGACTGCTAGAGATGGTGAGCATTTTTTCATGTATTTATTGATTGATTGTATGTCTTCCTCTGAGAAGTGTCTGTTCAGGTCCTTGGCCCATTTATTGATTGGGTTACTTGTTATCTTATTGTCTAATTTTTTGAGTTCTTTATATTCTCTGGATATTAGGGCTATATCTGAATTGTGTGGAGTAAAGATTTGTTCCCAGGATGTAGGCTCCCTGTTTATCTCTCTTATTGTTTCTTTTGCTGAGAAAAAACATTTTAGTTTGAGTAAGTCCCATTTGTTGATTCTAGTTGTTAACTCTTGCGCTATGGGTGTCCTATTGAGGAATTTGGAGCCCGACCCCACAGTATGTAGATCATAGCCAAATTTTTCTTCTATCAGATGCTGTGTCTCTGATTTAATATCAAGCTCCATGATCCATTTTGAGTTAACTTTTATGCATGGCGAGAGAAAGGGATTCAGATTCATTTTGATGCAAATGGATTTCCAGTTTTCCCAGCACCATTTGTTGAAGATGCTATCCTTCCTCCATTGCATGCCCCTTTATCAAATATAAGATAGTTGTAGTTTTGTGGATTGGTTACTGTGTCCTCTATTCTGTACCATTGGTCCACTCGCCTGTTTTGGTACCAGTACCATGCTGTTTTTGTTACTATTGCTCTGTAGTATAGTTTGAAGTCTGGTATCTCTATACTGCCTGATTCACACTTCCTGCTTATCATTGTTTTTGCTATTCTGGGTCTTTTATTATTCCATATGAATTTCATGATTGTTTTATCTATTTCTACATGAAATGCCATTGGGATTTTGATTGGCATTGCATTGAACTTATAGAGAACTTTTGGTAATATCGCTATTTTGATGATGTTAGTTCTGCCTATCCATGAACAGGGTATATTTTTCCATCTTCTAAGGTCTTCTTCTATGTCTCTCTTTAGGGTTCTGTAGTTTTCATTGTATAAGACTTTCACCTCTTTTGTTAGGTTGATTCCCAAGTATTTTATTTTTTGGGGGGATATTGTGAATGGAGTAGTTGTCCTCATTTCCGTTTCAGAGGATTTGTCGCTGATATGCAGAAATGCATTTGATTTATGCGTGTTGATTTTATATCCTGCCACTTTGCTGAATTCATTTATTAGCTCTAATAGTTTCTTTGTAGACCCTTTTGGGTCTGCTAGGTATAGAATCATGTCATCTGCAAATAATGATAATTTAAGTTCTTCTTTACCTATTTTTATGCCTTTAATTTCTTTCGTCTGTCTAATTGCTCTGGCCAGTGTTTTGAGGACTATGTTGAACAGAAGTGGTGAGAGAGGGCATCCCTGTCTTGTACCAGATCTTAGAGGGAATGCTTTCAATTTTTCTCCATTCAGAATGATGCTGGCCTGTGGCTTATCATAGATTCCTTTTACAATGTTGAGGTATGATCCTGTTATCCCTAATTTTTCTAGAGTTTTGAACATAAAGGGATGCTGTACTTTGTCAAATGCTTTTTCTGCATCTATCGAGATGATCATATGGTTTTTATTTTTAACTGTATTGATGTGGTGAATAACATTTATTGATTTCCGTATATTGAACCAGGCTTGCATCCCAGGGATGAATCCTACTTGATCATGGTGTATAATTTTTTTTATATGTTTTTGAATTCGATTCGCCAGAATTTTATTGAGGATTTTTGCATCTAGGTTCATTAGAGATATTGGTCTGTAGTTTTCTTTCTTTGAAGTGTCTTTGTCTGGTTTAGGCATCAGGGTGATGTTGGCCTCATAGAATGTATTTGGAAGTTTCCCCTCTTTTTCTATTTCCTGAAATAGCTTGAAAAGTATTGGTGTTAGTTCCTCTTTAAAAGTTTTGTAAAACTCTGCTGTATACCCATCCAGTCCTGGGCTTTTCTTAGTTGGTAGTCTTTTGATGGTTTCTTCTATTTCCTCTATTGTTATTGGTCTGTTTAGGTTGTCTATATCCTCCTGACTCAATCTGGGCAGATCATAAGACTTAAGAAATTTATCTATGCCTTCACTATCTTCTATTTTATTGGAGTATGAGGATTCAAAATAATTTCTGATTATCTTCTGTATTTCTGAAGTGTCTGTTGTGATATTGCCTTTTTCATCCCGTATGCTAGTAATTTGGGTTCTCTCTCTTCTTCTCTTCGGTACCATGGCTAAGGGTCTGTTGATTTTATTTATTTTTTCAAAGAACCAACTTTTAGTTTTGTCAATTTTTTCAATTGTTTCTTTTGTTTCGATTTCATTAATTTCAGCTCTGATTTTAATTATTTCTTGCCTTCTACTTCTTTTGCTGTTGTTTTGCTCTTCTTTTTCTAGGATTTTGAGATGAAGTATGAGATCATTTATTTGTTGTTTTTTTCTTTTTTTAAGGAATGAACTCCAAGCAATGAATTTTCCTCTTAGAACTGCTTTCAATGTGTCCCATAGATTCCAATATGTTGTGTCTGTGTTTTCATTTAACTCTAATAAGTTTTTAATTTCCTCCTCGATGTCTTCTAAAACCCATTGATCATTCAGTAACCTATTGTTCATTCTCCAAGTGATGCATGACTTTTCCTTCCTTCTTTTATCATTGATTTTCAGTGTCATTCCATTATGATCAGATAAGATGCATGGTATTATCTCTACTCCTTTATATTGCCTAAGAGTTGCCCTGTGACATAATATATGATCTATTTTTGAGAAGGATCCATGGCTGCTGAGAAAAAAGTGTAACTACTTAATGTTGGGTGGTATATTCTATATATGTCAATTAAGTCTAAGTTGTTAATTGTGTTATTGAGTTCTATAGTTTCCTTATTTAACTTTTGTTTGGAAGATCTGTCCAGTGGTGAGAGAGGTGTGTTGAAGTCTCCCATGATTATTGTATGGTGGTCTATTAGACTCTTGAACTTGAGAAGAGTTTGCTTGATGAACATAGCTGCACCATTATTTGGGGCATATATGTTTATGATTGTTATGTCTTGTTGGTGTATGGTTCCCTTGAGCAGTATGAAGTGTCCTTCTTTATCCCTTTTGATTAACTTTGGCTTGAAATCTATTTTATTAGATATGAGTATGAACATTCCTGCATGTTTCCGCAGTCCATATGAGTGGTATGATTTTTCCCAACCTTTCACCTTCAGTCTATGTATATCTTTTCCTATCAGATGCGTCTCCTGTAGGCAGCATATTGTTGGGTCTTGTTTTGTGATCCATTCAACTAGCCTGTGTCTCTTAATTGGTGAGTTTAAGCCCATTAACATTTAGGGTTATTATTGAGATATGGTTTGTTCTTCCAGCCATATTTGTTTATTAATGTTACTAAACCTGATTTGTTTTCCTCTTTGATTACTTCCCCCCTTTACTGTCCTACCTCCCACTGTTGGTTTTCAATGTTATTTTCCATTTCCGCTTCCTGTAATGTTTTGCCAAGGATTTTTTGAAGAGATGATTTTCTAGCTGCGAATTCTTTTAACTTTTGTTTATCGTGGAAGGTTTTAATTTCATCTTCCATCCTGAAGCTTAATTTCGCCGGATACACGACTCTTGGTTGGAACTCATTTTCTTTCAGTGTTTGAAATATGTTATTCCAGGATCTTCTAGCTTTCAGAGTCTGTGTTGAGAGATCAGCTGTTATCCTGATTGGTTTACCCCTAAATGTAATCTGCTTCCTTTCTCTTGTAGCTTTTAAAATTCTCTCCTTATTCTGTATGTTGAACATCTTCATTATAATGTGTCTAGGTGTGGATCTCTTATGATTTTGCATATTCGGCGTCCTGTAGGCTTCTAGGATTTGGGATTCTGTCTCATTCTTCAAGTCTGGGAAGTTTTTTCGTATTATTTCACTGAATAGACTGTTTTTTCCTTTGGTATGGAGCTCTGTGCCTTCCTGTATCCCAATGACTCTTAAGTTTGGTCTTTTAATATTATCCCATAATTCTTGGATGTTCTGCTCATGGTTTCTTAGCAGACTTGCTGAGCTGTCTATGTTCTTTTCAAGTTGAAATACTTTGTCTTCATTGTCTGATGTTCTATCTTCTAAGTGATCTACTCTGCTGGTAGTATTCTCAATTGAGTTTTTAAGTTGGTTTATTGCTTCCTGCATTTCTAGGATTTCTATTTGTTTGTTTTTTATTACCTCTATCTCCCTGTGATTTGTTTATGTCCTAGATTTGTTTATGTCGTTCCTGGATTTGTTTATGTCGTTCCTTGTCAAAGTGATCTTTCATTGTCTGATTTTGCTGTCTCATGTCTTCCTTGAGAGTCCAGACCATCTGAAGCATGTATATCCTAAACTCTTTATCTGACATTCCATCTGTTGCAGCTATTACCTCTTCTAAAGTTGATTTGACCTGCATTGCTTGTGGTCCTTTCTGTCCTTGTCTTTTCATACTGCTCGTGTTTCTTTCTGCTTGGTGAAATTTTTGTGCTTTTGAAATTTACCCCCTATTTATTTATATTGCTCTTGTATAGTTGGGAAGTCTCCCTTGCAGGGCGGGTAGTGGCTGTGTTCCTCCTCTAATTAGGGTGGTCTGTCTACCATGCTGGTCGTTCGCAGGTCTGCCCACCCTGCGGGCGCGAGTGGCAGCTCTGCTCTGCCCCCACTCCAATTGTGGTGACATAACTACCACACCCTCGGGTCATTGGTCCTAATCCTGATGTGGGCGGCGGCTCTGCTCCGTTCCCACTCCAATTGTTGTGATGTGTCTACCACGCTGGCAGGCCTCTAGGCCTGTTCTGCCAGTGGGTCGCAGGTCTGCCCATCCTGCGGGCTCGGGCGGCAGTTCTGCACAGCCCCCACTCCCAATGGGGGTACCTGACTGTCTCTCCAATGGGTCGCTGAGCCCCCTCCGGACATGGGCGGCGGCCCTGCTCCACCCCCACTCCAACCAGTGTGATGTGACTGCCTCTGTGCTACGTGTCCACCATGCTGGCAGGCTACCTGGCCTGTCCTGCCAGTGGGTCACAAGTCTGCCTACCTTGCAGGCTCAGATGGCAGCTCTACACAGCCCCTACTCCAAATGGAGTGACTTGGCTACCGCGCTGTCGGGTCGCTGGTCCTACTCTAGGTGTGGGCGGCTACTCTCTTCGGCCCCAGCTGCAGTTGGGGTGTCATGATACCACGCCGGCGGGTCACTTAGCCTGCTCTGGGTGCAGGCGGCAGCTCCATTCTGCCCCCCGGCCCCCACAGCACCCAGCAGGACCCGGACAGAGAAGAAGTCACTGCACGTTCCCCAGCCCTGGGCCAAAGCAGCTTCGGGAGCCAGAACCCGGCCTCTCTGATCCCGATGCACGCTTTACTGGGAGCTGGCTCCAAGGAGCGACAGCGCATGCTCCACTTGGAGCTGGCCTCAACACACAGTGTCCCCAGGTTCCTCAGCCCTGGGCCAAAGCAGCCCCAGGAACCAGAATTCGGCCACTCAGAGTATTCTCCACAGGTTCTCCAGCCCCAAGCCTGAGCAATCTGTCTGTGAGATGCAGGCGAATACCAGCCTGAAATCACCTGTTCCATAGCTGAATTAGCTGAGATCAGTAGAAAACAGGGATGATTACATCAGCTCTCCAAGATGGCGGTTGCTGTCCTCCTCTGTGGTCCGACAGTGTCAAGAACCGAACTGGAACGCTTCTCTCCTCTGTCGCAAAGCCGGAACTCAGCACTAAGCGCGGCCATTGCACCACTGGCAGGAGCCCCCAGAATCCGCATTGCTGCACCCCCGCATCACGGCACCTCGCCACTTCCCAGTGCGCACTGCAGACTCCAGGTGCGGGGCGTTCCGCCGATCAGGCAATGCAACCCTCCATGCGGAGAAATCGCCCACGACCGAGCCCCTGCAGCAAAACCTCGCGTGATGAAAATCCATCCACTAGATTCTGGAGCACCTCAATTTCACTGGAAATTCCCAACAAGATAGCCTTCAGCCGTTTCACCTCATCTTTCTCCCGCACAGTGACACAGCGCACTGGGGTGATACACTCCCTTCCCCGCCATCTTCCTTCTCTTCAGGATTTATTTCAAAGACACCACTTTATTGTAGAATTTTGGCTTAAGGATATAGCAATATTCAAAGCAAATATCAACAATCTCATCATGCAAAACAGGATACTGACAACACTGTAATCAATGAATAGATTATTGAAAATATAAGGGAAAGTTTAATTCACTTATGAGGAAGAGAGTAAGACATGATAGAAAATAATGGTGAGGTTAATAATATTTTTTAAATTGCCAATATGTCACCACTAAAAAGAACCAAGTAACAGTGACCTTAAGTGGTACAGTATCATTCATGAACAGTTATTATTGTTGGTTTTGTGACAGATTAGGATGCTGTGAATCAGCATTTAAATTAAAGCCTGGCAGGAATTTCTGCCTCTATCACCTTTGTATTTTTGTAGAAATATAAGTCTCAAAATGCAGGCTACAGCTGTCCCTCCAAAGAAAAAAAGAAAGAAACAAAAATCAGCAAAATAAAAGAACATGAAACATGAGAAGAAAGGTGAGGAAACAATAAAGGGCAGGATCTGGGTTAAGATGTTTAATCAGTCACCAGGGTGACCAAATGGACTCAGGAAAGTTAAAGGAGGAGGAAAGCACATTCACACAGAGAAGACAGAAACACACACATTGTTACAGAAACTGACACAGTGGAAGAATATTCGGAATCAAAGTCCATTGACTGGGAAATAAGTGTGCACATGAGTAGTGGACAGTACACATCCTTGTCTTCACTCCTCACACGTGAGTAGTGGACACGTGAGTAGTGGACAGTGAACATCCTTGTCTTCACTCCTCACACTTCAGCAGTACCATTCTCTGGAGGCCCGGGCTGCTTGGCCCTGCTCCTGTGACAGTGTCTGTGTGCTGCTGCATTCTATTAGGACATTCAGACTTTGTGAAGAAAAACTCAGAAAACATGATAAGACACCATAGATGTGATCAATCAACTGGAATTTTATAGAAAAACTTTATTGTTAAAGCCAACATTGAATCCCCTTTCCTGCCAAGATCTCTTTCTTTCTCTCTCTCTCTCTCTCTCTCTCTCTCTCTCTCTCTCTCTCTCTCTCTCTCTCTCTCTCTCTCTCTCTCTCTCTCTCTCTCTCTCTCACACACACACACACACACACACACACACACACACACATTAAATAGGAACAAATATCAAGCCTGATCTTTCCACCCAACTTGCCCTTTTTATTGCAGAACATTTCATCAAGAATGAACAGAACATCAGGACTCATGGGCTTCCTTCTCCTGGGTTTCCCTGGCCCATGCAGCCTTCAGCTCCTACAAGCTGTGGCTCTCGCTGCAGCCTGCCTAGCTGCCCTGGTGGGGAATGGCCTCACCATCACCATCACCTCCCTGGACTTGGGCCTCCATTTGCCCATGTACTTCTTCCTGAGGAATATCTGCCTCATTTCTACTGTGGTGCCCCAAGCTGTCACCAACTCTGTCACCCACTGCCACTCCATCTCATTCCTCGGCTGTGTGGCCCAGGTCTTCCTGGTGCCTTTCTCTGCAGTTGCAGAGCTGAGTCTCCTCACAGTGATGTCCATGGACCGCTATGCTGCCATCTGCCATCCCCTGCACTATGAAGCCATCATGAGCAGGGACACCTGTGAGCAGATGGTCACTCTGTCCTGGCTCAGCAGTGGCTTTGTATGTGCCATGCACACTGTAGCACTTTTTCCTTTTCTTACTGTGGAAACCGTCAAATTCAGCAGTTCTTCTGAAACATTCCGCAGCTGTTGGCTATTTCTTGCTCCCAGAACTTGACTGCAGAAGTCATGCTGATCTTCATAAATGCCATCCTGGACACTGGCTGCTTTGCCTGCATCGTTGTCTCCTACATCTTCATCTTCTCCACTGTCAGGCAGATCCCGTCCACAGCAGGGAGGGCCAAAGCCTACTCCACCTGGCTCCCCCACCTGGCAGTGGTAGTGCTTCTCCTCTCCACTGCCTTCACTGCTTACCTGAAGCCTCTCCTAGGGTCCTCCTCCTCCACTCACCTGGTGCTCTCTGTGGTCTATGTTGTGCTGCCCCCATCCCTCAACCCCGTCATCTACAGCCTGAGGAACAAGGCCATGAAGGCAGGATTGGAGAAGCTGGTCACCAGGAAGCTCCTGACAAAGCAGCACATCCTCCTGTTCCTCCATGGATGGAGCAAATCCCTCTCCATGTTTGTGCATGTCCCGGGCTGCTCTAAGCTGGCCTGTTCTTGTCTCAGAGTTCCTGCAACCTTGGTGCTGATCGTGATCCAACTGGAGTGAAAGACACTGACGGGTTATCACTGAAGGGGGGCCTGGTCTGACACACTGCAGTCCAGGAGAACTGCCAGGAGGGTACTGGGGGTCTGCCCCTCTTCCCATCATGCTCTCTTGTCTTCTGCTTCTTGGATGAAATCATATATCTTGGGTTCAGATATTTTCAAGTTAGTTGTTTAAATGTCTTACTCAACTAATGCTGTGGACTCTCTGGTGTCACTGATTGAAAGCCAAAGAGGAAACGTGCCCTGGGTGACCTCAAAGTCTCCTGGTAAATGGGCAGGAAGTCTGGACCTCCCTCACATGGTAGGACACTCTTGATGCTGTTGTTTTGTATCTTTGCCTTTGTAGCAATTGTTTCCTGAGTCATTTCTTGTACCTTAAGATGCAAAACAACACCTAGTAAAGAAAGTATCCCTCCAGCTAAAGAGCATATGTTAAATACCAATTGAGCAGGAGGCAGGTGTGACCTGGAGTCGTGTTTTTCACACACAGGCAGCTTTCCCACCAGTATAGGGGCATGTGCACTGGCAATGCCCCCTGGTCACAACAGTACACAATTTTGTGTTGTGGTAAATTAGAAGAATTTCTTTAAAAATTTTTGTGCAAATGTAATGGCTATATTAAAACAATTCAATTTTCTTAACACTTTGAAAATATACTTATTTTATTCCATTAACCACTGCTTGGAACTACCAAGTGACATCGTTAAGTATGTGCTCATTAATATCTCTCTTTCATCACTGAACGTTCATATCTTTCCATTTACCTGCAGGGAAAATATGCTTCAAATCAAGCTGAGTTACTCCCAGCTCCTACCTGCCAAGAGAGAGATGGGAGGGGGAGAAGGGGGGTGCATGGGGAGAGACAGAAAGAGAGAGAGAGAGAAAGAGAGAGAGATAGAGATTATAACTGACCTTCTTCATTTTCTGTCTGATGACTTAAGATAAATAACGATGTGCGGCAACAAAATTCTTCAAGGAAACATATTCATAAGTGTTCATTGGAGAAGAAGGGAAGATTGAAGCATGCCTTGTTTTACCTTTTATTATCTTAAGATATCATGTTATCTTTTTGCTTTTATTATCTTATCAACATTCTATTTTTACATAAAACTACCATATGTTGTAGCAGACTTGCTGCTGAGTACCTACATAAAGGAAATGACATGAGGGTGCAGAAGGAGGTCAGCAGGACCACTGTCCTGCAGCTCCATTCAGGGCATCCTAGAAATGGATGCCAGAGTGTCCACCAAACACTTCAGAAATGGGCAGGCCAAGGAGGTGCAGCTTCCAATTCCAACATCCAGGAAAGTTGAGGAATGAGGATAGAAGATACAAGGCCAGCCTGGGAAACCTAGTAAGACCTTGAGTCACAATTAAAAATGCAAAGATTGGGGGCCTGTTGCACAGCTCAGTGGAGAGTGCACTCAAGTTCAGTCCTCAGTGTCACCAAATGTATGATGAGTGGATGACAGTGCTGGTACATTTATATACAGAATAAAACTGAGCCTCAGAAAGACAAGAATCTGCAGTCTGTGGCAGCATGGGTGAAGCTGGAGGTCACTGTGCTTGGTGAAGTAGGCAGACCCAGACAAGCGAGCGCTGCCCAGCACCCTCACACTTGGAACAAAAACAGCTGCTTCACTGAGTGCAGAACTGCAGAGTGGTCAGCAAAGGATGGAGAGTGGGGTGGGAGGAAGGAGGGTGGCCCAGGGTGGTCAGTGGGTGCAGTTACACAGGAGCAAAGATCTGCCCTGCTAATCTGCAGCGACTATCGATGACAGCGCTGGAGGGTCTATTTCTAAAACCTGGAAGAAAGATTTTGGAAGTTTTCACTATAAACAAATGGCAAATGTTTCAGGAATAGATGTGTCCATCCTGATTAAACATTATGCAATGTTAAGGAATGCACACATCACATGGTGCCTCAGAATATGTACAATGTCCTTTTAATGTATCAACCAAAGTAAATTTAATTCAACTACACAAAATAGCAGAATATTGTTTACTTTGACTTTGGGTGGTGCTATAGGCCACTTTTAACCACTATTATCAGTCACTCATATCCTTGGTGCAGAAAGAAAGTTAAACATAGATGGAGAACTTCATTGTCTTTAGATCTGTAGTAGGTCAGTGCAGGCGCGGTTTGCCATTACTGGACTCATTTCAGGCTTCACATTGCACCTCAGATGTTGGTTCATTATCATATGTACAGCTGCTCATGCTCATCGTGAATCATATTCAATGCTGCTGAACACAGTGTGTGTTAACACACCCTAGTATCTCTCTGTGACCGTCTTCAGCACTCGATGCTTTGCTCACTCGGTGTCACATGGAAGCCAATGAGGACCCGAGGGTCTGTTTTCTTTCCCTCCTGCTGCCTCCTCACTTTGTCCCTCTGGAGATGCCACAGGTTGCTCTAAGCTTCGGTGCTCAGGTCAGTTCTGATTCACTGCAGCCTCGGTCCCAGGGTTTGTAGGGCTGGCCCCTTCCTGTAGCCATGCACCATGTCCCTGGGCACCTGGTCACTCACCAAGGGGCAGCACGGACCTCAGGTTACTCAGTCAGCACATCTTACCAGTGTTGTGCATAGGGGTGAGCTAGTGAGCTATAGAGTCTGAAAACCCTTTAACCCTAGCAGATTTTCCAGATGAGACGTACATAAGATCATAGTTTAGGCTTTCAATTTCATAGTTTAGAAAATCCCATGGAAATCCTATCATTACTTTGAGACATACATTTATTGCATTTTGGAAGCCAACAATAAGTATGCACGGTTGTGAAATTCCCTACGAAGACACACGGTGTATGAATAAAATGTATCAAATGATGATGCATTTTATACCAAATAAGAGAAACTATGTAATTTAAGGTATTAAACCTTAATATATATTACATTAATATATATATTACATTACATCATGTTTCCATTATGCTTATTCAAGACACAGCATTACACTTTAAGCTTCCATGTGGGGGCTGGAGTTGTGGCTCAGCCGCAGAGTTCTCGCCTAGCACATGCGAGGCCCTGGGTTTGATCATCAGCACCACATAAAAATAAATAAACTAAAAATTTTTTTTTAAAAAAAGCTTCCATGTGTTACCCTAGTTTAATTACACAGAACATGTGGATCCTAAGTATAGCATCTTGTTTGAGTTGTTTAAGTTTAGGACGATAAATTGAATATAAAGCATATACTTTTTATCTTCAATATTTTACAAGGAGAAAACTGTGAGTTACATACAAAATAAGCTTTTGATCAATGTAGACTTCATATCTTTTAAATAATATGAAGAAAGAACTAAAGTTGAGCTCCAGCCTGCTCCCCACTAAAGTTGAGGAAAATATGCTTCCTCCTTACTAACCATTTCCTACACAGTGTCAGCTGCAAGTGGGTACCCATTGGCACCACTAGTGTGGCCCATCCTGGCCAGAGCTGGCCTCATGCTGCATGGTCCAAGACATCTCTTCCTATCTCCTGTTTCTAAATATCTGAAAAATCTCTGCCAAATAACCTATAATAAATTGCATTTATAATACATTGCACATAATACTAATTCCTTCTCAAGCAATCCATTCCATGACACCATTGTGAAACTTTAAATTTCCTTGCAGCTAAATACTGATTTTGATGTAGACTATAATGTTCATATAAAGTCCACTCATGAACCTATAGGTACAATAACAAAATCTTGATTTTTATGTTGACATTTTTTCCCATATTGCAAATTTCTCTTTTAAGTGACTGAAACTTTATTTTAGTTTTTGGAAATCATTTTTTAATATTAATGCATGTTATAATTTCCCTACCTACACAATGCCTAGGATGTAAAGATTGCAGCAAATATGTTGATCATATAAATGACGATGAGCATGTGTATCCTGAATTCAAAGGATTCAGAATTTGTTTACCCAGAAAATTTGAAGAAAAGAAGAATTCCTATCCTTGAATATTCTCAAACCTGCATCAACAAAGTCCCTTGTAACCCACTGACAAGCATGAGGAGCTGCCCCTCCCCAGAGGAAAGTGCACACCCTGATGATGAACAGAAGGGGGCGTGAGCTTGGCATTGGCCTAGACTCTCTTGGTGTCTAAATCTCCACTAAGTAAGTTTCTAAGCAGTGGCTTGAGACTGCACAGGTTGCTTGATTTTATAGGGGTCACCATTTACTCTTGGCCTTTCATTTTACCCAGAGGTCCAAGTGACAAACTCATGCCCCAGTGTTTAGAAACAAGCAAGCCCAGTGTCTCTATAAATCTTATATCAATAATTCAAGTGCCGGGAAGGGGCCCTCAGCAAATGATGTTAGTCACCCCTCAACTGTCATTGACTGGGGACCTACTGCTGTGCAGACACTGCAGCTGAAGCCACCGTTGCATTGAATAGATTTATGCAGATTCTTCTCTGGGTGTTCTGTGTGGTTTTAACTAATGTCTTCCCATATAATCTCCCTGAGCAGAAAAGAAAAACTAAAGAAAAATAGGAGCTCCTGCAGCACTCCTGTGAAAAGCATGGTCCCAGGGAGCAGGGGAAGGTGAGGCCCTGTGCTGAGTGCCCACGCCCCTATAGTGGTGGTGTCTCTCTACAGGACTGGTCTTCAGCAGGCTGGCTTTCTGTGCACCAGTGATCAGGGCTCTATTTTCACATATAGCCCAGTCATTAACTATATATTCCATTTGACACT
Source organism: Ictidomys tridecemlineatus (assembly GCF_052094955.1). Classification (NCBI taxonomy): domain Eukaryota; kingdom Metazoa; phylum Chordata; class Mammalia; order Rodentia; family Sciuridae; genus Ictidomys; species Ictidomys tridecemlineatus. The sequence continues at coordinate 99,684 of NW_027521230.1, forward strand.
TATGTTTATATTTTCAAACAGTAAAATAAATTTGGAAAAATCAAATATTTAAAATGACAGCATTTTATACACTTAAAGAATGTGCAATTATATTAAATATTACCTTTGCAAAAATACATGAAAATTAAAGGACTAATGGAAATTAAGTGGAAAAAAATATTGTGTGTAACCAAAGAGTAGAGATAAAAGTTCATAGAAGAAAACTACAAAATTGTTCAGGCTAAGATTTTTAAAAAGTAAACTATATTTTTACTGAAAAAAATCCATCTGGTGCAACAACAGATTAAAACAGGAGAAAAAGCAACTGAAGATAATGACTGACAGCCAGAAGTATCCCATCTCCTAAGTCCATGGCTCCAGTCCAGTGGTGATAGAGCTTCATCAAATGATTTTCCTTCAAAAATTACAGGCACTAGATGTGTTTTTGCACATGACAGTACATTGGAAAGCTTTCTTCACACATTAAATGTGACTATAGAATCCTGATATCCCAATGAGACCAGATGACATCCAATATATAAAAGTATACAGGGAAGAAACTCACTTACGAGCATCAGTAGAATATTTTACCAAACTTCTAAATAAAGTGAGGGATCCACAATGACTCATATACAGATAAATGACTACACACACACACACACACACACACACACACACACACACACACACCAGCAAACTGGAGATTAATCTGCAAAAAGAAGAGGTGGCTGAATATAGAGTCCAATACAATGTGTACCTAGGATTCTAGGACAGTGCCTGTCTTCCACATGCCCAGCTTCCCAGGACTGGAACAGTAATCTCTCTTCACCCTGAGGATGAGATCACAGGAATTACTAAGGGCAAAGACTGAGAGGGGTACAATCTCAATTGAACTTCCAGCTTCTTTGAACATATATGTATGAATTCCAGAAAAAAAAAGACATTTAGATATTGCATCCAGAAGATGTGTTGCAGGAAGTTGTGGGAACAACAGTGAGCAGAATCAAAGCTCAGACTACAATCTCCATGTGGGTTTATCTCAGGTTAACATCTTCATATTCACTTGCTTTACCAGCTACACACCACAATGACCATTCTTTATATTCAACAATGCACAAGTAAAATTCTTATGTGGAATTAAATTTTTTTTAAAAATGAAAGATGCTGGGTTTGTCTTGTGCTTATCAAATACCATCTACATTGCTGATACTTTTGATTCATTTCCATATTATAATTAAACACAAATAATGCTCTGTTTTGAATGTCTTTTGAGTATTTCCTTTAAGGTTTTATGTGCTAGAGGAAGGTCCCCAGTTTAACACTATGGTTGGTGTTTACCCTAAAGCATTAAAGTCAGCATACTGTACTGATAGATGCATACCCATGTTCTTAGTAGCACAATTCATAATAGCCAAACTATTCAAACAATGCAGATGTCTGTCCTTGAATGAATGGATACAGAATATGTGGTAATACACATTTTTTATTCAGTCATAAAGAAGCATGAAATTATGTCATTTGCAGAAAAATAAATGGAGCTTGAGAAAATTAGATGGAGAAAAATAAGCCAAACACATAAAGTCCAAAGTCATATATATGATCTCAGATGTGAAAGCTACAAAGGACAAAAATGTGTGTGGGGTGGACCTCAGAAAAATCACAGGGAGACAGTAGAGTATAGGAAAGTGTTTAGTGGAGAGAGGAGGAGAGGGGAAAGTAGAAAAGTGGGGAGTGATGGGGGCATATTATATTGTTGTATGTGCACATGTATGAATATGAACAATGAGTTTCATTATTTACCACTATAATGCACCAATAAAAAATATGGAACAAGAACAGTCCTGAGGTGATGAGGCCTTGAAAGATTCCACACAAGAGCAGCACCATCTGAGAGACTAGTGTGGCTCTGATAGGACTAGATCCGTTCCTGTCAGACCAAGTTGTTGTAAAGTGTGACCAATGACTTCCTCCCTGTCCTCATGCCTCCTGGCTCACATGGTGCCCCTTCTTCACATGGCCAGTTCTCTTTTTGATTCTCCATTGTTTTACTATATTCAATGGTGGTACCATGATGTTTGCACTTCCCAGCCATCAAAATGGTCAAATATTCTTCTTTCTTTAGACATTACACAAAATTAGGTTTTCTCTTATGGAATACAAACACCAGGAAAACCCTCCTTTAGCCAAAATTATAGGAAGTCAGCAAGATCGTGGGTTAGGCAGTAACAAACCATCAATCCCCATGAAAATATTGAAAATCTATAGATTGCTAGTCTTTTGAGAACTATAGTCATTCTTCAATGACCCATATGAACTCTCTGGATGTCCAATCAACAAAAACTCACATCCAGTTAGTAGGGAAATTTGTAAAGTCTTTTCATATTCTTTTTTCCTTTTAAATCTTTATCACATTTATACATCATAACATACAAGAGAAAGTAGTCCTATTCTCAATTTCCTCCCTTGGGATGGAGGGAAAGGGACAGAATTTGATGCAGTCTGTCCTATCTGTAGGACATCATAAGAGCTATTTCCGTATTACTTGACTCAGATTTTAAAGAGCAATAGCAGCAAAATTGTTTCCCAAAGTTGGAAATTGCCAATTTCTGTGGCAGGCACCATGGGAATGAAAGATCAAAGGAGAGAGACCTGCAGATATGTTGGGGCAAGATATTTTAGGCCAAGGAATATAAAAGAGCATTCAGTAACTATGAAAAAGAATAGATAAGAATCACAGGAAAGTGAATACATATAAAAGCATCCATGACCTTGGGAGGATTGTGGGGAGACACATGCACAGGGAAGGGAAGACACAAGCTGAGTAAAGATGCCTCACAGTGAGCCTTCAGATCAATGAGGTTTCTAGCACACATAGAACCAGCCTTAAATGGCAGAATATAGTTGATGTCTTATAAAAAAGCCCCCTTGTCAATAAAAGATCATATGACACACAAAGAAACAGGGAAATGTGTCTAGTTAAAGGAACAATACAAATCTACAAATACTAAACACACCAACTCCAGATTTACTAGACAATGATTTAATATCCATTGCTTTAAATACATTCAAAAAGCTAAAGGAAAATACTAAGAAAGCAAAAGAGAAAAATTATACCTGGAAAAAGTGAAAGTACCAACAATTATATAGAAATTGTAAAGTAAAGGAAATGGAAAAATTCTGAAGCCACAAGTCAGAAATGAATTGAAAATGTACTTAAATGTTCAATATCAAACTCAAACTCACCAAAAGAAGAATCAAGAAACTGGAAGACAGTTAATTTGAAATTATTAAGTCTAACAAAAAGAAAATGAAAAAAGTAAATATTCTTAGAAACTTACAAGATGATATCAGATTGTAGAGAAAGATTTGAGACCTTCTGTAAAAACATACAAAAACTATACATACTTAAATAAATATATATGTAAATACATCTGCAAATCCAAGACGCTCAATGTACTCCAAGTAAAATAAATCCAAAGAGATGAAGACCAAACATCATTATTATCAAAGTGTCTAAAGCAAAGGCAAAAAAATATTAAAAGGCACAAGATAAAAGCAACTCATCACATGAAACTAATCCTCTAGAATATTACTGATAAGTCTCTCAGTAGAAACTTTGCATGCTAGAGAACAGTGGTTTGATATATTTAGCATTGGGAAAGAGAAACTAACAGCTGAGAATTTTATATATGGCAAAACTACTCTTTAAAATAAGAGAGAAATAATGATATTCCAGAAACAATAAAAAGTAAGCAAGTTAATTAGCACTATACATGTCCCACAAGAAATGGTTAAATTAAAATAAAAATGACAATAGACAGTGATATGTACTCATATAAAAATAAAGTTCTCTGATAAAGGAAAATATAAAAGCTATTAATATTGTTATTTCAGTTGATTTCTCCACATTTAACTTTTCTTACAGTTTAGAACCAAATGATTTTAGGTTTGTTATTTGGGAGATAACATATTAATATATAATTTGTGACATTGTTAATGCAGTAAGGTGAAATCTAAGAAAGTAGAAATTTTGTGCATGATCAAAATTAAGTTTGTGACTTTTTAAAACAGAGTGTTATGAAGCAAGATTAACTTAGGTTGATAGATATTATTCCCAAGCTAACCAGACACTCACACACTCACACACAACATGTATTTATATTACTTAATAAAAAGGAGAAGTGAACCAAAATATGTCACTACAAATAATAATCAAACTCAAAGGACATCAATAAAGAAATAAATAAAAATGAAAGAGCTCAAAGACACATAGAAAACAACAAGTGACAAGAAGAAGTCCTCTGTCATTAACATCATTAAATATAATTGGATTAGGTTTTCCAATCAAAGTACACACATCAGTAAATTGAATTTTTAAATTTTTTTGGTCCTGAAGATTGAACACAGGGTCACTTAACCACTGAGCCACATTTCCAGCCCTATTAGAGACAGGGTCTCAACGAGTTGCTTAGTGCCTCACTTTTGCTGAAGCTAGTTTTGATCTTGAGATCCTCCTGTCTCTATCAAACAGCTAGAATTACAGATGAGTGTTACTGCACTTGGTGAGCAAATTGGATTTTAAAAATCATACAACCTTTTACTGTCTCTTAGAGTAGCAACTCAGATTTTAGTAAACACAAAGGCCAAAATAAGAAAGATAAAGAAATACATTCCATTTAAAAAGCAACTGAAAGATACTTGGGTGCTATAAAAATATCAGAATGCAAATTAATTCAAAGTCAAAAGCTTAAAAATACAATGGCCGTTACATAATGATAAAAGGTCATGCACATGTGGGATTAAAAATCATGAGCACATATTCACCACACATCAGAGCTTCATAATAATTTGAGAAAAATGGCAGAAAGGAAAGGGAGAGACAGCTGTGAACTCATATTCATATACTTCAAAACCCAACTGAATTTAACTAGAAGCTACAACAGGAAACAGATAGGAATATAGAAAACTAAAACAGCACCACATACAACCTGGACCTAACAGACCTCTCTATAGAAACCCACCCAGTGATAGGGAAGGGATAAACTTGAAATACGCATTGCAACTACATAGCAATGACAGAAGAAAAATGATAAATACATAAATGTGTGTAAATTAACATTGTCTCATGAGAAAACAGGCAGTTAAAGAAGAAATTGCCATCACTATCAGCAAATTTCTGTATAAAAATGAAAATAAAAGCACAACACACAAAAAATGAAAGGATGCCAGGAGACCTATGGGAAAAGGAGATTTGTATTTGAATATACTCAGATTCAAAAAAGAAAGACTTCACAGCAGTCAATTAACTTTACACATTGAAGACATAGAACAAGCAAAACAAATTAGACACAAACTTAGGAAAGAATGGAGTAATAGAGATTGAAAACAAATAAAGAAAAACTAAATTGAAAATCACAAAGAAAAATCAATGCTCAGCAAAACAGCAAGACTTTGTTTCAACTTAAAATGAAAATTAAAGACCTGGGGGTGGAGCTCAGAGATAAAGTGCCCGGGCTCAATACCCGGTATCATAAAAAGAACTTTAACAAAACTCTTACACAATAAAAGACAGAAAGTGTATCCTAACTCTTTGTTTGAGACTAGCATTACTTTATTCCAAGCCAAAGGAAAAAATATTAAACACAAAACAGATATCCCAGGTGAGTATTTTTGAAATCGTACTCCTTGGTACTGATCCAAAAGAAGTAAAATCAGCATACTACAGTGAAACAGGCTCATCAATGTTTATAACAGAACAATTCACTCTGACCAGTCATGGTCTAGCTCAGAAGCCTGTCAGTAGATGATGGATTAAGAAAATACAGTACAAACACACAATGGGGTTTGACTCAGCCATAAAGAGGAATGACATCATGGCCCTTTCAGGTAAATGGATGGAACTAGTGAACATCATGCTAAGTGAAGAAGACAGACTCAGAAATCAAGGGTTGAGTGCTTTCCCTCATGCGTGGAAGAGCAGAATTAGAAAAAAATTTAGGAATCCCATCAACAAAGCAGGAAAATCAGTGAAATAGAGGAAAGGGGCTGAGGAAAAGGGAAGAAGGATGGGAAAGGAGAAAAATGGTGGAATGAATTTATCAAATTGTCCTGTCTACATATAAGAGTATATCAGTGAATTCTACATTTATGGGTATCTATGAAGATCAATTTAAAAGATACATATATAGAAGGAGCCTCAGAAGAGGAGATGAAGGGGAATGAGGGAGGGAGGAAAGGAGGGAAAAAGGAGGCACTGGGGACTGGATTAGAGTAAATTATGTTCCATGCATGTATGACTGTGTCATAATAAACCCCAACATAGGAATAACTAAATTGTACTCATAAAACTTTGAAGTATGCTTAATAATATGCTTCATTGTTTAAAAGCACATGGAAAGTGTTACACAGCATAAATAACTGGCACTTATCCCTAAATTCAAGAGTTTCAATGCCCATACACAAACATAATCTATCATGTCACAATACATGCAAGCAGGAACAAGGGAGAAAAAGCACTGATGATCCTCTCCCCTGGTGGAGAAGAGGCACTCTGTAAAACTCATTATATGTTTCATGATAGGCTATTAAAATGGAAATTGAAGAAAATGGGAATCCACTTTAGGGAAACAATGGAAACAGGGAAAGAATTTGAATAGCAGGAATAATAAGAAGGATACTACCTCTGAACAGTCAGAGTCTTACAGTAAATCTCAAAGCAAAGACAATGACCAATGATGAATGTCTGAAAGTTTCCTTCTAATATTAGAACAAGAAAAATTTCCTACTTTCTCTACTTTCATTTAATGAAGAACCGTATGTCACAGCCAGAATAATGAACTAAATAAAAATAAATAAAAGACATCTAACAAAATAACTGACAAAATTATCTTAATTTACCAATAGCATGATCTTATCTGTTTAAAAAAAATCATGAAGTTTTCCCAATAAACTGCTATAATTAATATATGAGTGCAGCTAAGATGCAGAATACAGAACCATAGAAATAAGACAGTGATGTCTATAACATAACCATGAGCAATTGGAAGAGATAAAGAAAACAATTCCATTGGTAGTAGCAACAAAAAGAATAAACACCATTGTCTTTTGCTCTGATTTCCTTCCAAAATGGATTTGAGGTCTCTCTCTTGACAGTGGCCAGAGGCCAAGGTGGGCACTCCCTGGAGGAGCTTTGACTGGGGAACATCAGGTTCAGGTGTGTCAGACAGAGGACAGAGAAGGAAGTGAAAGCCCAGCACACTGAGATACCAAGATGACGTCGAATAGAGTGCATCACCCCCGTGTACCGAGTCACTGTGCAGGTGAATAACAAGTTAGAACAACCAAAATCTATCTTGTTAGGAATTTCCAGCAAAATTGGAGTGTACCAAAACCTAGAGGAAAGATTTCCATCACCGAGGACTGGTTACTGGGTCTCAAACCCAGAGATCCAGGCTGATTGATCTGCGACATGCCCCGCGGCTAGAGATGGTGGGGCGCTGAGATGCGGCCAGCAACGCAGAGAGAAATGAAATGGTGCTGCAGATTCTGTGGAGTCCTGCCAGCTGTGCCCTCACTGAGCTCCGGGCTGAGTTCAGGGTTTGAGACAGGGGAAGGAAGCGTTCCAGTTATGTCCCCCACACTGGACAGTCCATCAAGGAAGTCAGCGGCCACCATCTTGGAGAGCTGACATCACCATCGCCAGTTTCCGACAGATTGCAGCAATAGAACAGGTGTGTGTTATTCAGCCCATCATCCATACAGCAGGGAATTCACATAAAATCTCCCCCTGGCTTTCTGGGGGAGGGATTATCAGAACGAGCCTGAATAGAGTTGTAGGGAAAGGTAAAGGCACCTGACCTCCAACTCCCCTTCCCATCAGTGGCGAAAACGAAACCTGTCTTGCCAGCTCTGGGGGAGGGGCAAACTGAAGAAATCTAAACAATAAGGTGCCGGTTCCCAATAGCCACCCTCCACACCCAGCAAACTGCAGGCCCAGAGTATAGTTTGAAGTGCCCAGAGGCATCAAACTGGGGAAGGCTTGGCTAGCAGGAGAAGCCAGGGGATGAGAGGCCAGGAATAAACCTAAGCTAACAGGTTTTTGAGAGACACCAGGTGCGGGAGGAGGGAGCAGCCTCACATGGACTGTATCCCACAGCCAGAGGGCAAAATCTTGGCCTGGAAGGCACAGCATGATCTACTGGAAGCAAAGAAAATAGAAGCCTAACAGTGCCTTTTTTTTCTTTTCTCATTTTTTTAATTCTTTGATTTTTTAATTTTAAATTTTTTTTTGTTGTTAATTATTTTTTTCGATTGTATTTTTTTTAATTGTAATTTTTATTTTACTGCTTTTTATATTATTGTTTTTTATCATTTCTTTTCTTTTCTATTCTTTTCTCTTTCTTTCTTCTCTCCCTCTCTATTTCTTGGTTTTTGTCCTTACCTTTTCCCCATCTTTCCTCTTAAGCATGAACACCCAGATTACATATAACTTACTAAATGCAAATAGATGAATACTAGGAATAGGTCTATAGTCCACCTAAGCCCTTAACTCCCCCCAAGTACTCCTGTCTATTCTCTTGTTAATATCTGCCTGCATTTGAGCAACTCCCCAAAGAAGCTAACATATACTAACCTCCATACCATCAAATCGCCCAACCTTAACATAAAATCCTAAGTCCAAACCTCAATTCTCTATATGCCATCAAAATCTGAAGGCCTTTAATGAAACTAATGAATTTACCTTAAATCACAATTAAATTCAGTATCTCTAAACATTGTCTCCTAACACAAAGGAGAGATAGTGGAATTATAAAAACAAAAACAAATTTAAAGGAGAAAATAGAAACACAGCAGTCAAACAGAGTTGAAAAGTAACTTGAGCACCATGAAAAAACAAGGGAAAAAAGGATTACAAACAATGCAGGACAACTTAAATACACAGGAGAACCTAGAGGCATCAGAAAAATGGAAAGAGAAAGAACTCAAGGCATACCTAACTCAGATGGAAAGGAATCTTAGAGAAGACATTAGACAGTAAGTTCAAACAATGAAGTATATTTTGAAAACGAATTAAATAAGCAAATTTAAATGGCAAAGAATGAGCTCTACCAGGAAATAGAGATTTTTTTAAAAAAATCAAACAGTTCTCATAGAAATGCAGGAAACCATAAACCAAATTAAAAATTCAAATGAGAATATTACAAATAGACTAGATCAAGTAGAAACCAGATCATCAGATAATGAAGACAAAGTTTATCAACTTGAAAAGAATATAGTCAACACAGAAAGGATGCTTAAAGCTCACGAGCAATCCATCCAAGCGATATGGGATATCATAAAAAAACCAAACTTGAGAATCATTGGCATAGAAGAAGGCATAGAGGTTCAAACCAAAGGAATGAACAATCTATTAAATGAAATAATCCTAGAAAACTTCCCAGATATGAAAGATTGAATGGATTGCCAAATCCTGGAAGCCTACAGGACCTCAAAAATTCAAAATCATAAAAGACCAACTCCAGGATATTATGAAGATATCCAATATACAGAACAAGGAGAGAATATTAAAAGCTATGAGAGAAAGGAGACAGATTACATTCAGGGGTAAACCAATTGGATTAACGGCTGATTTTTTATCACAGACGTTGAAAGCGAGAAGATCCTGGAACAACGTATTTCAAATGCTGAAAAATAATGGATTCCAACCAAGAACACTGTATCCAGCAAAATTAAGCTTCAGATTTGACAATGAAATCAAAATATTTCATGATAAACAAAGTTAAAAGAATTCACAGCCAGAAAACCAGCACTGCAAGGCATCTTGAGCAAAACACTACAAGAAGAGGAACTGAAAAACAGCACCCAAAACTAACAGTGGGAGGAAACTCAGTAAAGGGAAGGAAAAAAATAACCAAAAAGGAAAAACTAGCAATATTAAAATAAATAAATAAACAAGCATGACGGGAAGTACTAACCATATATCAATAGTAAACTTAAACATTAATGGCTTAAATTCACCAATTAAGAGACATAGGCTAGTAACCTGGATTAAAAGAAAAAACAAATCCAACAATATGCTGCCTTCAGGAGACTCATATGATAGGAAAAGACATACACAGGCTGAAGGTGAATGGTTGGGAAAAATCATACCACTCACATGGTCCTTGGAAGCAAGCAGGAGTGACCATACTCATATTGAATAAAATCAACTTCAAACCTAAGTTAATCAAAAGGGATAAAGAAGGCCACTATATACTGTTAAAAGGAACCATCAACCAACAAGACATAACAATTATCAATATGTATGCACCAAACAATGGTGCTGCAAAGTTCTTAAAACAAACTCTCCTCAAGTTCAAGAGTCAAATACACCACAACACAATAATTATGGGTGAGTTCAACACACCACTCTCTCCATTGGACAGATTCTCCAGGCAAAAGCTGAATAAGAAACTATAGAACTCAATAACACAATCAATAACCTAGTCTTAAGCAACATATATAGAATATATCAACCATCATCAAGTGGATACACGTTCTTCCCAGCAGCACATGGATCCTTCTCAAAGACAGACCATATATTATGCCATAGGGCAACTCTTAGTAAATATAAAGGTGTGGAGATAATACCATGCATCTTATCTGATCATAATGGAATGAAACTGGAAATCAATAATAAAAGAAGGAAGAAAAAATACTGCATCACCTGGAAAATGAGCAATATGTTACTGAATGATCAATGGGTTACAGAAGACATAAAGGAGGAAATCAAAAAATTCTTGGAGATACATGAAAATACAGACACAACATATCAGAATCTATGGGACACAATGAAAGCAGTTTTAAGAGAGAAATTCATTTCCTGGAGTTCATTCCTCAAAAAATAAATAAATAAATAAATGAACTCAACAAATAAATGAACTCACACTTCATCTCAAAACCCTAGAAAAGGAAGAGCAAAACAACAACAAATGTAGTAGAAGGAAAGAAATAATTAAAATCAGAGCAAAAATCAATGAAATTGAAACAAAAAAAGTATTAAAAAATTGATAAAACTAAAAGTTGGTTCTTTGAAAAAAATAAATAAGATCGACAGACCCTTAGCCATGCTAACGAAGAGAAGAGAAAGAGCTTAAATTACTAACATACGGGATGAAAAAGGCAATATCACAACGGACACCACAGAAATACAGAAGATAATTAGAAATTATTTTGAAACCCTATATTCCAATAAAATAGTAGATATCGAAGATATCGACAAATTTCTTAAGTCATATGATTTGTCCAGATTGAGTCAGAAAGATACACACCATTTAAACAGACCTATAACAAAGGAGGAAATAGAAGAAGCCGTCAAAAGACTACCAACTAAGAAAAGCTCTGGACCAGATGGATATACAGCAGAGTTTTACAAAACCTTCAAAGAAGAATTAATACCAATACTTTTCAAGTTATTTCAAGAAATAGAAAAAGGATATCTTCCAAATTCATTCTATGAGGCCAACATCACCCTGATCCTGAAACCAGACAAAGACACTTCCAAGAAAGAAAACTACAGACCAATATCTCTAATGAACTTAGATGCAAATATCCTCAGTAAAATCCTGGCGAATGGAATACAAAAGCATATCAATATAATTGTGCACCATGATCAAGTAAAATTCATCCCCAGGATGCAAGGCTGGTTCAATATACAGAAATCAATAAATGTTATTCACCACATCAATAGACTTAACCATAAGAACCACATGATCATCTCAATATATGCAGAAAAAGCATTCAACAAAGTACAGCATCCCTTTATGTTCAAAACACCAGAAAAACTAGGGATAACAGGAACTTACCTCAACATTGTAAAACTATATATGTTAAGCCTCAGGCTAGCATGAATGGAGAAAAATTGAAGGCATTCCCTCTAAAATCTGGAACAAGACAGGGATGCCCTCTCTCACCACTTCTATTTGATATAGTTCTCGAAACACTAACCAGAGCAATTAAACAGACAAAAGAAATTAAAGGCATAAAAATAGAAAAAGAAGAACTTAAATTATCACTATGTGTGGTAGACATGATTCTATACCTAGCAGACCCAAAAGGTTCTACAAAGAAACTACTAGAGCTAATAAATGAATTCAGCAAAGTGTGAGGATATAAAATCAACACACATAAATCAAAGGCATTTCTGTATATCAGTGACAAAACTTCTGAAATGGAAATAAGGAAAAACACCCCATTCACAATATCCTCAAAAAAAAAAATAAGATACTTGGGAATCAACCTAACAAAAGAGGTGAAAGATTTATACAATGAAAACTACAGAATCCTAAAGAGAGAAATACAAGAAGACCTTAGAAGATGGAAAAATATACCCTGTTCATGGATAGGCAGAACTAACATCATCAAAATGGCGATATTACCCAAAGTTCTCTATAGGTTTAATGCAATGCCAATCAAAATCCCAATGGCATTTCTTGTAGAAATAGATAAAGCAATCATGAAATTCATATGGAAAAACAAAAGACCCAGAATAGCAAAAGCAATTCTAAGCAGGAAGTGTGAATCAGGCCGTATAGCAATACCAGATTTCAAACTGTACAACAGAGCAATAGTAACAAAAACAACATGGTATTGGCACCAAAACAGGCGGGTGGACCAATGGTACAGAATAGAGGACACAGAGACCAATCCACAAATTTACAACTTTCTTATATTTGATAAAGGGGCTAAAAGCACGCAATGGAGGAAGGATAGCATCTTCAACAAATGGTGCTGGGAAAACTGGAAATCCATATGCAACAAAATGAAACTGAATCCTTTTCTCTCGCCATGCACAAAAGTTAACTCAAAATGGATCAAAGAGCTTGATATCAAATCAGTGACTCTGTCCCTGATAGAAGAAAAAGTTGGCTCTGATCTACATATTGTGGGGTCAGGCTCCAAATTCTTTAATAGGACACCCATAGCACAAGAGTTAATAACTAGAATCAACAAATGGGACTTACTCAAACTAAAAATCTTTTTCTCAGCAAGAGAAACAATAAGAGAGGTAAATAGGGAGCCTACATCCTGGGAACAAATTTTTACTCCTCACACTTCAGATACAGCCCTAATATTCAGAGTATACAAAGAACTCAAAAAATTAAACAATAAGATAACAAATAACCCAATCAACAAATGGGCCAAAGACCTGAACAGACACTTCTCAGAGAACGACATACAACAATCAACAAGTACATGAAAAAATGTTCACCATCTCTAGCAGTTAGAGAAATGCAAAACAAAACCACCCTAAGATACCAACTCACTCCAGTAAGATTAACAGGCATTATGAAGGCAAACAACAACAAGTGCTGGAGAGGATGTGGGGAAAAGGGTACTCTTGTACATTGCTGGTGGGACTGCAAATTGGTGCGGCCAATTTGGAAAGCAGTATAGAGATTCCTGGCAAAGCTGGGAATGGAATCACCATTTGACCCTGCTATTGCCTTTCTCGGACTATTCCCTGAAGACCTTAAAGGAGCATACTACAGGGATACTGCCATATTGATGTTCATAGCAGCACAATTCACAATAGCTAGACTGTGGAACCAACCCAGATGCCCTTCAATAGATGAATGGATAAAAAAATGTGGCATTTATACACAATGGAGTATTACGCAGCACTAAAAAATGACAAAATCATGGAATTTGCAGGGAAATGGATGGCATTAGAGCAGATTATGCTAAGTGAAGCTAGCCAATTCCTAAAAAACAAATGCCAAATGTCTTCTTTGATATAATTAGAGCAACTAAGAACAGAGCAGGGAGGAAGAGCAGGAGGAAAAGATCAACTTTAAACAGAGACATGAGGTGGGAGGGAAAGGGAGAGAAAAGGGAAATTGCATGGAAATGGAAGGAGACCCTGATTGTTATACAAAATTACATATAAGAGGTTGTGAGGGGAAAGGGAAAAAAACAAGGGAAAGAATTAAATTACAACAGATGGGGTAGAGAGAGAAGATGGGAGGGTAGGGGAGGGGGATAATAGAGGATAGGAAAGGTAGCAGAATACAATAGTTACTAATATGGCATTATGTAAAAATGTGGATGTGTCATCAAAGTGATTCTGCAATTTGTATTTGGGGTAAAAATGGGAGTTCATAACCCACTTGAATCGAATGTATGAAATATGATATGTCAAGAGTTTTGTAATGTTTTGAATAACCATTTTTTTTTAAAAAAAGCCCAGGGCACTATACAGAAGAAATGCACTGCTCTCCTATGCTCATGTCCCAGATGTGTCAGAGGTGACAACTGAGAGTTGGAGGTGACAGGGAGAAAGAGTTAAGTTTGGGGAGAGAAACCATGGGACTCTGCCTTCATCAAGATCCACAGGTTTTATTTGTAGTCTTTCTCAGGCAACTGGCTAATGTAAAGAAAACTCAGCAAAGGGGGCACTTGTATACTTCACTGTGGTGCTAGCCAGCTGGCCAGCAGCTGCGGAGCTGTTGGATTTGTGTTCAATGAGATGGGAAACCAGCTGCCTCATCTCCACAGTGACATGAGAAAGGCTCACTTCACTCAGGCCAAAGGTGGTAGGTACAGCTGGGCTTCAAACCACTTAGGTGAGGTCTGTAAATGGACCACAGGGAAGCAACTCTATTCATCAAGGACATGACAATAAAACATTCAGGAATTAACTTGGACAAGGAGGTGACAGGCTCCTGTACAGAAAATTACAAAACACTGCAGAAAGAAGTCACAGTAGTCACGGATGAATGGAAAGGTATTCCACACATAGTCAGTTGAAGACTTGAGCATTCAGAAACCAGATAGAGATGTTCAAGTGAGCTAAAGACATTCCTGTAGGTGAGATACACAGAGTGATCATGTAGAGTTCAAATAATAATAAATGTTGGAGAGGAAGTGAGGAAAGGGACACTTTTGTACAGTTGGTGGGACTGTAAATTAGTATAACAACTATGGGAGTCAGTATGGAGGTTCCATGAAAGATTCTGCATGGAGCCACCATTTGACCCAGCTATACCATTCCCCAGTATTTATAAAGAATTAAAGTCATCAGACTACAGGGATACATGCAGATCCATGTTTATAGCAGCAACATTCAAAACAGCTTCCAACTATAGAACCAGCCTAGGTGTCCATCCATGGAAGAATGGATAAAGAAAATGTGTTGTATGTATACAATGATGTTTTACTCAGCCACTAAGAACAATGAAATTGTGTCATCTGCAGAAAAATGAATGAAACTTGAGATCATTATGTTAAGTAAAATAAGTCAAACTCAGAAGGTCAAGTGTATAAGTGGAAGTAGACTGAAAAAAGAAAGAAAAGATTGGGAGTCTCCAAAAATAGAAATGAGATAAGTAGAGTAAAGTTTGCATGGGGAGGGAGGAGGGGAGGAAAAAGGGAAGTACTGAGGAATGATATTGGCCAAGTATATTGTTATAGTGTGTGCATCTGTGAATATGTAACAATGTGTCCCACTAGAACACAAAATTTTTGTGTGCACAAAAAATGCACACACAAAAGAAGAATAAATAATATAAAGTCAAACACAATCCTAATATATAAAAGTATATTTAAAACACCTTATAAACAATTGGATTAATATGTTATTTTAAAATATAAAATATTCTTTGGTCTTATTTGAGAGAAGACATATATCATAAGGAAATAGATAAAGAGGACATCAGGGCTTCACCAGCCTAAACTGAATGAACATCATAAAAAATAACAGAAGAATGTTATACATGTAGAAATATGTGAAAAGACACATTTGTATTATTAGAAATTAAAATGCATGATGGCATTCTAAACTTTTTTTTTCCTTTCAGGTACTAGGGATATACCTCAGTAGATTAAATGTTTGCCTTACATGCACAAGGCACTTAGTTCAATCCCCAGCACCACTAAACAGACAAACAAACAAACAAACAAACCAAAACCCCTTTTAAAATGCAGTTATAATACACACAAGTTCTGAAATACTAGTAGGAGGATTAAGAGTGGTATATGGACAACCATATTTCTACATGCAGAATAGCACTGAAAATTCCCAGCACTTCCTTGATGTACCAACTCAACTGTATTAAAGACTTTAACATAAGGCTGGATACTGCACTAGAACAAAGGGAATCCCACTCTCACAGCTCTACCTCCCAGTGTACTGGAAGTACTAGGAAGAATATCAGAAAAGAAAAAGGAATAAAAGTCATCCCAATCAAAAAGAAAGATATAAAATGATTTCTATTTGTGGATAACATAATTTATATGTAGAACATTTCAAAGGCACCAAAAAATTTAGAACTAATAAATAAATTCAGGAAAGTATCATGATACAAAATCAACATACCATGGTGGAATGAGATGGACATCATTATCCTAGGTACATGTATGAAGACATGAATGGTGTGACTCTACTTTGTGTACCACCAAAGAAATGAACAATTTTGCTCTTTTTGTATACTATGAACCAAAATGCATTCTGCTGTTATGTATAACAAATCAGAACAAATTAATTATTTTTTTAAGAAAAATTGGAAAAATCAACATACAAAAGTCAGTAGTACTTCTCTACACAAATAATTACCTCGGAGAAAAGGAAATCAAGAGAATAACCACACATTTGATTGCATAAAAATAACTGTAGAAATCAATTAAGCAAAGAAGTGAAAGATTTGTACACTCAAAACTAAGCATTGGTGAAAAAAAGTAAAGAAGGCATAAATAAATGGAAACATATATATGTTCATTGTTATTATATGGAATTTATATGGTTAAAATATCCATGCTACCCGAATAAATGTAGATTTGATGGAGTCTTTATTAAATCTCAGAAACATTCTTCACAAAAAAAAATGGAAAAAAATTTTTTGGAGCCACAAAATTTGAAATGTTCATAGCAACGCTGAGAAAGAAAAACAAAGTCGGAGGCATTACACTTTCTAATTTAAGATATTTTTACAAAGCCATAGTAATCTACAGTATAACACAGGCACAAAATTAGGAACCTAAATAAATGGAACAGAGAGCTAAGAAATCATCCAAATATATGTGGTCAGGTAGAAAGAATCTCAACAAGGGCACCAAGAAGACACATTGAGAAAGAGGAGTCTCTTCCAGACATTGCTGAGTAAAAAAAAATATCCACAAGTGAAAGGATGAAACTGCCTCCTTTTCTTATATCACATGTATAATAATCTTGAAATGGATAAATGACATAAAAGTAAGGCCTGAAACTATCAAACTTCTGGAGAGGAGCTTAAGGGAAAATATTTTCAACACTGGTCTTCATGGTGAGATTTTTGGATTCCAGCCCTGGAAAGTTGCAGACAGCCTGCACTCAGCGCAAGCACTTCTAACCCCCTCTGGGCACAGTTAGAGGGCCATACAGAACAGAGGCACAATAATGAGCAAATCACAGAGATAAACAATGGCTGGAAAAATGAGGGAAAGGTTTGGAATCTGGCAAATGAATTTTTTGAAGAATAGTCATGAGACTCATTAAGCTAACAAGATGGCAGATAACCTCTGGGAGCTCATCTTCAGAGTTCTGCCTCCTGAACATCCCTCCCACATGAACCTTGGTGCACCTAGAAAGCAATACCCAGAGGAATCTGATGTAAGCCTCAGGTGTCTGATGCAGGCAGTATCTTTGGGGAAATTAGGTGGTCAAAAGAACTGGGAAAATTAGTGCCCCAAAGCATGTTGCAAGAGCAATGTGCCACAAAAGAAGAGAAAGTACTGAAGATGTTGGGCTAATTGTGCTGCCAGAGGAAGAACTCAGCTCCTGGCATGAAGAGGCAGCACTTCCCATGCTTCTGTGAGAGAATTCTGCTTACCTTAACATGATTTTTTTTCCAAATCATGTGAAACTAAAACTTTGATAGTTTAATCTTTTAGAAAGATGTTTTTGATTGGCA
Organism: Ictidomys tridecemlineatus; assembly: GCF_052094955.1. Lineage (NCBI taxonomy): Eukaryota > Metazoa > Chordata > Mammalia > Rodentia > Sciuridae > Ictidomys > Ictidomys tridecemlineatus. The sequence continues at coordinate 117,587 of NW_027521230.1, forward strand.
AATCTTCCCTTTGAAAAATTAATCTAGAGAGATGACTTACTAGATAATTCAAGAAAACATTTCAAGAGTTTACAGCAATCTGTCTCAAACTCTTTTGAAGAACTGAAGAGAAAGTAGCCCTCCCAAACTTCATTCTGAGAAGGCAATAATTGCCCTGAAACCACAAGGAAGGACATAACAAGAAAAGAAAACTAAAGAGCTATATCCCTAAGGGACTGGTAATACAAAAATCCTGGGAAAAAAAAGCAAATTGAATTGGACAGCACATTAAAAAAAAGTCATACGCTTGAGCAAGTGGGATTTATAAATGGGATGCGAGGGTGGTGCAACTTACATCAATCAATCAATGTAATACATCAATTAACCAAATGAAGAACAAAAACTACAATCAATGGAGAGATTGAAATCAGTGCATCTAAGATCAGGGATCTGGCAAGGTCCCCTGTCTCAGCACTGGTATTCAACAGAACACTAGGATGTTACGTTCTATCCAGAAGACAGAGATATGAAGAAGAAGCAGGAGACATTCAGACACATTAGCACATTTACCACTTCACATATTTATCATTATTTTTTTATGTCTGTAGTGAGAAAATTTAGGATCCTCCCTCTGCAACCATCAAGTATACAATGCCCCAGAGTGCAGTCTACATGCTGGGCAGTAGCTGACCAGAACTTATTGACTCCAGCCAACCTCAATCAATTTCTGCCCCACATAATTCTGTGGGCTCAAAATCTCCAGAGTTCACATTCTAAGAGCCTTATTATGATTATCATTTTGTATGTAGTACACATATGCCTCCTATATACCTGAAATATATATATATATATATATATATATATATATAACATATACATACCACATATATGTGTATATCATCATACAAAGTAAATGTAAGCACATTTTGGCAAATTTTGTTGTTTCATTGTACCTCTATAATATAAAAATAATACCACTCTGAATATTCTTTTTAATAACACTCTTTGTTTTTCTTTATTTCTGCTTAATGAACCCAGGGAATTAAACTGAACTATGTTCAGAGCAATTTTAATTTTTTAACTTGAGGCACGGTCTTGCTACATTGTCCAGGCTGGCTTAGAACTTGAGATTCTCCTGACTTGGGCTCCTTGTGATGAACCCAGCCTAATTCCATTTTAAGATTGGGAGCCATCTCGTCACAAAGTCATGAAAAGTTAATTTCTGTTTTACTATAAATTACTGCAATTTCTAAACTTATATGGGATTCCTGCCCATGTCTTGAACTCACCATGCCTGGCTTTCCCTGACCAGATAACAACTCTCTCTAAAACCTCAGTGATGCCTCATAAATTCTGATGTTGGGGTCAAAATTTATTCCCTACTTTGAAATGTTAATCTATGTAGATTATTAATTTACTATCTTCCTTTGTATTATGCTTGTCAAAATCCTGTTATCTATAAGTTCCTACGACACATGCTTTGCAACTTTTTGTGCTATAAAACTGTGGTCCTAGAGAACTGGGTGCTACTCTCTAGCCCGGGGTTTTGGGAGAGATAGTCCTGGCCAGTTCCTGTGTACACAAAGATAAGCTTGCTTTAATTTGATTCACAATTCAAGTTGGTGGTCTTTTCTTTGCATCGTGGTTTAACACTGGGTCACTGGGATTACAGGTGTGCACCATTACACCAGGCCTCAACTACACCCTCAAAGAGAGAGAAACTATTTTAACTCCTCAAGGTTGCTATGTTCTTTAAAGTCACCGCAAATGCTAACTTAATAAATACTGTCCCATTGCTCTCATGAGAAATGCAGTTAGACCCCAACAACCCTGATCAAAACTAATCACAGCCTTTTCACCAACCACACAGACCCTGTTTTGGGAACAGAGCTATTTTTCAATGCACCCTGAGAGTTCTTTCATCAGCTCTGAGATCATCACCATCAATGCTGTGACACAAACCTCTCAAAGCTCCTCACAGACATGTATTCTCCTAGTAAGACATATCAGAACCGAGGGGTTCTCAGGGACACTGGACAGCACCTAACACCACACCAGGAGGGCATTTTGAACAGCAAAGCTCCAAGAGCAGAATAATGACAGTAGGACTTTGACAGAGAAGAGGACATAAGTGTATGAACTGAGAGCACAAACAGGAAGGCAGAGTCCTGCTCCATCCTTCCTAAACCAGGAGTGTGCATTGGGGGTAACTCAAATAGTGCACTGTTGCTGCATTTTAGAAGCTACAAATGCTCCTGCTGAGTAGAGAAACAACTCGTCTGTTCCTCCGTGAACCTTTTGAGGTGAAACCAACCGAGCCTTCATAGGCAGCGGGCCCAGGATTGAGACAGGACCTGGGAGAGCCAGACAGAAACCACCCTTCACATGGGACACCCGGAAAAGGGAACAAATGGCTACCCTTCGCATTGGACACCACCATGGTAGAGAACTGAGGTCACAGAATTTGGCAGAGGGGATAACTTCATTGAAACCAGTGTCTGCAGGTGTGTGACCCCCGGGCCCCTCTGCTCCAGACAGCAGGGAAATATCAAGCCCCACCCCAGCTCTCCCGTGAGCATGATTGTCAGACCCAGGGAGTCAGGAGCGGCACATGACCCCCAGCTACCACTCCCACCAGTGCTGACAACCGAGGTCTCTTGCGCCAGCTCCCAGGGGCATGGCTACCCGAGGGCAGGCACAATAAGCTGATGGCTCGCATCCCGTGCTACACAACCTTAGGGTCTGGGGAATGGCAAACAGAGAGAGTGTGCCCATTCATTCAAGAAAATAGGGCTCCCAGTAGCGGCTGACCTGGCTTGTAGCCAGTTTTGTGGTGAACGTCACAGGTGAGTGGGGCCTGGCTGGAGGAAAAGCGGGGAAGTGACTGGAGACCAGGAAAGGCCCTGGGCACCCAGGATTAAAGAGCCGCCCAGTGGGGGAGGAGGAGCCACCTTACAGGGATTGGTTCCTGCGTACTGAGAGGAAAATCTTGGCCTGGTGGGCACAGCCCCACCTACTGGAAGAGAAGTTAATCAAACTCTAAGACTGCATTTTTTAAATTTATTTTTATTTTTATTTTTTTTAATTTTTAAATTTAAATTTAAATTTTTTTTGGCTTTTCATTTCTTTTCAATTTCCTTATTCCTCTTTTCTTGAATTCTACCTGTTTACACTCATTCTCTTTAGCGACTTCTTCCCTCCCCTTCTAATACCTTTCCTCCCAAGCTTTACAACGCTGTTCATGTGTAATTTGCTAAATGTGTATAGGTAAATGTTACGAGGAGTTATATAGTGCTACCAATTCCCTAGCTACCTCCAAATACTCTGGACCATTCTCCTGTTAATATCCCTTGTCAGTAGAGCAATCTTCCAAGGTTGACAAGATATGTGAACCTCTATACCATCACATCACTCGACCTAAATATAAGTCCCAAGACCAAATCACAGATTGCTATATGCCATCAGAATCCATGCATTTTATGAAATGAATGAATCTGCTTTAAAGTGCAACAAAATTCATCATCTCTAGTCATAGTCTCCCATCATAAAGTAGAGACTCCAGAGATACACAAAACCAAAATAAATTTATAGGAGTAAACAGTAACTCAGCAAAGAGAACCAGAAGTAACATGAGCAGCATGAAAAAGCAAGGAAGAAAACAAGTACAAACAATGCAGGACAGCCTAAAACTACAGGAGAACCTAGAGGCATCAGAAAAATGGTCAAATAAAGAACTCAAGGAATACCTTATACATATGGAATGGAATCTTAAAGAGGACATGAGACAGCAAATTCAAACAATGAAAGAACACATTGAAAATGAATTACATAAACAGATTCAAGAAGCAAATAAGCAAATTTACCAGGAGATAGAGATTATAAAAACAATCAAATAATAATCCTAGAAGTGAAGGAAACTATAAACCAAATTAAAAACTCAAATGAGAGTATTACTAGCAGAGTGGTGCAAGTAGAAGTCAGAATGTCAGAAAATGAAGACAAAATATATCATCTTGAAAAGTGTCTAGCCAACTCAGAAAGGCTGGTAAAAAACCACGAGAAAAACATCCAAGAGATATGGGATAACAAAAAAACCAAACTTAAGAGTCATCAGGATTGAGGAAGGTATAGAGGTTTAAACCAAGGGAATGAGCATTCTGTTGAATGAAATAATTTTAGAAAACTTTGCAGATATAAAAAAAGGAAATGGATGTACAAATTATAGATGCATACAGGACACTGAGCATACAAAATCACAGTAGACCAACACCAAGACACATAGTTATGGAGATATCCAATATACAGAACACAGAGAAAATATTAAAAGCTACAAGAGAAAGGAGGCAGATTACATTAAGGAGTAAACCCATAAGGTTAATGGATGATTTTTCATCACACACTGAAAGTGAGAAGATCCTGGAACAACATATTTCAAACACTGAAAGACAATGGATGCCAAGCAAGAATTTTGTATCCAGCAAAATTAAGCTTCAGGTATGACAATGAAATAAAAATCTTTCATAATAAACAAAACTTAAAAGAATTCGCAGGCAGAAAACCAGCATTGTAAAGCATCTTGAGCAAAATACTACAAGAGGAAGAAATGAAAAACAACAACCAATATCAACAGTGGGAAGTTCCTCAGTAAAGCGAGTGTGTGTGGAGGGAAAGCTAATCATGGAGAAACAAACCAAATTATGAAAAAAAGATAAATAATCAAACATAACTGGAAGTACAAACCATATCTCAATAGTAACTCTAAAAGTTAATGGCTTAAACTCACCAATAAAGCGACATAGGCTGGTAAGTGGATTAAAAAAATAGATCCAACAATATGCTGCCTTCAGGAGATATATCTGATTGGAAAAGACATACACAGGCTGAAGGTGAAAGGCTGGGAGAAATCATACCACTCACACAGTCCTCGGAAGCAAGCAGGGGTGGTGATCCTCATATTGAATAAAATTGACTTCTAGACTAAGTTAATCAAAAGGGATAAGGAAGGACATTATATACTGTTAAAAGGCACTATTCACCGACAAGACATAACAATTATCAATATTTATGCACCAAATAATCATGTGTTGCAATTTTCATAAAACAAACTCTCTTCAAGTTCAAGAATCAAATAGACCACAACACAGTAATTGTGGGTGACTTCAACACATCTATCTCACCATTGGACAGATCCTCCAAACAAAATTTGAATAAAGAAACTATAGAATTCAATAACACAATCAATAACCTAGACTTAACTGACATATATAGACATATCAACCATCATAAAGTGGATATACTTTTTTCTCAGCAGCACATGGATTGTTCTCAAAAATAGACTATATATTATGCCATAGGGCAATCCTTAGTAAATATAAAGGTGTGGAGATAATACCATGCATCTTATCTGATCATAATGGAATGAAACTGGAAATCAATGATAAAAGAAGGAAGAATTAATACCAATACTTTTCAATTTATTTCAGAAAATAGAAAAAGAGGGAGCTCTTCCAAATTCATTCTATGAGGCCAACATCACCCTGATTCTGAAACCAGACAAAGACACTTCAAAGAAAGAAAACTACAGACCAATATCTCTAATGAATTTTAGATGAAAAAATCCTCAATAAAATTCTGGCAAATCGGATACAAAAACACATCAAAAAAATTGTACACCATGATCAAATAGGATTCATCCCTGGTATGCAAGGCTGGTTCAATATACGGAAATCAGTAAACGTTATTCACCACATCAATAGACTTAAAGATAAGAACCATATGATCATCTTGATAGATGCAGAAAAAGCATTCAACAAAGTACAGCATCCCTTTATGTTCAAAACACCAGAAAAACTAGGGATAACAGGAACTTACCTCAACATTGTAAAAGCTATCTATGCTAAGCCTCAGGCTAGCATCATTCTGAATGGAGAAAAATTGAAGGCATTCCCTCTAAAATCTGGAACAAGACAGGGTTGCCCTTTCTCACCACTTCTATTCAATATAGTTCTCAAAATACTAGCCAGACCAATTAGACAGATGAAAGAAATTAAAGGCATAAAGATAGGAAAAGGAGAACTTAAATTAGCAGTATTTGCCAAGGACATGATTCTATACCTAGCAGACCCAAAAAGTTCTACAAAGAAACTACCAGAGCTAATAAATGAATTCAGCAAAGTGGCAGGATATAAAATCAACATGCATAAATCAAAGGCATTCCTGTGTATCAGTGACAAATCCTCTGAAATGGAAATGAGAACAACCACTTCATTCACAATATTCCTCAAAAAAAAATTAAAGTACTTGGGAATTAACCTAACAAAAGAGGTGAAAGACCTACACAAAGAAAACTACAAAACACTAAAGAGAGAAATAGAAGAAGACCTTAGAAGATGGAAAGACATACCTTGTTAATGGATAGGCAGAACTAACATCATTAAAATGGCCATATTACCAAAAGTACTCTATAGGTTTAATGCAATCCCAATAAAAATCCCAATGACATTCCTCACAGAAATATATAAAGCAATCATGAAATTCATCTGGAAAAAAAGACCTAGAATAGCAAAAGCAATTCTAAGCAGGAAGAGTGAAACTGGTGGTATAGCGATACCAGATTTTAAACTATACTACAGAGGAACAAAAACAGCATGGTACTGGTACCAAAACAGGCAGGTAGACCAATGGTACAGAATTGAGGAGACAAAGACCGATCCACAAAATAACAAGTACCTTATATTAGACAAAGGTGCTAAAAGCATGCAATGGAGAAAGGATAGCGTTTTCAACAAATGGTGCTGGGAAAACTGGAAATCCATATGCAACAAAATGAAACTGAATCCCTTTCTCTCACCATGGACAAAAGTTATCTCAAAATGATCAAGGAGCTATAGATAAAACCAGAAACTCTGTGTCTGATAGAAGAAAAAGTTGGCTCTAATCTCAATTTCATGGAGTCGGGCTCCAAATTCCTTAATAGGACACCTATAGCACAAGAGTTAAAATCAACAATCAACAAAAGAGACATACTCAAACTAAAAAGTTTTTTTCTCAGCAAGAGAAACAATAAGAGAGGTAAATAGGGAGCCTACATCCTGGGAAAAAATATTTACCCCTCACACTTCAGGTAGAGCTCTAATCTCCAAAGCATACAAAGAACTCAAAAAATTAAACAACAAGAGAACAAATAACTCAATCAAAAAATGGGCCAAGGATCTAAACAGACATTTCTCAGAGGAGGATGCACAATCAATCAACAAATACACAAAAAATGCTCATCATCACTAGCAATCAGAGAAATTCAAATTAAAGCAACTGGAAGATACCATCTCACTCCAGTAAGTATAGCAGCCATTGTGAAGTCAAACATTAATAAGTGCTGGTGAGGATGTGGGGAAAAGGGTACACTTGTACAATGCTGGTGGGACTGCAAATTGTTGCAGCCAATTTGGAAAGCAGTATAGAGATTCCTTGGAATGCTGGGAATGGAACCACCATTTGACCCAGCTATTCCTCTTCTCAGACTATTCCCTGAAGACCTTAAAAGAGCATATTACAGGGATACAGCTACATCAATATTCATAGCAGCACAATTCACAATAGCTAGACTGTGGAACCAATCCCGATGCCCTTCAATAGATTAATGGATTAAAAAATGTGGAAATTATACACAATGGAATATTACTCAGCACTAAAAAATAATAAAATCATGGCATTTGCAGGGAAATGGATGGCATTAGAGCAGATTATGCTGAGTGAAGCTAGCCAATCCCTAAAGAGCAAGTGACAAATGTCTTCTTTGATATAGGGGCAACTCAAAACAGAGCAGAGAGGAAGAGCATGAGAAGAAGATTATCATTAAAGAGGGATGAGAGATGCATGGGAATGGAAGAGAGAAGGGGAATCACACAGAAGATGGAAGGAGACCCCCATTGTTATGCAAAATTACATATAAGATGGTTTGAGGAAGAAAAAAAAGAGAGAGAGAAAAGTGTCATAGAGTGGTTAGAGAGAGGTGATGGGAGGGGAAGGGAGGGGAGGGTGAAATATGAAGGGTAGCAAAATACAATAGACAATAATATGGCTGTATGTATAAATGTGGCTATATAACCATTGTGATACTGCAATCTGCACAGGTGGAGAAAAAGAATTCATACCCCACTTGAAGCAAATGTATGATATGTGAAGATCATTGTAATGTTTTGAGCAACTAATAAAAAAATTTAAAAAAGAAAGTGAAGGGAGGAAAAAAATCAATAAATGGAATGGATTCAAACTGAAAAGCTTCTTCTCAGCAAATAAAACAATAAGTGAGGTAAATATCATACATAATGGTAGCAAAGTTTTACTACATGCACATCAGATAGAGCACTAATATCTAGGATATATAAAGAACTCAAAGAACTTAATACCAAAAAGAAACCCCAACAAATAACCTATCATTAAATGGGCTAAGGAACTGAACAGAAGTGCAAGTCAAAACTACTCTAAGATTTTATCTCACTCCAGTCAGAATGTCAGCTATTATTAAGAAAAACAACAATAAGTGTTGTTGAGGATGTGGGGAAAAAAGCACACTCATACATTGTCAGTGAGACTGCAAATTGGTGCAACCAATCTGCAGTATGGATATTCCTTGGAAATCTTGGAATGGAACCACAGTTTGACCCAGCAATTCCACTCCTCAGTTTATACCCAAAAGACTTTTAAAAAGCATTCTATGGTGACACAGGCACATCAATGTTTACAGCAGCAAAATTCACAATAGTTAAATTGTGGAACCAGCCTAGATGAGTGGATAAAGAAACTGTGGTATATATACACAATGGAATATTACTCTGCATTAAAAGAGAATAAAATTTGGCATTTACAGCTAAATGGATGGAGTTGGAGAATATTATGCTAAGTGAAGTAAGACAATCCAAAAAAACATATGCTGAATGTTTTCTCTGATATGTGCACGTTGACTCATAATGGGGATGCAGGAAGCATAGAAGGAATGCAGGAACTTTAGAAAGGGCAAAGGGGAAGGAGGGGAAGAGAAGGGGAATAGAAGTAGAAAAGATGGTGGGAGATGGACATCATTACCCTAAGTACATATTTGAAGACACAAATGGTGTGATTCTATTTTGTGAACAACCAGAGACATGAAAAATTGTGCTCTATATATGTACTCTGAATTGAAATGCATTCTGCTGTTATGTATAATAAACTAGAATAAATAAAGAAATAAAAAACATTAATCAGAGTGATCAGGCATGAAAAGGAAATCAAAGGATTACATATAGAAAAAGGAGATGATGATGACATGATCCTATATCCAGAAGACTAAAAAAATTCCACCAAAGACTTCTAGAGCTTATAAATGAGTTCAGCAAAGTAGAAGACTATAAGACCAACACCCAGATTATCGATATCAATATATTTCTTGTACTCTAACATTTATTTAGCTTTACAGAAAAGAGGAAAACCATTCCATTCACGATAACCTAAAATAATATTTGAGAATTAATCTAACCATGGAGGTTATATAACACTTTACAATGAAGGTTATACAACACTGAAGAAAGAAATTGTAAAAGTTCTCAGCAGATGGAAATACATGCCAAGTTCTTGGACAAGCAGACTCAGTATTGTCGAAATGACTGTGCTACCAAAAACAATATACAGATTCAATGCAATCCCCTCAAAATGCAATGATATTCTTCGTAGTTAGAAAAAAATTCTTTAATTTATTGGGAAAAATGAGAGACCCAGAATAGGCCAAATGATACTGTGCATGAAAAGTGAAACAGTCAAACCTGATCTGATATTATACCTCAGAACAGGAGTAAAAAATCCAGCATGATATTATATTGGCAACAAAATGTAAAGTCCAAAAGAAGAGAATAGAAGAGACAGGCAAATTCATATACTTGTAGCTATCTAATCCTTTACAGAGGTGCCAAAAATATATTTTGGAGAAAAGAAAGTCTTTTAAACAAATGTTTCTAGGAAAAATGTATAGCTATATGTAGAAAAATGAAAATAGATCCCCATTTCTCACCCTGTGCATATGGATTGGAGAAATATGAATTAGACCAGAAACATTACAAATTGTGGAGGAAAACTTGTGGCCAAAACTCAAGCAGGTTCTAGGACTAACATCCTTTTAAAAGTGCCCAAAGTGCAAGAAATAAAACCAGGAATCAATAAATGGGCTATCAGTAAATCATAAAGCTTCTTCACAACAAAGGAAATAATTAGAAATGAGAAGTGAGTCAAAAGAATGAAAAAAAAAACTCTTCATTGGCTAACAACAGATAATCAATCAATAAATGAGCAAAAGAACTAAACAGAAACTTGTCAAAAGAAGAAACTTAATTGACCAAAAAAATATATGAAAAAAAATTTTGAATATCTTTTGAAGGCAGAGAAAGGCAAGTAAAAGCTACATTAAGAATCCTTCTCACTTCAGTCAGGAGGATATTGAATACATATATTAACAAATGATGGTGAGGTTTGGGAAAAAGGTACACTTGTGTGTGTGTGTGTGTATATATATATATATATATATATTTTTTTTTTTTTTGGTGAGACTGCATACTAGTAAAACCACTCTGAAGAGCAGGAAGGAAATTCCTCAGAAAAACTAAGGATGGAACTACCAAATGACCCAGCTACTCCATTCCTCAGTATTTTTCCAAATGATCTTAAATTGACACACTAATAATGATAGAGGTATTTCAGTGTCTATAGCAGCAAAATTCAAAATAGTAAACTATGGAATTAACCAGGTGCCTATAATTGTATAAATGGGTTAATATAGATATATATGCATATAGATATAGATAGATAGAGATAACATATATAGATATAGGTAGATATATTAGAGATATAGAGAGATTAGATAGATTTGATGATAGATTTGGTAGATAAATTAGGTAGATCGATAGATAGATGGATAGATAGAGTTCTTCTCAGCCACAATACAGAAAGAAATTATGGCATTTGCTGGTAAATTTGTGGAAATGGAGAATATTATGCTAAGTGAAGTAAGCCAAACTCAGAATCACAAAGGTCAGATGTTTTCTTTCATCTGCAGAAGCTAGAGGAAAATAAAGAAAAGATGTCAGGAATGATAGAATAACATAAAGGTAATGCAAATATTAGTAATGTAGAAGGAGATCTACAGATTGAGAGGATGAGTAAGCAGAGGCAATGAAAAATGATTTTAAGAAAATTATGTCATTTATTATCTAAATATACCACAGGTAATTTTATATTTATGCAAAAAGGACCAGTGAAATATGAATAGGTGAGTGATAGGAAGTCTAGTGGAGTAGAGGAAGGAGAATGGGGAAGAGAAGGAGGGTAGGAGGGAAAAGAGGTGAATTAAACTGAAATCAAATTCCATTTATGCATGAGTTTGTTGCAATGTTGTTGTATAGCAACAAACATGTATAGCTAGAAAGCTCTAATAAAAATAAAAATGAATTCTAATTGTTATATATTAATTATGATTACTTTGTTTATATGCTTAGTGCACAGTATGCTCATTCTCTTGGTTTGTATTTGCTAAGACTTTTTATAAACTAGACATTTATAAAACTCTGATATTCTTCAGTATTAATACCTCCATTTAATTGTAATTGCCAAAACATGAGAGAAAATATGATGCTTTTCTGTAAGTGACTGAATAAACAAACTGTGTGTGTGTAGTACTTGCAGAAAAAAAAAGAGTCAGATGTTAAAAAAAAATCAGTTGGTGCTGGGGTTGTGGCTCAGTGGTAGAGTGCTTGCTTAGCATATGTGAGGCACTGGGTTTGATTCTCAACACCACATTAAAAAAAAAGTTAAAAATGTTTCTATTAATAAAATCAGTTGTTTTAATCCTAGGATATAATACTGAACACAATCTCATGTAAAATAAAAATAATATGCTATGCTGTAATAAGAAATATATTCTTTTGAAAAATATTAATGGCACAGTGCTAAAGAAGAATATGATTTTTAAAACATGATTAAAGTTCTTTTGTATGGACCAAGAATAAATACTTTATGTTATTTTGGAAATAAAGATAAACTAAGTAAAAATTGTTTTTCATTGCATTATTTAAAATTTGGTTTTTTTGAAAATAACTATAATTTAGGTCCATCAAAATAACACAAACAGTTGGTTAGTCTTAATATATACTTCTAAAGCTTTCTTATGCTTTTTAAATTGTTTTAGAAACACCTTTCATTCTCAAAATGCTCCTGTTTTGTAGTGATTGTATGGTTGTCAGAGTAATAATTGTTTTAGATTTACTCTATTAGTTTTTTTTTATTCATCATCAACTCTTGAGAAATGTTTGAAAATCAAATAATTGGATGTCTAACACTTGTTTGGTGTTGGACCCTCAGAAAATTTTAGGGCTGAGAAAAATTAAAAATAATGTTACCAGAATTTCACATTTGATGAGGATGTTTTTCCTAAATGCCCCAAACCTGAGAGCTACATGTTTAATCCAAAAATATATGGTTCATCATCAGTACAGAGGGATTGGAATTCAGGACCCCACAAGTCAGCTCAGCCTTCTTTTCAGCACACCCACTATGCCGTGCATCAGCTGCTGGCAAAACTCAGGTAGTCCCATAAATTATGGCCAGTTACAGCTAAAATGATTATGGTTTCTCTTGTGCTCTTTTGTTAGTTTTAATTTATAGATTTATGAGGTCACATTATGTTTCTACCAATTTATTTCTTCTTATGAAGTTTCTCATGTATTGACCAATAAAGCATAACTGAGCAAAATTAATCAGTGCATAGTTTGAGTTAAATTTATAAAATTATCACTTGCATCAAGTAAAGGTTATCATTACCAAAGTACCTTTCCTCATGTTCCATTCTAATTAATATCTCTTTCATCCTGAAGTAACAACCATTCTGACTTCAGTTGATAGATTTATTTTTATGACTTATCAGCTTTTATGAATGGAGTCATACTGTCTGTATTCTTTTAGTCTGGTTTCATTTTCTTGTCAAATGTAGCTGTAAATTCTTTTCAGTGCTATAGTGTATCTGAATATATCACAAGGTCTTTATCCATTTTTCTGTTGATGGACAGCTAACTTATTTCCAGATTATGACTGTTATAAGTAGTGCTACCATGCACACTTGTGCTAAGGGAAAAAAATATAAAAGCTAAAGGTAGCTACTTCTGCTTTGAAACTTCAATATGAGCACAGGAAAAAATATTGTGAATATGATGCACCCAGAATGGGATACTTTATGCCTCTTCAACAGTATACTGTGCTGAGATATTTTACATAATTATGTGGGCACGGGTCACAACATTATCCTATGAAGAAAATGTTTCTCCCAAGTTCTGAATGTGAACCTCAATGAGCTTGACACATTTCTACCATGTTAGTGCATCATTTCACCAGTAGAGGGCAAAAATGATTTGGTCAGTTCTGAAGTCAAATGATTAATAATGGTGAGGCAGAAACAAGAAGTCAGAGGGTGAAATGGAAGAGCATAGAGAGCAAAGTCAACATCCACAAACTTCAACTTTCCTGGGCTCAACATTTTTCTCTTTCTTTTTCTCTTACTTCCTAAACTTGGGAGAAGTAAGATTACCTTTCTTCCCACCTTAGGCCAAATTATCTATCCTCAAGCAAACACATACCACAGGAGTTAAATAATTCAGACTACAGGGGTGGTTCTAGAAGTTCTAAGAAACAGCTATCTCCCCAAGACTACAGGTGAATTATGACCACTCAAAAGGCACAGCTGGAATGTAGCCTTTAAATCATCTCTTAATTTTTTTAATTAATTTTATTTTTAAAAAATACATGACAGTGGAATGTATTACAATTCTTATTACACATATAGAGCACAATTTTACATATCTTTGTATAAAGTATGTTCATGCCAATTCATATCTTTATACGTGTACTTGTTTTTTTTTGCATTACAATTCTTATTCCACATATATACCACAATTTTTCATATCTCTGTTTGTATTATAAAGTAGGTTGATACCCAATTCGTGTCTTCATATATGTACTTTGGATAATGATGTCCATCACATTCCACCATCCCTGCTAATCCCCTGCTCCTCTTTTACTCTCCTTTCCCTCTTCCCTATCTATAATTCATCTATTCGTCCCATGTTCCCCCTCCCTACCCCATTATGAGTCAGCCTCCTTATATCAGAGAAAATAATTTTTTAGGGGGGATTGGCTAACTTCACTTAGCATTATCTTCTCCAGTCGCCAACCATCTACCTGCAAATGCCATGATTTTTATTGCTGAGTAAAATTCCATTGTGTATATATGGCACATTTTTTTTTTATCCATTCATCCACTGAAGGGCATCTAGGTTAGCTCCATAGTTTAGCTATTGTGAATTGTACTGCTGTAAACATTGATGTGGCTGTGTCCCTGTAGTGTGATGTTTTAAAATCTCTTGGGTATCAATTGAGGAGAGGGATAGCTGGGTCAAATGGTGTTTTTATTCCCAGATTTCCAAGGAACCTCCAAACTGCTTTACCTATTGGTTGCATCAATTTGCAATTCCACCCACAATGTATGAGTGTACCTTTCCCCCCTACATCCTCATCAACACTTTTTTTTTTCTTAATAGCTGCCTTTCTCACTGGAGTGAGATGATATCTTAGAGTAAACCTCCTCTTTAAAGGTCTTCTGTTCAACTTGACAGAATTACATATTGAAATAATAGTCCTGTGTTTCTACTTTGCTAGCAAAGCAATACACCTCCCCCCTTTTTCTCCAGAACTTGTCCTTAGATATAAATTGTCATCAGAATAAAGTCTGAGCTTTGGGTAACACCATGGTGTTTACTGAAATAAAGTCACTGATGGCCAAGGCTATGGGATGTCACAACTCTTTTTTCTCTCCTCCTCTTTTTCTGTCTATGCCCTTTCTCCTCTCATAAACTAAACCACTTAATAAAATGGAGATTTTTTCCTTCAGGGGGAGAAGAAAATTGTGAAACCAAGTTGCATTTATACTGATTATAATAAATCTCTACTAAAGAATAAATCTTCTACTAAAGAAGTCGTGTTCTCCTGCCTAAGTATGACCAAATCCATTAAGAATTCAAAATAAAAACTAAAAAGCAAAGAAGAGTCTAGTAGGAGCAACCCATTTTTCACATCTCATTCTGCCAAATGACAAATTGAAAAGGAGACTCCTGAGGATATCCTGTGTTCCTTATGTCTTTTTGCTGCTTTTAAGAACTAAGAAGCAACTCCATGGTTAGCTAACTTCATGGTTAGCCAAGACTCCCTCATGATTTGGTTTAATAATCCTTGCATCCTTTTAAATACACATCATATCTACAGCACAGCAATTAATGGGTAGCCTAAGTTTTTACCATTTAAAACTAATTTATATATATAAAGTTTAAATAAACAAAGGAATAATGGAACTATTTTACCTTCATTTTTATGTGATTCTAAGGATTAAACACAGTGATTTATGCATGCTAGGCAAGCACTCTAACACTGATCTCCAACCCCAGCCCTGGGAAATTTTAAATAATGTGTGGCCAGTGAATTTCTTTTTGCCATCAGCCTGAGAGGAAAGTCTACAAAGACCAATTTCATTGACCTGCAACAGGACATATTTCAAATATCCAGCACTTTTTGGCCCAGGAGTCCTTCTGGGTTCTAAGAAGTGTGCCTCAGTGAATCAAATTACTGGCCAAAAAAAAAAAAGGTAATTTCTTCAATCCCCATTCCAGCAAAAGCAATAGGAAAGTTCAGAAACTTATCTGAAGAAAATACTTTTAAATGGAAGAAAGCAGAAACATCTTCAGAAATGATTGAGACCTATGGTGTTAGACTATGATGACAACATTTTGAAAATTAGAAGGCAGAATTTTTTGGAATAAAATGTTATTCATGATAAGTTAAAACTAGAGGGGGGAAAGTATCTTTAAAACTTATTTTTCATAAAATTTTATGTCAAAAGATATGAATGACTTTTTTTTTCCAAGGCACTTGAACTTCTTTTCTGGTGTGAACTCTAATCAACAGACTGTGTTTCGCTTAGCTGGGTGAGGAGGAAGAGCTTCCCCAAGGTCAGGAAGCCCTGGCTGCAGCTCCACCGCTGTCACCAGCTGGGGGCTCCCTGAGCCTAGCGCAAACTGCGCCAGGTGTAAAGGGCTGTGGGAAATCTACCCTTTCTCCAGGAGAGAACATGGAAGAGTGTTGACCAGTCCACAAGAAACACAGAGAAATCCACCGTGTGCAGGAAAAGGTGGTCGATTATTTAATAGGATAACCTTGGCAGGGATGGTAGAAGGTGTTTACAGGGCAAACTGCTGGGGTGCAGAGAGCCACCAGGACTGGGCCAGTGGCCGCAAGGGACCTCTCCATGCAGGGAATAGAGGATCCACTTTATTCTAGAGTAAGTATTCGTCGGGGAGAAAACACTTGTCCTTCCCAGAAGGTAAAGGAGCCCTGCACTCCTTAGGGGCCCTCCTCCACAGAGAGGCAAGTGTGGGTGGCAGGACAGGTGCTCCTGCCCCTCTGCTTGGATTTATTTTGATTATTTATTTATTTATTTTGGAGAGAAATAGGTGATGTTTATTTCCCATTTTTTAAAAGTGATGTTTTGGGTTAAATTTGAACTAATGTGACCAAAGGCACTACTCTAAGGTAACTCCTAGCAGGGGTCATGAGTCTGCTCCTCTCCCACACTTCCCTAAACTCTGGGTGTCACCCACAGTTTTCAACTCTTAGATTAACCTATCAAAAAAGCAAAGGACTTTATGCTCCAATTTGTATAGCCTTAGTCATCAGTGGGAACATTCCTAGCACCTACAAGTCACTGGGTTGTGAATCACTTATAGTCTACCGAGCTGTTCCAAGTCCTCTCTGATTTCTATGTTATTATAGGTTTTTCTTGCCAACGTTTTGAAAAAAAAATTTACAAACTAGTCTTCTACCATTGTCATTTTCCAGACTTCGTTAGAAGCAGAGATTCTTTAAAAAATATATCCAGATTTATTCATATTTTATTTCACCATTTTTAAGAACTGAAATTTGACTTGTGAAATCTACTCAAGTCCAAGATGAGGAGGAAAATAGAAAAGACTTCATACTTTCTTGCAGTAGTTGAACATTTTTAAATGTTTAAATATGCAATTTGGTTTGTTTTGGCATAAGGAATACAGCAGGGATCTACAACCCCCTCCTCTGCCCCAAATGTCACGTCACTCAGGTCACTTATGTTTTAATTACTGTATTTTCAATTTATGCTTACATATATGTTAGTACAATTTCTCCTTGTAGACTTTTTTTTCTTAAAAAAGGATTATTTTCATGTTCTCTGTTTGCATGACACATTAGCTTTATTTAACCACACAGAAACTTCTGTGTTTACACACATCCATATATGTGTGTGTGTGTGCATATTTATATTGTATATATTTTTAAAAAATCTGTGCATAAGTGGACCTTGATGTTCAAGGATGAGCTGCATTGGTATTTCCTAATCCCTACCAGGTGATTGTTTGGAGTGATCTTTTGTGCCTCTGAGGTTTTGACAGGAGCTCAGGAACTTGTGGCTCTGGAAGAAGCAGAGGTTGGAGCTTGGCAGGTGTGTGCCTTTCCTCTCTGGAATGACAGAGCACAGAGGTGGATATGGATGAAGATATCAGGCACGTTCCCTGGGGCAGACCAGCTCTGCCTCTCCACATGTGACATTTACTTAACCCACAGGTGCCTCAGTTTCCTTTTCTATAATTTGGAGACAGTAATCATAGCAGAGCCTTCACACCAGTGTTTAGGGCCTAGGTGAGTAAATAAACCTGCTCTGTGCTCCTCTAATCCTGGCAAGGAGTCCATGTTCCAGCATCAGCCTTTGTCACTACTGGTGTTGACACCTTGGACAGGACCAACGGCAGCACCCAGGGCCACTTCATCCTCCTGGGTTTCTCTGACCGCACCCACCTGTAGAGGGTCCTCTTTGCGGTCATCCTGGTAGCCTACCTGCTGACCCTGGTGGGCAACAGCACCATCATCCTGGTGTCTCGGCTGGACCCCCGGCTCCACACGCCCATGTACTTCTTCCTCACCCACCTGTCCTTCCTGGACCTCAGCTTCACCACCAGCTCCATCCCCCAGCTGCTCTACAACCTGAATGGCCATGACAAGACCATCAGCTATGTGGGCTGCATGGTCCAGCTCTTCCTGTTCCTGGGCCTGGGTGGAGTGGAGTGTCTGCTGCTGGCCATCATGGCCTATGACAGGTTCGTGGCTGTCTGCAAGCCCCTGTACTACACGGTGATCATGAGTTCCAGGCTCTGCCTGGGCTTGGTGTCAGTGGCCTGGGGCTGTGGAATGGCCAACTCCTTGGTCATGTCTCCAGTGACCCTACGATTACCCCGCTGTGGGCACAACAAGGTGGACCACTTCCTGTGTGAGATGCCAGCCCTGATCCGCATGGCCTACATCAACACAGTGGCCATAGAAGGCACTGTCTTTGTCCTGGCCGTGGGCATCATGCTGTCTCCCCTGGTCTTCATCTTGGTGTCCTATGGCCACATCGTCAGGGCTGTGTTCAGAATCCAGTCGTCCTCAGGAAGACACAGAATCTTCAACACCTGTGGCTCCCACCTGTTGTCCTCAGGAAGACACAGAATCTTCAACACCTGTGGCTCCCACCTCACTGTGGTCTCCCTGTTCTACGGGAACATCATCTACATGTACATGCAGCCAGGAAGCAGGTCCTCCCAGGACCAGGGCAAGTTCCTCACCCTCTTCTACAACATCGTCACCCCCCTCCTGAACCCCCTGATCTACACCCTCAGAAACAAGGAGGTGAAGGGGGCACTGAGAAGGCTGCTGCTGGGGAACAGAAAGGGGGGCACGGAGTGAGGCCCTGGACTGCCCAGCATCCAGCCTCAGGGTCAGCTGCAGTGGGGCCACTGCTGGCCTCTGAGCTGTGGAGCAGAACTGGTCTCAGCCTGGAGCACTCAGCATCCTAGCAGGGCTGGCCTTCTGGAAACCTGTTTATGGAAAGTGTTGTGTGTTTTATGAAAGAACAGCACAGGGCCTGTCACCCACACCCAGTTGTGCAGACCTCACCCCACCAGCTCCTATCAGGGCCTCGCTGGAAGCAGCCCCTCTCTGAGTCCTGCTTCTGTAGTTTGTCATTAGTTCATATTGTGCTCTAACATAGTCATTTTATCTAGAATCCCTCATCTCTCTCTGGGCTCTTGGTGTGAACCACTGTCTCTTCCTGGATGGCATCAAAGGCTGAGTTCAGTGTGGTTTGGTGTTTTCTCTCCCATATTGCACCACAGGCTTACATGGGATTTCTTCCCTTTGTTGTCAGATAGATGAGTATGGTGGGTACACAAGTTTAAGAGGATGACTATAAGATGGGCCCACTGGCTGACACCCCCCCATGCTTTCTTTGCCAAAAAGCAATTTCCCTGCAGCCCTCCCTGGCCTAAGTGGACAGGATATGTCAAATTCATCAGAAAACTACCTGTTATCTGCATTGAAGTGCAGGTAGGAATTAGCATTGATGAGAGGAACCCAAGATAGTTTAAAGGGAGTGACTTTTATGACCCTTTTCCCAGACCAGATTCTGAAAGATAAGCATAATTCGTCCTAACCATAAAACCTGTAAGAATGTATAGTTAAGAATCCAGGCTGGGCACAGTGATGCACACCTGTAATCCCAGCAACTCCTGAGGCTGAGGCAGGAGGATCACAAGTTCAAAGCCAGCCTCAGCAAAAGTGAGGTTGTAAACAACTCAGTGAGACCCTGTCTCTAAATAAAATACAAAAGAGAGCTGGAGATATGGCTCAGTGGTCTAGTGCCCCTGAGTTCAATCCCAGGTACAAAAAAAAAAAGTATCCAATTAGAACTGGTCAGCATGGGCCAAGGTGACGTAGGGTTGCCATGATAGTGGGGACTTGAAAGTCTTATGTCACCCTGTTTTCAATCTAAAGTCAAGAGGTGGACCTGGACTGATCTTTCTGGAAACTTCTCTGGGACCCCAATAAAACTGGAGTGCAGGAATGGTACACTGTCCCTCTCCTCTCTGAGTGGACTGAGTCTCTCACTTGAGAGTGTCCCCTTCCCCGTTTTCCTATCCCTTCAGTAAACTCATGCCTGTTACTCTGACTGACATGTCTGAAACCTTTCTGATGTGATCACAGAGTCAGGTTTTGAAAGTTCGGAGTCTTTCCCGTGCCTCAGTTTCCCTGAAGACCCCACACCTGTAACATCTTCCCAAAACATGGTCATTGTCCCTGAAGTCTGGATTCATGTCTGGATTAACACTCTGGATTCATGAAGATTTTCACATGTGACATGATTTTGAATCATTTAACTCTTGAAGCATGATGATTTTGCAGTTGTGTTTTAATTTTTCTTGTGAGAATCACCTGGTGTTTGCCAGGTTCCCACCTGGTGCTCCCAGTTCATCTCACCTCTGTGCTTGTGAGAGGCCAGTGTGACTGGCATCCTTCCCACTGTACCCAATTGGTGCTTGAGATGTGGAGGTTGCATCAGGAGATTTGTTCAGGAGAAGAGAACCAGGATTTACCCAGGGCCTCTCTGACTACAATCCCTGAGGTTCATACTGCACAGCAAACTTTCAACGTGTGAAACTTCTACAGCCTTTGACAGGGGGAGACTCCCCAGGGCTCCTCCACTTGCTGTGCACACAGAACCCCTGAGAGCTGGGAGGCACACTCTGATTCAGGGGTCCTGGGAGGGCTGAGGGTCTGCACTTCCCTCATCCCCCAGGTGACACTCACTCCTGGGACTCAGGTCACATTTTGAGGACCTAGGGGCAGGTCACCTTTTCCCTGAGGGCAGACACCTCTAGGGAAGAGCCAGGACAACATCACAGACCAGGGAAAGGAGGTGGGAGAAGGTGGCCCAGGCTCCTCTGCCTCCACAGCCCTTCCCTGCCCTGTTTCTTCCCTCAACTCCTTGGTGGGGTGCTGTCCCCACCCCACTTCTCATTTCTTCCTCTCCACACCACAAGTCACAAGGCACCAGCCCTGGGGTGGGGTTAAATGGAACCAAACCAGATCTCCCTAGAGGGGCTTCCTGGGCTTCGGGGGAGCCCAGGTGTGAATAGACAAGTCCCCTGTGTAAAGGATTAAGGGTGTGGTCAGGCTGAGGGTGAATGGGCAACTGGGCTCCCTGTGAGACCCTCCCCAGAATGAAACCTAGGAATCCTGCTGGAGCTGAGCCAGCCCTGGGAGGGGTTCCTGGGAATGGGGCAGAGCTCCTGGACCCCTGGGACCCTCCTCCTTTTGGAAGGAGCTTACTAGTGTTCTGAGTAGACTCCTTGCTCCTTATCCCCAGGCAGCTTGGAAAGTTCCAAACTCCCAGCCTCTGGAAAAATATCCCAGAGAGAGCAAAGTGTTGCCAATTTTGACCCCGAGGCTGGGTCCTTTCTCACTCAGAACTGTAGAAGCAAAACAGTGTAACAGTGACTGGGCACCTTTTGAAATAGCTCTTATTTTTAAAAAGAACTGTTTTCCTTTTCCTCTTCTCGCTTTACCCCTCCCTAACTGAGGGTAGGAACAAGATTATCTTTGAGTTATCTGTGCCTCACTGAAGCCAGACTTCTGCCAGGGGATCTAGAAAGTGGTTATCTCCCAAATTAACCTGTGAATCTTAACACATCTCTAGGGCTCCTGGAGATCCCCTGTCAGGGCACTCATGGAATGCAGCCTTTGCATAGCTCCTTTAAAGTCCCCCTGCTGTTCCTGCTGATGGGCAGAATCACAGCTTCTGGGACTGAAGTCCCCTGTGTTTCTCCTTTGCCAGCAAAGCAATAACACTTATTTTCCCTTTTCTCAAGACCGTGTCCTCGTTATTGAATTGGCATAGGAATAAGAACTGAGCTTTTGGTTGCAACAGAATCAAATGCCAATTGAGAAGTCAAGAAGAATTTGATTCTTGGCCAAGAACAGGAGTAAAAGCTGGAATCCTAAGTGAACTTCTCACCCTTAAGATGGGGGCAGCAATTAAGGTAGGGTAAAAGGAATGAGGGGGAGGGCTGGTTGCGAAGAGGAGAGACATTCAAGTGTGTTATTGTGATGACTTCAGAGTTGTCTGGTGGTCACTCTGCCAGCATATTTACTCCAGGTTCACTAGCCCCTGAAGAGGGACTCTGGCCTTGAGCAGCCTGTCCTCTGGACAGGATTACAGCTGATGGAAATTCAGTCTTGTCCAGGCTGGCCAGGACAAGACAGGTAACAAACGTGGTTTGCTTAACTCTGTTTCAGAGCAGAGACCTTCAGGGAAACTGAGGCCCTGGGAACTCCCTTCAAACCCTGATTTTTGCCATCAAGTCAGAAAGATTTCAGACCAAGTGCTCAGAGTATCGGCAAGATTTTATTAGGAGGGATGGAAAGGGAAAAGGGACAGTCTCCAGGGAGAGAGGGTCCTCCCAGACAGGACAGGACAGCATGCCCCTCTTGCCCTCTAGTTTTATTGGGGTCCCAGGGAAGTTTCCAGAATCCTGCTCAAGGCCACCTTCTGACTTTGGATCGACAGCACAGGAAGTGCATGGACCTCCTCCATGAGATGGAGTGGTACTCACTGAGGACAGAATCGCAGAATTTGCCCCCATTTTCTGCCTCCTCGATTGGGTCCTTGCACTTTGAAGAGCCCTCAGCAAGCTTCCCTTTTGCCCTGGGCACACTGAAGAGGACCTGTAATAAAGAAAGCTTCTGGATTCTAGTATGGACAGAGGGTGTCAAGATGCCAGGACACGCAGGTAGCAGTGAAGCCAGAATCAGACAGGCAGTCAGGATAGATAGGTAAATGGAGTCAGGTTGCATCAAGGACGCCTATTGGAGTGAGTCTGGGAAGTTGGAGACTGTCCCCTGAGGGACTGAAAGGCCTTCAGAGCCCTTCCTCCACCCTATCAAGATAACCCGCTGAGGTAACCTGTCTCAGGGATTGCCCCTCCCTACAGGGAGTTGTGAAAGTTGTTGATTAATGTTTCCTGGGCTGCTCCATCTGGCCCTTCCACTCCCATCTGCTTCTCACCTTTTGACCATCCACTGAGCATCTCCTGGGCCTGGAAGGCACATAGGAAGGAGAGACCAGGGGAAGAGAGCAGGAGAACTCAGGAAGCCTAGGCAGGACACCCTCACTTCCTGGGATACCAGGATACCAGCTAGAGCCCCCTACTCCCTCCTGCAGAAGTCTATGTACCCCATTTTAAATAAACCCTATTTATATGCCTGCCTTGGTGTGCTTCTCTAATGCCATACTTCAACATGGAGGGACCAGAACTCATCACCCTTAACCGTGGTATCAGCAGCATGGCTGGGCACGGAAGCTGTGCCTACTAGATGCTAGAACTTAGAAACCTGTGCATATAGTCAGTTGATCCCAGTTTAGGACTATGTATGATTGGGCCATCTAAGTTGTTCCCACCAGGCTTATAAAACTAAGAATAATTGGGATCTGCTGAAAAGAGGTCTGACTTGAGCCAGCTGAAAAATGATCACAATCTCACCTACATTTTGGACCTGAGTCAGTTGCTAGATGAGGAGATTATGGCAGAAGTGAGGACAGGCCTCATGTTCTTCCACAGTTTTACTGCAGAGCTGGACCTGACTCAAGGAGGACTTCTGTGGACATGGACAAACATATTGGAGAAAAGAGCACATATTGGGTGGAATAATACATTCCAAAACTGATAAACAGTTATTGGCTTCTCAGGGACGTTGGGTGGAAAAGAGTTTGATTTCACATAGTGGTAACAGAAAGACACAAGGCTATGACCTTATACTTAAATTTCCATCACTCCAGACTCAGAAAGGCTCGTATGTATGCTCTGGCCCATAGAAAGGGCGATTGTGGCCAAAAGCTATGCAACACCGCCACCTGGTGGAAGTAGCAAAGATAGCGCTTCATCCCACCGTCCACAGGTGTGACTTGGAGGTAGCTGTGGTGTCCACACTTGCTTCTCACTTTTCCAGTGCAGATCAGACCTAGAAGTTGCAGTGTGTCATCAGCAACACAGTGGTGGTGATCACTGCTCGAGAAGTGAACACTTCTCCTTAGCTTTCTTCATTTTCCTGCAAGCCCACAGTCCTCAGGTGGTGTAAATAGGGCTGATCATAGGTGTACCAATGAAGCTCAGCTTTGATGTGAAGCACAGGTGTTACAGCTCCATTGCAGGTGAGATGGACATTTGCTTGGCCAAACTTTAGTCAGGCTTATGCTTCATCCTTATAAGATGCACTTATAGCAAAGAACCCTTGCTACATCAGCTTAGGTAGAAATTCCTGGGCTGATCCCTGATCAGGGTCCTGGTCCCTCACCTTCCCACAGGTAGCCACTGACCATCCTGGGAAGGCTTCAGCAATCATCCCATTAGGTCAATTTAGCCAGAGGTCCCTTAAGCTGGTGCTTGGATTTAGCCACATTCCCCACAGATCCCGCACCACTCCATCCCCACTTGCTGCACTCAGAGCTGAGCCCAGTCCCTCTCAGGCCTGAACCCTAAGGCTCAGCACAGTGGTCCTTATCTATTGTTTTTCTACTTCATGTTAATTACTATCACTGAATGATTTTTTCTCAGCAAAAACATCACAATAATGTAAAACTGTCAGAGCCTTCTCCCACACCATGGAGAAAATATGCCAGCTGAAATAAGGAGCAGCTGGAAGGGGGAGAACCGCAGTGTCTCTTAAAGTGGCCCTTTATTATTTATTGACATTTTTAAACTTCATGGAGGAATAGTTTACTGACAGCCTTTAACAATGATCTTTGGGTAAAGGAAGATATCAGTACGGGTAGATTCACTAGTAAAGGGATATCAACAGAAACGCCTGTTTTCCCTGAAAGCAACGTACAGCAGCAAATGCACCGGCACAGATATGGGACAGTCCAGGAGCCAGGGCGAGTTTACATATGCTCATAGGGATTTCAGATGACACACCCGGGAGGGCCACCGTAAATCAGAGGCCATATGCAGGACGGCCAGCAGGAGGCACTCTGCTCACTGCGGAGTGTAGAAAACCATCCCATTGAATCAAGGACAGGGTTCTAAACTCAGGAAAGTGGATGAAGCCTTCTGGACCCCAGCACAGCACAGAGCGCAGGACGAGATTGCAGAGGTGTGAGAGAGAGAGGCCTCGGGAGGTGCTGGGAAGGAAACCCTCCAGCTCCAGGGTCCTCTAGGCTGACTGGGGAATTAAACTGGCATACAGAGATTAAGGGAGAGGGCTGGGATATAGCTCAGTTGGTAGAGGGCTTCCCTCAAATGCACAAGGCCCTGGTTTTCAATCCCCAGCACCACCAAAAAGAGACAGATTAAGGGAGAAAAGCTATTCAGTGACTTGCATGTGCATGGGAGTCGCCCTCAAGTCGAGACCTAGAGAAGGGCCAGGTAACTGAGATGGCAGAGCCTCTTGAGCTACAGAAAGGGCGTGGGCATCTGGCATGGTGGAGGGAAGGGAGCAAGCCAGGGAATGAGGGTGGCCTTGCTGGGCTGATAGATCTGCAAGTGCCAGCACTGTGGGGTGCAGCCCTCTTCCTGGAAGACACCTTCACTGATACAATTTCCTCCCCAAACAGGGTTCTTCAGAGCCTCTCCTGTGCCTGCAGTTGCTCAAAAGAACGACCTTGAAATCAATAGGCCAGCAGGCATATTGGAGAGCCTACTTTGGTCTTTAGAGTCATAATTTAGGATGGCATGTGGTGATCCCCAACATCTGGTTGATTCTTCTTTCTTTCCAAGCACCCACTTGGGAAGGGTCTGCCAACTCCATAGGCTTCTGAAGGCCTCCTCTAGCACAGCTGATTGTCCCCAATTCCATTTCCCTTGTGCAGTCCTGACACAGCCACTGTCCCTCACTCCAGCACGCAGAGGGCACTCATCTGTGTTTCTAGATACACCCTGGTCAACCCCAGTCTGGAGGTTTACTGAGTCTACTGTGTTAACTTGACAGTGAGACCAAAATACCTGGCAAGAACTGCTTAGAGGCGCAAAAAGTCAATCTTGGCTCATGGTTTCAGAGATTTAGTCCATGGTCAGCCAATGCCACTGCTCTGGGTGGGTCTTAGGTAGGGCAGAGCATCACCTTGGTGGAAGGGCATGGAGAACGAAACCTGCTCAGGGTGTGAGATGAGCTTCTGTCATAGCAATCACTTCCTATCTGCAGAAGAGGGTGCTCAACAGGCCATCACTTTTGCTTGTGGGCTATGTTGGGTTTTGTCTGCTGCTTGAGTTTCTTTTGGGGTGGGGGGCTTTTGCTCAGTTTTTGCTGTAGTATTATTTATTCACATTTTACAACATGTATTTATAACTTATAACATGTTTATAACATATAAACTTTTCTCTACTTCCTGCAGCCATGGGTGTTAATGGATAGGTCCCAGACTTCACCCCAGTTCTTCACTCCTGCTGGGCCTTCTTTCAAAAGGGCAGCTATAACTGTGCCCACTCTGCATGGTGACCCACAGTGCTCTTTGTCTTCTGACTCGAAGTCAGTTCCAAGGTCATCCCAAAAGTGGACTTTGTTCTTCACCACATGCACCTACCATAAAGCATTAATCTCTAGCATATATAAAGAAATCAAAAAACACCAAAAACCACAAATAGCTCAATCAATAAATGGGCTAGTGAACTGAACAGACACTTCACAGAAGAATAAACACAATCGATCAATAAATATATGAAAAATTGTTCAGCATCTCTAGCAATTAGAGAAATGCAAATTAAAACTACATTAAAATTTATTTCACTCCTGTCAGAATAGCAAATATCAAGAATACAGGCAAAAAATAAATGATGGTGAGATGTGGAGAAAAAGGTACACTCATTTATTGCTGGGTGGGATTGCAAATTGGTGCACCACTATGGAAAGCAGTATGGAGATTCCTCAGAAAACTGGGAATGGAACCACCATTGACCCAGCTATCCCACTCCTCCATTTATACCCAAAGGATTTAAAATCAGCAATTATAGTAATGCAGCCACATCGATATTTATAGCAGCTCAATTCTAATAGCTAAACTATGGAACCAATCTAGGTGCCCTTCAATAGATGAAATGGATAAAGAAAATTTGGTATATATATTCAATGGAATATTACTTAACTTTAAAGAAGAATGAAATTATGGCATTTTCCAGTAAATGGGTGGAGCTGAAGTATATCATGCTAAGCAAAATAAACCAATCCCGAAAAACTGCAGGCCTAATATTTTCTCTAATATGTGGATGCTGATTCATAATAAGGCACTAGGTAATAATAGTGTTACCTTAGATTAGATAGAGGGAAGTGAAGAGAGGGAAGGGGAGGAGATGTGTGGATAAGAAAGATAGTAGAATGAAATAGACATTATTACTGTACGTATATATGTGACTGCAGGTCCAATGTGATTCTGCAACATGTACACTCAGAAAAATGAGAAATTATATCCCATCTATGTATGATACATCAAAATGCATAAATGCATCCTACTTTCATGTATAACCAATTAAAACAAACAAAAAAATTAAGAAATCATAAAATTCGGGTGGTTTTGATTGCTTTCATTTTCATTGTTTTTATTTTGGAGAATGCATGAAGAAATGTGGACGTAGGTAGCTACAGTGTGCTGTGGAAGCCCCCCACTTCTCCTTGGGAGTTTTAGCAGGAGGTCTCTTCACTGTGTGACCCAGACATGTCCATGGTGAAGAGCCACCAGCAGAGGAGTGCTGTCCTGAGGTCCTGAGTTGGAAACTGGTTCACCCCTCAGTGTGACAGCTCTATGGACAGCCAAAGCTAGAGCCTCAGAGAGCAGACTGGAGATGGCTGACTAAGGCCTTCAGGTAGGACAGCCCAGATAGCAGTATTCTTAAATTTTCAACATCAAGGGGGAATCCACACTTGACACATACCATGTAGCTGTCTGTGGAAAGGTCTTGCTGCTCCTCACAACTTTGAAGGAGGCTCCCTGGCATGTGAGAGCAGGGAAGCAGGCAAGGGCCAGCGATGTGTGAGGCACTTGTGCTCATACAACTGGCCCCAAACAGCACAGCAAACAGCAAAGCCAAGCAAGGGAAAGATGCACACAGAAGGTGGGAAAGAGAACTGACCTCAGGAAGCCAATTTCAAGATGTATTAGAGAGGATATGTGCGGAAATAAAAATATGCTGTGCAGAGATATTCACTCAACAAAGTAAAATTTATTCCTGCTAATTGAAAATATGGTAAGAAATCCAAAAGAAGGGCTTGATGATCAGAGTGAGGAAATAGTCCAACAAGCAATCTATAATCAGAAAGAAATGAAAATAAGAGAAAAAAACAGAAAATTGATACAGAAGATGGAACACTAAGTAATAACAGTAGTCTCAAAAGTTGGGGCTGAGATTATGGCTCAGAGGCAGAGTACTCACCTAGCACACGTGGGACCTGGGTTCGATCCTCAGCCCCCACATAAAAATAAAGCATTGTGTTGGGTCCATCTAAACCTAAAAAAATAAATATTAAAAAAAAGTAGAAAATAGAGGAAAGGAATCACTAATGGGATCAGTTGACAGCGTTTACATCTGAAAGTCAGGTATTACTACATTAAAGGACTTCCTGAGACCAGGCAAGGTGGTGAAGATGGTTTACTATTCATAATATGCAAGGAAAGCAATTTCTCCATAAGCTTCTGCAGAAGCTAAAAGGACCAGAAGTTCAATGGCTTTCAGTTTCTCACCAATGAAGTGAAATTGAAAATTTTCAAAGTAAAATATTGTCACTAACCCAAATATCATTCACAGAGAGGCTAAAATAAATATTTTTAAGGTCATAAAAGTTTAACTTCTCTAGGAAACTTTTTAAAAGACTCTGTTTCTGTAAAAATAGAAAATATGAGGGAAGAAGATGTGAGTTAAGGGGCTGCAGGTTCAACAAGCAGCGGGGGCAGGTATGGGAGCTGAGATGGGGCTGTGCCTGTGGTCTACCAGGGCGTAGCAGGCCAAGCTGACCCCAGCAGACACAGATGTCAGTCTAGACTCATATACAACCTGATGGTTGACTTTTCTGAGGTGTAGATAAGTTAGGCAATAGTTATTCTCTAGATTTCACACTCTCAAGGTATAATTGTAGTGAAATATGTTTGTGCATGATCATTAACTTGAAATGCCTTCTCTGCTCTAAATTAAAGAGTATGAAATAATTTATATAATAATAATAAGGCCACATATGTGCGGCCTTATACGTTTTATTCTGGTGATTTATAAGCACTGAATCCTCTATTGGGAATATCCAACTCTCCATTTTTGTATATTCGGCTGATTTCCTGTCTGTAGCAGTATTTCTTTTCTTTTTGATACAATCTTAGTTTTTCCATGTGACGTATTTACTATTCTTCTTGCTGTAATATTAGAGAAATAAGAATAAATTTCA
Source organism: Ictidomys tridecemlineatus (assembly GCF_052094955.1). Taxonomy (NCBI): domain Eukaryota; kingdom Metazoa; phylum Chordata; class Mammalia; order Rodentia; family Sciuridae; genus Ictidomys; species Ictidomys tridecemlineatus. Next base: position 146,945 of record NW_027521230.1, read on the forward strand.
GTATTTCTAAATTGTGCTCTAGAACTCTGCTCTGGGATCTACCAAGGGGAAGAAGAAGGACCCATTGCAGACACTAAGACTAAATGACTAAATGCTCCAGTCACATCCAGTGTGGGAAGCTCAGTGCTCAGAGCACGGACAGTCGATGTTTGGGGACCTACACAGAGGAACTGCAACAAGATCCCTGTTTTGGAGAGAATGTGCTCAGCAAGTTTAGAGACGAACTTTCCCCCAGTCTCCTGGAACAGAACTGGGAGCCCTGGGGCTCATTAAGCCCTCTGCTTCTTCCTCTAGTTGCTGTCAGGCAATTAGCATGTTTTCTGTTTCTTGTGTTCTCTCTGTCTCCTGGTGCAGCCTGTCTGTTGAACTGAGCAGGAAAAGACAGCCAAGGGTCTTCTGTTTGCTTGGAAGCGTAGGAATTGCAAGGTGATTTGTTAGTTTTTGTTGCATGCAGTACTGGGCACTGAACCCAGGGTTGGTCCACCACTGATCCACATCCCCAGCCCTTTTTATTTTGAGACAGGGTCTTGCTAAATTGCTGAAGCTGGCCTGGAACTTGTGATCCTCCTGGGTCACTCAGCCTTGTAGCTGGGATTACAGGCAGGACTAGAGTGCCTGGCCAAATTGAAGATTTTGATTGATTTTTCTCAAATACATTTGAGAAATGTATTTGATGATTCCATTTTCATGAAATTGATGCAATCCCACTGGCAAATCACTTTATTTACTTATTTATTTTTTTGTTGCCACAAACTCGTATTAATGAATTAGGAATATACTTACATAAATAAGTTTTTAAGTAACATTTCCTAGTGAACTTCTGAATTTCTGTGTTAATTAAACTACAGATGTGGGCTGACTTTACTGTTTCATTTCGGGAAGAAATTAGCCTCAAGGATTCATGCTGCTCCCCAGAGAACATGCCTCCTGATGCCCACATGAGTCCAAGGGAAGACTCAGGGTAGCCTTCATCTGCCCTGGGCATGGTAAGAAAGTGGAGACGAGGAAGCATTGTTCTCACCTCTTTGCCCACAGGTGTGGGTTGCAAGGCTTGTGACAATAAAATACCACTGGAGGTTGGGTGTGGTGGCACATGCCTATAAAACTAGCAGCTGAGGAGGCTGAGACAGGAGGATTAGAGTTCAAAGCCAGCCTCAGCAACAGCAAAGCTCTAAGCACCTCAATGATACCCTGTTGCTAAATAAAATACAAAGTAGGGCTGGGAGTGTGGCTCTGTGATCCAGTGCCCCTGAGTTCAATTCCAGGTATTAAAAACAATTATGAAAATTATGGATTACTCCACATTTTTGGCTTAAAGAAGCTGATGAGGACATTTCTTATCAAGGGGAAAAAAATACAACTCTGTTTTTTTTGTTTGTTTGTTTTCTGTCACAGGCCAGAGGAAAAAAGTGGTTGTACAAAACAGAAGTGTGACTGATTCCCTGTAATTTCTCCTCTGTCCCTCCCTTGAGCCCAGGGATCCCATGGGGAATGTGAATGCCCTGGAGTACCAAGCCCTGTTACTCTGGGTCCTCTTCCCGCTGTCTCTGAGGATCCCTCTGATGTCAGCATCACGAAACCTTGTCATCAGGGCCACTGAGGCCCGCTGGAGTCCAGTAGGTGAGGGAAAGCTTCAGGGTCCCTTCCTCTTTCTCTCCTAGTGTCTCTGCTGCTTTGTGGCACAGGAGAGTCATTCCCACCAGCTCAGGCTGGGCCTATTCTGGAGAAAGATCGAGAAAACAAATGGGCATCGGAAATCACAGGGCAGAGGGCTTTGCTGGAGTCAGACCACTCCTCTTCCTCCTTTCACAACCAGCCAACCTCAGCTGCCTTGGTAACATGACATGCCACCAGGAATGGTGAACGGGGTATGTACCTAACCTTTCTGCTAATTCTTTATTCCTTCTTCTGTGCATTAGCATGCTGACTACCAACCTCCTTGAACCATCCAGAGTGTGCAGGTAATGCCAAAGAAGGAGAGGCGTGGCCTCTGTTCTTAGAGAATTTAATAGAGTGATGCCCGTGTACAGCTACAGAGTGTGTGCCACACACAGACCTACTCAAAGTCCCACAGCAAGGAAACCATGCACAGCCAACTGTCTGGAATTCATTTCTGCTAGTTAATAAAAGAACACAGGCTATAGAAAATACACTTTGAGCTACTCTTCAAATAAAATAATAGGCAAGGATATGCATAGCAATATAAAAGAGAATGGACAAAATTCATTCATATCAATGGCCCAGAGGGTAAAGAAGATACTGAACTGCAGTAAGTTAATGAAGGGCAGTACCCAGCAGAGAACACTTGCATCTGAATTTGAAGTAAACTGGTGTGTAGAGATAGGATGGGAAAGAAGAAACCCAACCCAGACAGGTAACAGAAAACACTCTGTCATCAGCCTCAGCCCAACACAGGCTGTGGTAGGAAATCTGGATGTGAGGAAGACCAAGGGTGAGGTATGAGAACTGAATGTTGGAGTGATATGAACACACAGCCAGCATTGGCATTGATGTGGTGGGCACCAGGCGCCAGGATCCCACGGAGTCACTGTGCTCTAGAGCAGGATGAGCAACAGTGCTGTTTCCTGCAAGGAGTAAATGGCCCTCACAGCCAGGTCCTGAGGGGGTGGGCAGAGCTCCTGCCACTGACCTGCTCTGTGCTGGTCACACCTATTGATATTACCTACCACACATCTGCTACATGGGTGCCTGATTCCAGTGCAGGAGGGAGAACCAGACATCCTCTTGTGCTCAGCGACCTCCAGAATAAAACCTCGGGCAGACTGAGAGACAGTATGCTACGTGGCAGGGGAAATCAATGCCTAGGTATAGGGACAGAGGGTGTGTAGGAAGAAGGGAGGCACAGGGGATGGGTGGAGACCAAGGCTGCCAAAGCAGGGTCAGTGCAAGCAATCTGAGTCCTAGGAGCTGCACAGAGGAGGGTAAATCCGAAGGACATTATGAAGGGTGTGCCCAGGGCTGATGGGCCAGGCAGGCTTGCATGCTGCAAATGGCCACAAGCAGGCCACAGAGTTTGGAAAATTCTCAGCCCTGGAGAGTAGAAGTTGGGACAGAAGACACATAGGCCATTGATGAGGGAATGGTTTGGAAGCAAGCCTATGCACACGGCAGGGCTCTTGGAAAGCAGGCAAAGGCAGCTGGGAATTCATCAGGAGGTGAGCAAAGGGAAACATTTGAACTTTGTAGGGGGAGAGTAGTAATTCATCAGAGGACTGAAGGTCACGGACAATGGTAGGGAAATGGAAGAAGTGGGGGAACTAGAGGAGGAGGGAAGAGCAGAGGGGACACTCAGCATAAATCCAGGCTGTGGTCCAGGTAATGCACAGGCAGGCACAGTCAGCTGAGGTGTGCACTGTGGATACGCAGGGAAGTGGGAAACTCCCCAGGGTGAAGCACCAGCTCCTCGTGACCTCCCACTGGGGTTATGATCTTAGCGCAGTGAAAAGATCTGTGTCTTGCTTGGTACTGGTGGCATGAGGTCTAAAATTTTGGTCTATATAAGCCTTTAAATTTCAAATATTTGAAAATGGTATCATTAATTTAAGAAGCAGTCATAGCTTCTTATGTTCTATGAGATTTCAAGGTGGCATTTTATGAACTGAAGTTGACCTCCTCCTGCCTGGACAGTAGATGGAGTCTTAGGAAGCAAATGATACAAAGAGTGGGAAAACAGAAGTGAAGTTTGTTCCACAATCAAGGAACCTGCAGCAAAGGAAGGAAAAGAGGCACAGAGGGTCAGTCCCCTCTGCCAAGGGCACACTTCTTCATTCTAATAGGAGGTGGAAAAGGGATAGGCTTATCTCCTTAATGTCTGTCTAAGACCTGCTTATAAACATTTAGTGATCACCAAACCCCAAAATTCTGGCTAAAATATTCCTACCTCTGGGTCCATAGGGAAGTCAGTAACCACTTCATTAATTAGTTAAAATGCAAAGTTCTCAAGCTGAACACAGGTACTAGAGACATAGGATGAAATGACCGTAATCTCTCTCTTCCAAAACTGTCTCGAAAGGAGATTGAGGGCAACTCAAGAAGAGAGTCACATGGCACATAATCCTATGGAACAGTATCCCATTGTAAGCCTGGGTTATTCACCAAATCCTCAGACGGGTGACTGAAATCACAGACCCTGGAGGAATCAGACAGGCAGGAAAACTCACATCAGTCTTATCAGTCTTGGTGATGAAGGGCCATAATGTGGAAAAGCCAAAATGTGGAGCTGAATCCCTCTCTCTCTTTCTTTCTCTATTCCTTTCTCCTTCCTTCCTCCTCCCTCCCTCCCTTTCTCCTTCCATTTTCCTCTCTCCCTCCCTTCCTTCCTTCTCTCCTCCTTCCTTCCTTCCTTCCTCCCTCCCTCGCTCCCTCCCTCCCTTTCTTCCTTTATTCCTCCCTCTTCCCTCCTCCCTCCCTTCTTTCCTCCTCCCTCCCTTCCTTCCTGTCTCCTTCCTTTCTTCTCTCCACCCTCCCTCCCTTCCTTCCTTCTCTCCTCCTTCTTTCCTCCTCCCTCCCTTTCTCCTTCCTTCCTTCTCTCCTCCTTCTTTCCTCCTCCCTCCCTTTCTCCTTCCTTTCTTCTTTCCTCCTTCCTTCTCTCCTCCTCCCTTCCTTTCTTCTTCTTTTCCTTTCTTTGAGGAGTCTGGCAGGAGCCAACCTCTCCTAGATTGGTGATGACGAAAGTTGCCACGGCGTCCACCCAGCCTCAGGTGCACTAAGGATGCTCATTCACAGAGAGAGGAGGGACTCCGACCCTAGTACCATGTCTCCACTTTCTTCCTGGACTGAGGACGAGGACAGATGAGCTCTGCTTGTTCATGGGAAGCCTGATTCAGGGGATTCAGATCTAGAGGAAAAATAGGGAATTTTCTGCCCTAAAAAATATTTCCGTAAATCTTAAAAATGTTTTCACCTTCAAAAAATTTGATCAATTTTTAGCAAAATGTTCATAATATACTGTTTAAAAATATATTCTCTCCTTAAGAATATGTTTATTTTTAATTCCCACAAACTTTCTGTTTATTTTTTAAATAATATTTAGGTTTTACATTTTGTTTTGAGTACATTTTTTTTTTTTACCCTTGATGTATAAACACTGTTGATTTCTGGTGTTAACCCAGTAAGCGATGCACATGGACAGGCACGTTTTCACCAGAAGTTCCAGATGTTCTTAGTATGTGACAGGGGTGCAGAGGAGCTGGGAATTACTTTTCCTTTCCTTTTTTTTTTGTTTTAAATTCCATTTTCCTCAGGTATAGTAGAGATGGACAGGACCAACGGCAGCACCCAGGGCCACTTCATCCTCCTGGGTTTCTCTGACCGCCCCCACCTGGAGAGGGTCCTTGTCACGACCCCCTTGCCCGCAAGGAAGACGCGACTCAGGAATCTTCTTTCAGCAGTTTATTCAGGCCCTTGATATTCTTCTAATAATTCTTCTAATCCCCGGAATAATAATTGGATGCCACTCCCAGCCTTAATAAAGCACCTCAAACCCCAATGCGAAGCTGCCACGTGGACCCTTCTCACAGGGTGCTAGAGAACGACACGCCAACTTTCTCTGATAAGGAGTTGACAATACGCCAACTCTCTCTGATAAGGAGTTGTCCTTCACAGACCACAGCGGAGCCAGCGCCATCATGTAATGGCGACCACAGTCCGCAGGAACGGCTCACCACAGCTCCCCCTTTTTGTTTCACTAAGACAATACAGGCGAGAGTAGAGGTCCTATCCCACTGTGCAGAAGTGGCTGCATAGTATGGCCCAGCCCTAGGGGGCGCCTTCCCCAGATCTGACACCATATCAGCCGACGCCTTTTTTCGTGGGGCGGGGCGGAGACACGTCAAACCCGCATGCAATAGGACATGCTCCCGTTGAGGTCCCTCTTCTCAATGGATCACTCAAGTGCAGTGCCTTGCCTCACATCCTGTATTGTGACGATGGTGAGTAAGAGGGAATAGCTGAGGTTGAACTGTGGCTGTCTAGAAGTACAACTACAAACAAGTTGGCAGCACCCTGAAAGAAAGGCACAGACTTTAAAGTGATAGATAAAGACCAGTGTGGAAACCCTTCTGCGTGCAATGGCAACAAGACCTGCAGAGTGCAAGGGCTTTCCAGCACTAAAAGAAAGACAAAAGAAGGACATGTCATACCCAGTGCAATGTTATAAGAACTTGGGGTGCAACGACCATGTCAAAGGCACTAGTGTAGAAACCCATCTGCGTGTAATGGTAGCAAGACCGGCAGAGTGCAAGGGCTTTCTGACACTAAGAGAATAACGAGGAAAGACATGTCAATCCCAGTGCAATGTTATAATAACTTGGGGTGCAATGACCATGTCAAAGATCTACTGCTTAAGATGCGCAAGCCAGACTTGAGGTGAGTTGCCAGTTTCTAAAGCAGCAAGAGCTTGTATGATCATAGCCTTATCTTGAGCACTACGAGCTTTTAGACGACAGAGAAACCACAAACAGAGGAACATACCAAAACAACACAGTGCACCAAAAATGCCTACTCCCACCCACTCCTTAAAAAAGGAAAAAGCAGAAGATATCCAATTGGTGAATTGACCCAGAGTCACGGGATCGACACGGGTACTATTCAAGACAGCTATCTGGGTTAGTTGAGACTGGATCATGTCTTCCGCTTCCATGGACCAGTTCCCGGCCAGATATCCACCAATGATGTGGAAAGCATTCCTGGAATCATTAAATCTGACAGAGGTTATACATAAATGTGCACGTTGGTCAATGTAGCCTAAAAGTACTAGGTCAGCCAATTTCTCTACCTGAGCTTGAAGAAAATCTATTCTTTGGTTGGTAGCTAAAATCCCTGACAAGATATGTTGATTAATCGCATTTTGCGATTCAAGTATAGTGGACGTTTGTTGAACAACTTGATTAATAGTGGCAGCAGTTTGTACTTGACTGGCCATGGCTACTCCGGCCGTAACTGCTGCAGCAGCAGATGCTGCCACGGCTGTCACTATAGCTGCTGTGATTCCAAAATCTCTGCGGACTCTAAGTAGTTGTACAATAGGAAATTTGTCTGGATCCGCGGTGACTGGGATTGGGACAAAAGTTGGAATTTTCATAATCACTGCTACAGTCCAAGAACCATTCCAACACTCAGATAAGAAACAGGTAATATTAGAACAATCCAGCATCCCCGATGAGGTGTCATTAGCTAAAAGGAACAGGAAAGGGGATTGGATACAGACCATTGCAGGAGGCAATGTGGCATAATGTAACAGAGAGTTGAACGAAACAGATGTAAGCCTATTACCTCGTTCACTCTCCTTAGTAGTGCCAGAAACATTAGCCAGCCAACTTTTGGCTCCTAGTAATTGAGCCAATGCAGAAATATCGGCTGAAGCCCCCTTCTCATTGGAAATGAGCCATTGAAACCAGGACCAACCTGTTTCTGTAGAGGAGTTGGCATTGTTGTTAAAGTTGTAAACATATCTCTTAAGAGGGGGGGAAAAGGAGAAACCTTTAGCGACTTGATGTTTCTCCCAAGAATGATCCTGACAAGGCGTAAATGTTGGAGGAAAACCAAAATTAGGGGTACAGTAAGGAGAGGCCTTGAAATGAGTGGCATTGCAAGTACTATTAGAAGAAGGAGGCATTGGGATTAATACCTCGGAGATAATAGCTAAAGTAGTTATGTTTAAAACAGAGCTAGTTGCGGGGGTCCCTGAGCCTGATTGTTTCCCTGAAACTACTTGGCTCAATACAGCACTGAGAATACTCCCTGAGACTCGACTGGACCGCAATGGGTCCTCCCAGTTAGTCAAACTTTTTGGTCTTAAGGCTAATACAATTAGTGTTCCCAAGGCTGAAACAAAAAACTCCTGTGAGATTAACTTGAGACTGATTAAAAATATTTTTTATGTCCCCTCTAGGAGAGGTACAAGGAGCAGACATCTCACATGAGGTAGAAAAAAGAGTGGGGAGGACACTAGAATTACTATGAACTGGCATTGGCATTGGCCATGCCCGTGCCACTGCCCACCACTGCATTGGTGCCATCTGTACCGTTGGCACCAGCATCAGAGCCAGAGCACTCATCAGAATGTAGCTCCTCATCATGGGACTGTTGTGGCACCTCTTGCTGCTGGTTAGTAGATCTCGAGACTCTTCTTGTCAGGCGTTCAGGGATCCACAGCGGCTCCGTGCGATCCTGGGGAAAAACACATACAGATCCTCGTGCCCATGTCAGCACGGGGTCAGGGCCGTTCCATTGGCCCGTAAGAACATCCTTCCACTTAACATAGCCAGTCACAGAGGGCTGAGGGGACACATGTCTATCGGCCGCAGAGCGGCCATGAATATCCAAATTCAAAAAATTAATGGTAAAAAGAGCTAAGGACAGGCGTTCTTTAGGAGTGTGGTCAACTCCTATTCCCCCTTTTTGTTTTTCTAAGGTTTCTTTTAAGGTGCGGTGGGCACGTTCAACAATGTCTTGCCCTTGAGGATTGTAAGGCAACCCATGAGCAAGGTGTACTCCCATAGTAGAACAAAAGGATGTAAACTGTCTGCCAGTATAAGCAGGTCCATTATCAGTCTTAAGGGATGCAGGTGCACCCCATGCTGCCCATGCCTCTAAGCAATGAGTAATAACATTACGTGCCTTTTCTCCCGATAAAGCAGAAGCATGAATAATTTCAGAGTATGTGTCAATAGAAACATGGACATATTTGAGGTTACCAAAGTCAGGCACGTGAGTTACGTCCATCTGCCAGACAACCAATGGCTTTAATCCTCGTGGGTTTACACCATAAGTAGGAGGATGAAGAAATGTGACACAATGGGGACATTGTAACACTATCTGACGAGCATCCGCTCTTGAGATGGAAAAACGTCTGCGCAGTGTCATAGCATTGACATGAAAGTTGTGATGAAACAATTTAGCTTCTTCTAAGGAGGAGGCCAAGCATACCAACTGGCTTCTAGTTGCCGAGTCAGCACAGGCATTACCCTGTGATAACGGGCCAGGAAGAGAGGTGTGAGCCTGAATGTGCATTGGATAGAAAGGGGCAGTACAGCTACGGATAAGCTGTTGAAGCTGATTAAAGTAAGTAGATACATTATGGGTGTCACTAATAGCTCCTACAGCCTCCAGAATTTTGAGCGCCTGTACCACATAGATGGAGTCCGAAATGAGATTGAAAGGAAAAGAACACTGTTTAAAAACTTCAATGACAATTTGTAGTTCTACCCATTGTGGATTTTCAGGAGCAAATTGATGTTGGACGGGAGGAGAGTCATTAATCACATAAGTTCCCATTCCAGACTTAGAGCCATCAGTAAAAATGTTAACAGTCCCCGGAATTGGAGTGGTGAAGTCACTCTAGGGAAAATGATAGGATGCTCTTTAACAAAATGGAGTAATGGATGAGAAGGGTAATGATTATCAATATCCCCTTGAAACGAGCAACATAGAATGGCCCAGTTGTCTAGAGTAGCACACAAAACATTAATTTGAGCTTTAGAATAGGGTATGATAAGAGAAAAAGGTGCTTGTCCGAAAAATTGAATGCTCTGTTGAATCCCTCTAAGTGCTAACGCTGCAACAGCATCAGGATAGTATTCTAAAGATTTTCCTGGGGATACATGTGGGTGGATCCATAGTAAAGGCCCATCTTGCCACAGTACTCCAGTAGGCTGCCGCATAGTGGCAAGCACACATAACTGGAAAGGTTTATCACTCTGGAGCCTGCATAGAGTAGCATGTTGCATAGCTTCTTCTACTTTTATACGGGCCGCTCTGGCCTCTTTAGTGAGGGTACGAGGGGAAGTAAGATCTGGATCACCCTTAAGAATAGCATACAAAGGCTGGAGCACGATATTAGGAATATGTAAATAACCTCTTATCCAATTAATATCTCCCAACAGTTTTTGAAAATCATTTAGAGTTTGGAGATCTTGAGTTCGTATAGTAACTTTTTGTGGTTTTAATATGTCATATCCAATCGTCGCTCCCAAATACTTAATAGAATCCCCTGTTTGAACCTTTTCAGGTGCAATATGTAATCCATATTGAGCTAACAACTTCACCAGGTCTTTATAGGCCTCATTAACTGACTGTTCTAATTTGGCTGCCAATAATACATCATCCATATAATGAATAATCTTGATGGAAGGATATTTTTGTCTGAGAGGAGCGAGTGCCTTCCCTACATACATCTGACAAATCGTGGGACTGTTAGACCTTCCCTGTGGTAAAACAACCCACTCAAACCTTTGATCTGGTTCCTCGTGATTACATGAGGGAAGGGTGAAGGCAAAATGCTGTGAGTCTTTAGGATGCAAAGGAATAGAAAAGAAACAGTAGCAAATCTCCGTTGTCCCAAAAGCATTTTTTTTTTTGTCCCAATGGGGGTGTCCTGCTGCATGATTTTGGGCGGCCTGCTCTGCTGCGCCCTCTAGCATAAATGCTCTCCAGTCCAAATATTTGCCTGGGGAGACGCAAGCCAGAACGAGGCTAGCCCAATCAGAGGGAGTCATGCAGTATCTAGACAGATTCTCTACCTGAGTTAGTGTAAAAGTGGCACCAACCCCATAAGTGCGCACAGACTCTGCCAGGGTCTTTACAATTTTGAAATCCAAAAGCTCATGAAATCTTCCCCTATTATCATCCTGAAAAACTGGATAAGCAAGACCCATCTCAGCGTTAACAGCCCTCCATGTTTGGGCGTGGAAACTTCATCCCGAAACACCCCCGCCATACGGAGGCGGATCGGGAGGCTGTCCTTTCTTGAGCCCTTGCTTATCTCTGTTTCCTTTAGCTAAACTCCCTAGCTGCCGAGACAGCGTCTCCAGCTCCTCCTCTTCATTATCTTCTACCTCTGACCCACTTTCGCATGGGGGCGTGCGCAGCACACTGAGATCTGGATACAGTCTCCTCCCGTTCTCCACTCCCCGCACACTCCCCTCTTCCTGAGACACTTCACTCTCTGTTGTTTCTGATTTTTCCTCATGTAATTGTTCTAAAACTTCTTGCCCTTTAACAAGCGCTTCTTGGCATCTGCCATCCATAAGGCAACTACGGACCATCTTCCAGAGGGGTATCACCCCGCCCTCTAGCATGTCTTGCTCACTAGCAAAATCAAGGTCTTTGCCTAATTTATCCCAGCTGGGTGTAGTGAGGCTGCCTGAAAATGCAAACCACAGTGCAGCTGTATCTACCCTCTGTAAAAATCTCTCTAAGGTACTGCGTTTTACCTCCAGTCCCTTGGAACGTAAAAGGCCATCTAGGGCCAGAAGAAGTGGACTTGAAGTCACGGCACCCATGACACAACACAAGAAAACACAGAAATCGAAAGTGAAAGTACACAAAAACAAAACGAAAATACACAGAAAACAAAACAAAAATACAGAGTGCAATTGTTATGAGATGTAATGCCCTCTCTTTATTTACAGAGGAGCAGGTACCTTTTAACGCTCCCTCTTTATGTATAGAGGAGCCTCCGCTTTTTAACAGTGGGTCCCACCTTACCTGGGACTTACCGGCGCGCCTCCCTGACTGCTGAAAGTTCTGGTTCCTGGGTTTTTCTTTTTTTTTTTTCTTTTTTCTCCCGGGTCTCGGCACCACTTGTCACGACCCCCTTGCCCGCAAGGAAGACGCGACTCAGGAATCTTCTTTCAGCAGTTTATTCAGGCCCTTGATATTCTTCTAATAATTCTTCTAATCCCCGGAATAATAATTGGATGCCCCTCCCAGCCTTAATAAAGCACCTCAAACCCCAATGCGAAGCTGCCACGTGGACCCTTCTCACAGGGTGCTAGAGAACGACACGCCAACTTTCTCTGATAAGGAGTTGACAATACGCCAACTCTCTCTGATAAGGAGTTGTCCTTCACAGACCACAGCGGAGCCAGCGCCATCATGTAATGGCGACCACAGTCCGCAGGAACGGCTCACCACAGGTCCTCTTTGTGGTCATCCTGGTAGCCTACCTTCTGACCCTGGTGGGCAACAGCACCATCATCCTGGTGTCTCGGCTGGACCCCCGGCTCCACACGCCCATGTACTTCTTCCTCATCCACCTGTCCTTCCTGGACCTCAGCTTCACCACCAGCTCCATCCCCCAGCTGCTACACAACCTGAGTGGCCGTGACAAGACCATCAGCTATGTGGGCTGCGTGGTCCAGCTCTTCCTGTTACTGGGCCTGGGTGGAGTGGAGTGTCTGCTGCTGGCCGTCATGGCCTATGACAGATTTGTGGCCGTCTGCAAGCCCCTGCACTACATGACTATTATGCATCCACAACTCTGCCTGGGCTTGGTGTCAGTGGCCTGGGGCTGTGGGATGGCCAATTCTTTGATCATGTCACCAATGACGTTGTGGCTACCTCGATGTGGGCACAACAAGGTGGACCACTTCCTGTGTGAGATGCCTGCGCTGATCCGGTTGGCCTGCATCAGCACTGCTGCTGTGGAGGGCATCGCCTTCATCCTGGCCGTGGGCATCATGCTGTCTCCCCTGGTCTTTATCTTGGTGTCCTACGGCCACATTGTCAGGGCTGTGTTCAGAATCCAGTCGTCCTCAGGAAGACACAGAATCTTCAATACCTGTGGCTCCCACCTCACCATGGTCTCCCTGTTCTACGGGAACATCATTTACATGTACATGCAGCCAGGACACAGCTCCTCCCAGGACCAGGGCAAGTTCCTCACCCTCTTCTACAACATTGTCACCCCCCCTGAACCCCCTGATCTACACCCCCAGAAACAAGAAGGTGAAGGGGGCACTGAGAAGGCTGCTGCTGGGAAATATAAGTTTAGGAAAGAATTTATAACCAAAGGTAAATTTGGGAACTCCTGCTTATATTAAGACTTACAAAGCTGGAGGTGTTGAACCATGATTTAGTATCACCAATGTCTGTCAGAATTTCAGCAGGATTCATCACCAGCTTGTCCCCCACATTTAGTTTGCCTGGTGTACAAGTCATGCAGGAGTACATCAGGGCTGACACCCAGAAGCAGGACTTCTCAAGGAAAGGTCTGCTGACCACTGCTGATGCAGATATGGAGAAGGGCTGTGCTGTTCTCATAGCTAGGTGTTTGGAGGAAGCTGTGTTTTCCACGCCAAGAGGGGAAAGGGAGGAGGGAAACAGCTCTACCTTGAATGGGCTGTGGGATGTAGAACCATCGACTACAGTGCACTGAGGGTCTCATCTTAATTGCCCAGCCTTGCAAACCTTGGTAAGATGCTGTCAACATGCAACAGAGTTTTGTTACCCTGTCACTGTCTTTCATTAAGGGAGCAACAACAGCTCCTTTGCTTGGTGCACGTGTCTGTTAGGGCTCGTCACCTGCCATCCACAGTTACAAGGTCACCCTTCTGTTCCAGGCACTTGGCTGAACATCTTTCAGGGCTGGGTCTGAACATCCAATCACACTCCTGCTTGGGAGGGACAGTGACAATGGATTCGGAGGAGAAAATGGCCATGCAGCCACATGCTGTCAATAGAATAAAACACTGCCTTGGAGACAGCTGGAGGAGGGAGGCCTCAGGCAGGGTGTCCAGGGACAGTTCTTTTTTTTTTTTTTATTGGTTGTTCAAAACATTACAGAGCTCAAGACATATCATCTTTCATACATTCGACTCAATTGGGTTTTGAACTCCCCAAACCAGGGACAGTTCTGAAGCCATGTTCTGGCTGCATCTGCGTGATGAACAGGAAGACCCAGGAGGTGACTCTGGCACCAGGGCCAAGTTTGCATTTCCTCAGGCTGGAGTGAGCCTGTCATGCCCCCAGACAGGAAAGCAGAGGGAGCAGAGTGCAGGGCTGAGCACCTGTAGCAGAGTGGAAGAGCAGGACTTGGAGCACAACACAGGGTGTCTTGGAGGTTGTTCAGTAACGTGCACCTGGTCTTACCAGGTGTGCCATCTGCTGGGAGGGCATCTCGGCTGCAGGTGAGCCAGCTGATGTCAGTCAGAGGCAGCAGGATGGCTTGTGCCGAGGCATCAGTGCCAGGAAGCTCTGGGAGCCTCCCTGTGCTTTAGAGGTCCAGCCACAGGGATTGGAGTGGAACTTGTGGAGGGAGTGAAAACAGAGCAGGAACAACCCCTGTGTTTTTAGCTTCACAATTAGACCATTTCTGGACACTTCCCAGATGGGAACAGCTGGAGGAGAAGCAGATGTGAATGGGAGGAAGACTGTTCTCTTAGGACAGATTATATCTGAAATAAGTTATAAAGGACCGCCTGAGGAAGCAAAGAGATGGCAAGACATGGCAGGAGCCCTGTTAAGAAGGGCAGGCTGGAGGGAAAGCAGGAACTCCCCAGCATATACTCATGACTGAAAGGCATCAGTTTGTACCCTTCTATCTGGGCAGAAATAGGTAAGAGAAGTGAATTAAAAGGAAGACTAAAGAAAGACAAAGTAAGGGACTGGGACTAAGCCCTAAGATGAATGCACATTTATAATCCAGGCAGAGGGACCGGGGAAGGCAGCATGGTCACTCATCTGGGGACTCTGCCAGGCCTCCCGCCCTGTGCCAGCATGTTCCCCCATCATGCCCTTGGTTCAATGTGGTCACGTGAGCAGCTTTCCATAGCAGCACATGGCAGATGTCATGTGGTGTCAGGCCTGGACCAGCTCCTTGAGGCTGGGGGCTACTGACTTTGTTCTCTTGGGGTCCAGCTGTGAGGCAAAGGAGCTCAGGCCAGACTGCTGAACGACGAAAGGCCAAGGAGAGGAGGGTGCCACTCAAGCCTGCAGCCTGGAGAGGTCCTCTCATCTGAAGCCAGCCAGCGCTCAGAGCATGCATGCTAGCAAGTTTCCTTAACAGACTGCACACTGAATAGGGACAAATACAACTGTAAAAAAATTGAAGACTCTTGAATAATAAATATCACAGTTTAAGCCATTAGTGTTGGCATCATTTGTTTTGCAGCCATAAATGAGAAATTTGCTTTTAAAACCTAACACCGGGGCTTAGAAAGGAAATAGATAAATGAGAAACTGGAAGGTTTTGTTTAACCTTTAAAGTTAAAGATGTGCTCAATGTGTTTGTAATTTGAAGCAGTGTTTCAATAAAAGGAGAATCTCTCATTGCCAAATAGAAGGTCTAATGTTAGGACTGAAGTGAGGATTCCAGTGGGAACCAGGAAATTTCCATTGTAATGCCCGACAGGCTGACAGATAGCAAGCCAGAGAGATGCAGAAGAGTTCTTGGGCCCATGAAGGTAATTCATGGAGCTCCTGACAGCTCCTGACTGCTCCTGTTTCTTGTAGCAGTGTAAGAGTTAGTCACCAGTTGAGCCCAGTGAAAGGTAGAGCCAAGGCATAGGGCACACACTGAACAAAGGGGAGAAGGTAAAATATAGCCTGAGCTAGAAAATTGAAGGTTTTTTTTTTAAACTGATGATTGAACCCAGGGGTGCACTAACCACTAAGCTATGTCCCCAGCCCTCTTTTATATTTTATTTAGAGACAGGGTCTCACTGAGTTGCTAAATGCCTTGCTGAATTTCTCAGGCTGACTTTGAACTCGCAATCTTCCTGCCTCAGCTTCCTGAGTTCTGGGATAATAGGCATGCACCACCGAACCTGGCAAAAATTGAAGGTTCTTTGCAAGCAGAAATCTCTTTTTTGATACTGTTGCCTGTTCTTTTGTCTTTTGTGGGCATGCATTCAAAATGAGATAAACCAGCACATTTTGTAGGTTTTCTTGAGAGACATGTTCTGTTAGCAAACAGTGAAGTGCTTTCAGGCATGAGGCTTTGCCTAGTGTGTGTGACCAAAGACAAACGTTTCTCCATCTACAACATACAGTTTGTAGGTTATGTTAGCCTTGCTTGCAAATGGTTTTTTAACAGGGATTGGAATTCCTGGAGTGAGGGATAGAAACCTATATGTATAATATTTTATCATCAGAGAAACTCTGAATTAGGAGTATTTACAATTTTAAATATTAAATTTAGACTCCAAGATGACGAGTTACCCTGGTTTCAAATAATGGAGAGAGAAAATTTCCACTAAATGAAGAGCAGTGGTCAGAAACTGCTATATGATAAGGAACAGGTGCAGGTTGCTTCCCCAGCCCTGGCTGAGTACTGTGCAGGCCTTTGTCCCTCAGCAGGGCTTGCATGCTGGTTTCTCAGGACCATTCTGTGGCTTTGGAGAGGAATGCCTGAAGTGGAATGCTGCTCTCCTGGCCTCTCACCAAGGGCGCCTCCCACCCCTGGGACTTGATGTTGTTGATACTGAGCTCACTTCCATAGTGGAGGCAGAATTGTCAGGTGTCCACAGTGATCTCCCGCTGTCCTGCACCACACGGACCTCTACACCCTGTGGCTCACTTCTCTACCTGAGCTCCTACTGCCTGGGCAACCTTTGACCTTTCACTGTTTCTGGTTTAAATCTTTGTGTTTAAAGCTTGTTTCATAGCTGAAATCATGCAGGAGGGACCCTTGTGAGACCAGCTTCTTTCACTTGGCAACATGCATTTGGCAAACACCCTTGCCCTGATTTCTTTGTCTCTCTGGGTGATACTCCACTGTGGGGGAGCCACACTTTATCCATCCACTTCTTAAACAGTGTCTTGGTTGCTTTCAGTTTGTGGTGAATGAATGAAGCCACATTCTTATAAAGATTTTGTGTGGCTCTACATTTAGAAATCAGTTGGGTAAATAGTCAGAAGTGGACCACATGGAAGAACCTGTGTGTCTGCAAGAAACTGCCAAAGCACCATCAGAATGGCTCTCTTGCTTTGCATTTGCACTAGCAAGGACAGAGCACCCTTTGTGCTGTGCATGGGAAGGGCACACCAGCTCTGCTCATGTTTTAGGCTCCTTCTATCAGGTGTGTAGTGGTGTCGCACCGGTGGTTTAGATTTCATTTCTCGAAGGAAGATGGTGACTGGTACCTCCTCACATGCTTGTTTACCATCCATGTATCTTCTGAGCTGAAGTGTTTTTCAGATCTTTTGTTCGTTTTAAATTTTTTCCCCTTTTTATTGTTTCCTTTTAGGAGTTTTAGTATATTTTGAAAACAAGTTCATTATCTATTTATCTATCATCTTTTGGTTCTGGAAATTGATTCCAGGGCTGAAAACAGTTATAGCCCCAGCCCTTTTTTATTTTGAGACAGGATCTTGCTAAGTTGCTAAGACTGACTTTGAACTTGTGAACTTCCTGCCCCAGCCTCCTGAGTTGCTGGGGTTATGGGTATGCACCACTCTGCCTGGCTACACATGTAGTGTTTTTGTTTTTTGTTTTTTTTTTTTTGTGGGGGGGAGTATTTTTTAACTATAGATGGACATAATATCTTTATTTTTATTTATGTATTTTTATGTGGTGCTGAGGGTTGAACCCAGTGCCTCACACATGTGAAGCAAGTGCTCTGCCACTGAGCTACAACCCAAGCCCCAACGTATGTATTGTTTTTACAAATATTTTCCTCAGTCTGGCATGTTTTCCTTACTGATGACTTCAGAAGTCCTTCATTTTATAAAGGTTCATTCTATCATATTAACCTTTGTTGGAACAAGCTTGGATTTTGTATGTGAAAACTGACAATCCCAGTGGTCTAGACTTTCTGTGTTCTTGATGAGGCTGTAGAGTTCTGCATTTCATGTTGAGGTATATGGTATATTTGAGTTAGCTTTTCTGCAGGTGGAAGTGTCCAGATCAATCACCTTTTCCTGATGTCAGGGCCATACTTGCAAACAAGTAAGAAAATTCAAAGCCCACAGGACTCTGCCACAGAGACTCGGGGCCACAGTACACCCCTGCCCGCACTGTCCTCTAAGGAACTGACCCTGTTTTCCCTGCCTTCCCTCAGGCAGGCTGTGGCCTAATTATAAACTGTCTTTCAAATGCTGAGCTCAATCGAGGTTGTTTCTTTGGAAACATATAAATAAAAATATCATTGAGTCATACAATCACCAGCACCAGAAGCCTCCATCTGAAGAAGGCCATGAGGCAATCTCAGCTCAGAATTTCACATTTTCCCTTTGGATCTAGATCATGTCTGTTTCTTGGCTTCATGATTTTTTATTGCTCTCAGCTATATTACTTACAGTGTAAGCAATTGGTTCTTTGGTTCTTCACCTATAAAACTGGATGATATCAGGGTATATGGTATATATGGTCTGTGGGTATAAAGTTAATTTGTTATTACAAATTTCTTGGAAGAGTGCCAGGTACACACAGGATATTTAGAGCTATACCTCTTAGGTTGACTTTGAATTTTATAAGAGAGTACAAATTAGCTCACAAAATGTAGTTTTACTCACCTGGTGACATCCTCAAACACACAGATTATATGGAATTATGCAAGAATCAACGTATTTTTTCTATTTTTATTATTATCAATATTATTTTTCTCAATGACAACTGAGCTTTATTTCTTGCTGGTGTACCTCATGGTCCATTGATAGACATGTATTTTGCAATGGTGAGCTTTGACCAGTTAGCAGATGCAGTACTTGTGCACTTGGGGATTTTTTTTTTGACCTGAAGCACTTAATCTCTATCTTCTCAGCTGTTTTCAACATGACATTTATGATTATAGCTGAGGTCACCATGCTTCATGAACTTGTTCTTCCTGTGTAACAGAAATTCTGCTTCCTTTGAATACCTGCCAGGGCCACCACTCTTTCCCAGAAGCCCTGTTGACCACGGTGTCACTGTGCTTCTAAGAATGAGTATCACTCCTCAGACTCCAGAGTCAAGGTCATGTGCTGCTTGTTCTGCTGAGCCTGGCTTGTTTCACACAATGTCCTCCAGGTCACCCACTGTCACTAGTGAGAGATTGTCCCTCCTCTCTAATGCTGAGTGGTACGATGTCTCCTGCACACCCGTGTTTTCTCAGTTCATTAGTTCACTGACGCACACCTGGGTTAATTCTGTGCCTTAGCACTGGGAATGACGCTGCCATATGCTAGAGACACGGACTTTCTTTGACACACTGACTTGTGTGGTTTGAAGACACACCCTGCCAAGGACTGCTGCATCCTATGGTAGTTCTACCTTAGGTTTACCAGGAGCCACTAGACCTTTTCCCAAAATGACTGCACCAATTATCATTCCCATTAGCAAAGTGTGTGAGTGTTCCCTTTCTTCTCTGAATTCTCACAAACATGTAGCTTCTATTTTTTTTATAATAGCCATTCAAATAAATAGGTATAAAGTGAACAAATAAATAGGTATGAAGTGGCATCTCTGTGACTTTAATTTGAATTTCACTTATGATTGATGATGTTAAACATTCTTCTAACATCTGTTGATCCGTTGTACATTTTTTAGTGGAATACTTATCATATCACTTGACCATTTAACTATCAGATTATTTTCTTGCTATTGAGTTGTTTGAGTAATATGAATAATTCAGCTCCAGTTCCCCTGATCTTGTCCAACATATTTACAGTCATACAGCATACATTATCACAGAAAAAATTGTTTAAAATTTTTTCATTCTGATAAAAAATACTGAAAATAAGGTAATCAAATAAAAATGCAAATCAACACCAGGAGGCACCTCACACAATCCAAAATCATTACAGTCAACATGCTATTAGATCCAACCAAACTCCCTGCAAAAGAGTCACCAAATTCTTAGAAGAAACAAAATACAATGATTTTCATTACAGTTACTAAAAAGAAGGCAGAATGTGAAAACAATTTTGGAAACAATTTGTATTTTTATATTAATCTTGTATAATTTTTAGAATTTCAGTTGGATTTTAAAATTTGCACAGTAATATTTCAGGAATTAGAAAAAAATAACCTATGGCTTTATTTATTTATTTTTATTTGCTATTTTTTTTTCAATCAAAAATGAAGAGACAAGATTTTTTAAAATTCTCCTTTTCATAAAGAAGCATGACTTTTTCTCTAGGTCGCAGTAGTTTGAACATGTGTCTGCATTTTTATGCTGATTGAATTATTGTCAGGGTGGTGGCCACTCCATTGAAGTGTGAGATCTCAGCTGCTTGGCAGAGGAGAGTGGGAAACCATCACCCAGGAGTGTATTCCCTGTGTGACCTCTGCTGTCACCTGCCAGTAACAGGGTTTCTGCACTTTGGAGAGTGGAAGAGAATGGAAGCAGTCCTCTCTGAGGCAGGCAGTCATGTAGGTGGCGGGGATTATGATCAGCTTCTAGACATCATTCAGTGGATGCACCACGTTGGTGCCAGAGACCCAGACCATCAGGGGACACCGCATATCTTCTGAGAACTGTGGCAGCTCCCAGGTGTTTTCCAAGAGCACCCCAGGGTGGCCTTCACTGTGCCCACCATTCCAGAAACCAAACAAGCCTCTGACTGCCAGTGGTGCAGTCATATACACTCTGAAAAGGTTGAGTGACTTCTGCCTTTCAGGGAATGCTGCCTTCCACACGGGATGCTACTGGAAGGCATTGTCAGGAAACAAAGCTCAAAGGTGGGACTTGATGTCCTATCAGTTCAGATGAACACACAGTGATTACATGGTTATGTGTGAAAAAAAAACAAGCAGTGTTATTCTACAATGAGAAAAGATGGATTTCCCTAGTAACTTGGTGAAAGTGTTGGAGGAGAAACTTACTCCATATGGGGGAAGGTGGAGTAGAGGAAGGGTCAGGTGCCAGCTGCCCCTGAGCTGGGATCCCAGCAGCAGGAGGATTGCTTTCTAACAGGGTGATGGAGGAAATTCACTGGAATTAAGCATTGGATAGTAAAATAACTGTAGAGAGACATTTATAGGTTTTGAACATGGAACAAAAAGTACTGCATTAGAGATGAGCCAGTTTTGCTGGCGGGGTAGTCTGCTCCATCCCCCCCACCCCTTCCCTTCAGGCAGCCAGGGAGGGAAACTGGCAATAAACTTAGCATCTGTGAACCTGTGGAAGAGAGGGAGATGGATCTCAACAGACCCAAGAAAGGCAGCAAGTTAGTGATGGAAAGATGTTGAGCATTTCTGGGCGGGCCGGGGATACCCAGGCCTGAGGGCACTCTTGGCTGCTGGAGGCTGGTGCAGGTGTCTGGGAGGAGAACAGAAAGTGTCCAGAACCCGAATCTGCACTCCAGGCCTGACCTGGGGAATGTGCATGTGGTGGAGTATGTGCAGCCTGTGCAGGGACTGGGGAGGTTTCTGAGCCTGGGCTCCAGGGAGTGTGCTGTGTGTGTTGTGTGTGTGTGTGTGTGTGTGTGTGTGTGTGTGTGTCTGGTTTCATTTTTACCACTTTTCTTCCCCTCATCTGTTATCTGCCCCATTCTCACTTGGAGCCATGGATGTCTGTGGGTTGGTTTTGGTTGAGTTTCTACTTGTTCCTACCTTAGTGCTCGTTCCTTTTTTCTTCCTTCTCTTCATTCCCTCTCTAATAGCCAGGTGCTCTCGATTCAGTGCTGACCCTCTTCATGGGTCGTTAGTGATACCGATGTCATTGCAGGCACCAGATGTTTATTTTAAGCTTTATATTGGTTGACACCATTATTATTTCATTCTCCTAAGAGGGGCTGGGAAGTGATTGGGACACTACAGATTCTCAGCATAGAGATCCTACTGCTGAGCTATCCTCACAGCTCTGTCAAGTAGCAGCCAATTGCATGCCTTGCACAAGCTTGTCTCTTGGACGCCAGCAAGACCTTAATATATAGAATGGAGGAGACAAAGTCTAAGACCAGCAACCAGGCCCCAAGTAGGAACACCTAGAGGGGGACCTCAGTTTTCACTCCCAGATATCAGTTCACACACTCAGAACAGAAAAGTTCCAGAGGAGAGCTCTGAGAAGTCTGTGGCTCTGCAGCAGGTCTCCAAGAGTGAATTAAATTGCTGGCCTGTACCAGCGACTTTAGTAGGACTGGAGATTGAAATTAACACTCAGATCATTAACACTCAGGGCTGAGTGGTGAAGCTAAATGATACTAACAACACAGGACTTAATACATGAAAGATAACTACACACAAAAGGGCTCTCTCATACACACACATACAAGGAACAGGAGTCATCTCAACAGATCACAAGTCCAAGACCTCTGAAAACATGAGGAAATAGCCAAGTTTCCACCCAAAAATTTATAAAACCCCAAGAAAGGAGCCTGCAGATATGGAAGTGGATGACATTCCAGATAAAGACTATAGAATTATTTATATGTTCAATGAGCTAAATTAAGATCAAAAAAACAGATGAAGAAAAATACAGAAGGTGAAAGACATTTAAATAAATAAATAATGAAATTAAATACAGAAATGCCCATCAGAATTCCTGGAATTGCAAGGTATAATGAAGCCAATAGAATTCAACTGAAAATGTCACCAATAGATGAGATTGTGTAGAAAATGAGGCACAGAACTCAGAGCAATTTATAGAAAAACCCAAGGTTATGAAATATGTACTCTAGAACTATGTCCAGCAACCATAACTAAAATAAGGGAAATGTTCATTTCTAGATGAACTTCTGTGTGGGAACATTAATCAGGATTATTAGTAAGTCTCAGAACCTGAGGAAGCAATTACTTCAAGAAGTAGGTGATTTATTAGCCACCAAATACTGAGTATTTATAACATTGTAGTGAACATGGAGGTAAATCTAAGTGTCCCATAAGTTGAAGATCACAATACCCTGTCTCTAAATTAAAAAGGAAAGAGGACTAGTGTTATGGCCCAGTGGCTAAGCACTCATGAGTTCATCCTCTGGTACTAAAAAAAAAAGAAAGAAAGAAAAAAATGAATGAATGAATGAGTAAAATGAGTGAATAAAATTGAAGGCTAGTTTGACATTTGGGCCTTAGGATGAGCACTTTCATCCAATTGCCACCAATCTAGGTAATTATAAGATCTTATTGTTTCCTAAATATTTTAATGTTTCTCTCTTCCTCCATTAGTATAATTACTGCTCTTGCTTTCCATAATATTTTCTAGTTACATTCAAACTGACATGTGAATCTGATTGTATCAGCCAGGGTTTTTAATTGAAAAGAATGAAGCAAATTAATTTCTATTAAAACAGAAAAGAAATATACTGAAAGGTATCTGATGGCCCCTACAGTCTTCAGAAACACTGAGCAGTCAGGCTAGATGTGTATACATCAAGAATATCCCCAGTACATGTGTGAGATAAAACAGCAGATGATTGTGCTGATGCCACGCCACCAGGTCAAGTGACCTCAGTAAATCCCATAAGCTCCAGTTTGGTGAAAGGGACAGAACATGGATGGAGAGTTACCTCCAGGATGGAGCTGGGCATGTGGCTGATGGCTCATAGAACTGACCAGGCAGGCAGATTAGAAAGCATGAGACCCAGTGATACCTGCAGACACAGGCTGCCTGTGAGGCTCAGGAGGGCACAGCCATGCACCTGAAAGAGGCACACTGTGCTGACTGCCCAGATGGTGGAAAAGAAGACCCCAAAGAGGTTGCTTTATTGGCAAGCTTGGCCTTGAACTTGCCATCTTCCTGCCAACCCCTCCCAAGTCACACTGTGCCTGGCTATCATGACTTCTAAAGGTTTACTGTGGAACCATGAGGTTTTCCACATGTGTCATTATGTTACGTATGAGCAGCTACAGTATTACTTTTCATTCCCCCAGTAGGAGATCCTTTGTTTATTCTTTCTTGGCTAATTTATATGGCTTAACTTCCGGATGTCAGTTGAATGGAGCAAGGGAAAGTGAGGGTACTTGTTCCAGGTCCCAGAAGTGAAGCTCTTAGTCTTTCACTACTCAGTATGAAGTAACTGTGGGTTACACTCTCCACAGAACACAACTTTCACATTGAGTTACAGTTCCATTCAAATAATGCATGGACAATATCAGCAGTTCAAGGACTAAGTGCGGACCTCAGACCACTCTTCCAGACCCAGGGTAAAAATTTCAAACAATTTTACATTTCTCTCTTTATTTTTTCCCACTTATTCTTAAATCACATGCATCTCCTCCACCTCGATTCCCACAGCCTGCTCACCACCCCCTGACTCAGCACTGTGGGCACTGGAATACAGAATAATTCCTGGCCACATGGTCACCTGCATGGTGCTCACACTCCTCCCATTCTCTCGAGGGACTGTGTCCTTCCCAATGGCTCTCAAGGGACTGTGTCCTTCCCAATGACTCCCTGCCTCTTATTGTCAATAACTGTGTTCCCTCAGGTGCTTTAGGATTTTGTTTCCTAGGAGAATTTCTGGGTCCTGGGAAGAAGGCAGAGCAGAGCGAGGTGGTGACCCTGATCCCTCCTCAACACAGAAAGGATCCCTGAAGTACAGCTGACCAAAGCAGTGGGTGACAGAACAAATGCGTCCCCAAGACCCAACATTAGACATTCTGAGACCTGGGGGAGCTTGAGGTTGGGTTTCTGGAGCAGAAAATTAGATAGAGTTCCCTGGCCCCAAACCTGCACCACCGTGAGGAAGGCACAGGGGAGAGTGAGGAGAAGCTGGCCACTCCCTCCCACTGCAACTGGAGAAAACAGGCCAAGGTAAGTGCCCCAGGAGCAGGAGGCATGGAAAGAGATCAAGCAGTTCAACATAATAGTGGACAGAAAGCAGAGCCCTGCTGGACAGCCATCTCGTGGAGCCTGCAGCTGTGCTGCTGCCCCAGGAGAACTTAAATCAACTGTGTTTCCCACCTTGGGAAAGTAACTATCAAACCAGAGGGAGCCCTGCAGCTGGACTATCAGTGATTCAACTATGAGGAACTTGTTGCTGCAGCCCCCTTCCCACAATAACAAGAGGAGCTGGAAGGAGCAGCCCCGCTCAGGAAGTGCTTACCTAACCTGCCCTGCCTGCAGAGTCCCAGACCTGGGCAGAGAGGAGCCCAGACAGTGATTCACAGTGGGGGGAAGGGAGCTCAGATCCAGGAAGGCAGCCTTGGTTCTGGGCAGTTAGAGTTGGGGGCGGGGACTGAAGCATGCACCCTTGACCTTGACCTCAACTAAGGCTGTTTGGACCCTGACAGGTGCTGCCTCAATCTCAAGGAGCAGTGTTCATGGTTCAGGACCTTGGGCAGTGGAAGCTAGAGCCCAAGTAAACCAGCTGAATCTGTATCTGGTAGCATGGAAGGTCCCCAAGGCCAGCTGTGTTGGTCGGAGGACCTGTTTCTGCACGACAGTCCACCAATGGAGAATTCACCACCACAGGCCTACGGCTTGAAGACATTCACCAGACACTCTGAAAAGACTCCGTGGAGGTGAGCAGGTTCACAGCGATCCGCCCTACTCCAGGCAACAGCCAGGAGCCCTGCATCCTGAGCTCACATGTACCACAGAAACAGAATACGCACCATCTGCACCTTCTAAGCAGCCAGCCTCAGGCCTGAATGACAAATGACAAGCAACTGGTGGGAAGTTCCTGGCAACCAGGGGAGTGTCTCCTGTGTTCCAACATCTTGAGGGATGGGGAGAGGAACCCAAAGCCAAAAAATGATAAACATCTCTTAAAGGTCCCGAATTCTGAAGAAAGTCCAAACAAAACTCAAGAATTTTCTTCATTTTGGAATAGTTTACTATAAATAGCTCTAACGTTTATTGTGAAGAGCTCAACTTTGATTATGTATATATCACTTTCCATCCTGATTTGGTTGTTGTTACCCTAATAGCCAAGACTGTGTTGATTTGGTAGTTGTTACCCTAATAGCCAAGACTGTGTCCCAAATCCTTTTCATTGTATTTCTTCTATTTTTTAAAAAAATTGGTGTTAGGGTTTTAATCTCAGGGTGCTTAACCACTGAACCACATCCTCACATCCCCAGCAATACTAATACTAATACTAATTATTATTATTATTATTTTGAGACAGTGTTTTTCTAAGTTGCACAGGCTTCGCTAATTTGCTGAGGCTGGCTTTGAACTCACAGTTCTGCCTCAGCCTCCCAAGCCACTGGGATTACAGTTATACACCACTACACCTGGCTCTCTTCTAATGTTTTAATGTATTAATTGGAATCATCCTCTCTCTCTCTCTCTCTCTCTCTCTCTCTCTCTCTCTCTCTCTCTCTCTTCTAGATCAGGTTCACATAGGTTCCTCTTACTTCTCTTTTCCCTCTTACTTTACCTGCTACTGTCAAAAATCTCCTTAATTATCTTTTCCTTCTTTTTGCCTTGAAATATTATTCTTAATATCTTTTGTTTTATTTTTTAACTAGTTTTTTCCTCCACCCATTTTCAGTCCCTAGATAAAGTTATATCAATTTCACTATGCCTAACAACTAATTTTTCAACATATTCCATAACTACACAATTATACATTCCATAACTATATATAATTACATATTCCATAACTTTGTATAATAACAAGTTCCACATGAATTGGAGAAAGTATGAATAACTGTATAATTTTTTCATTGTTCATACATTTGAATAGTATGTGGCTATGCTCTGAAGGGATTGTAGTAAATAGCATTTTGTGGCTTCTGTCAAACAGATGCTGATGCAGAGAAGATTTGAAATATGAATGTTCAGGTATTTACCCAGCCCAGGGCTTTTGAGAGGAAAGAAGCTCATAAAAGAGTCCCATGCATAAAAAAGATGTGATAATCATTCCAACAGATGGGTAGATGCACAATCCATTTGAAAAAACAAGGGGGTAAACCACTCCCTAACAGCCCACAAAACTTCACCAATGGACTACCTTGATACCGTAGTTGATGAAATACTTGAGAAAGAATTTAGAAAATTCACAGTTTAAATGTGCAATGTGCTTAAATAAGATATAAGAAATAAAATTAGAGAAAAAACAGGAAATGGAGACCATTTCAATAAAGTGATAGAGATTCTGAAAAAGAGCCAAACGGAAATCATGGAAATAAGACATAATCAAATTAAAATTTTATAATGGGAAGCATCAACAGTACATTATAATATTAATGGCTGATTTTCAAACTTTAAAGACAAAATTTAAAATCTAAAAGTAAACTCAAATATAAAGAACAGATATTAAGTGATCATGAACAAAATCTGGGATAACATCAAGAGAATAAATATAAGAATAATTGGAGTGGATCAGGCTTTGAAGTAAACTAAAGGAATAAACAATCTTTTCAATAAAATTTCATTAGAAAAACTTCCAAATCTAAGGCTAGGGTTGTAGTTTAGTGTCAGAGTGCTTGCCTCGTATGGGTGAGGCCCTGGGTTTGATCCCCAGCACCACATAAAAATAAACAAATAAAACTAAAGCTACAACTAAAACAAACAATAAAAAACACACAAAAACAAAAAAAACAAACTTTGAAATCTTAGGAATGAGATGGAAATCCAAATACCAAAGCACATAAAATTCCAATAGGTAAGATCAAAATAGATCCTCTCAAATACATATCATGAGAAAAAACACCCATGATGCAGAGCAAGAACAAAATTTTAAAAGCTGAAAGAAAAACAGCAGGTCACATATTAACTGATCTCTCAACTCAGACTTAAATAGCCAGGGGGGGGGTTGGAATAATATATAAAAAGCCTTAAAAAAATCAGTGCCAACAAAGATTACTACATTCAGCTAAATTATCCTTCAGAATATGAGACAAAAAAACCTTCCATGACAAGAAGAAACTGAGTTTTAAGCACTAAGCTTGTATTACAAAATATGTTCAAAAATATTTCATAAAGAAGATATAAAAAGTAGAAAATTAAAACCAGCATGGGGATAAATTGTAGAAGATGAATAGACAATTAAATAAGAATAAAGTTTGAATTATCCATTAGAATATAAATGATCTAAAATATTCAATGAAAAGACAGACACAGATTGGATTTAAAAGACCTAACAATATGCTTTTTGCAAGAGACAGTTACAAAGACATCAACAAATTCAGGTGAAAAAATGAGAAAATGTATAACATGGAAATGGTAGCTGAAAACAAGCAGAGGTACCTACTCTCATCTCAGACAAAGTAGACTTCAGGTTGAATTAATTAGAAGACACAAATAAGTTACTTTATACTGGTTACAGGAATCATTCAAAAAGATATTGTGATTGTACACATTTATGACACAAACAATGGTGCATCTACTTACACAAAACAAAGGCTTCTCAACATAAAGAAACAAGTAAACAGTGATAAAGCAATACTTAGTGATTTGAAAACACTCCTCACCACTACATAGTTTATCCAGACATTAACTAAGCAAGGATTCTTTAGAACTGAAAAAAAAGCTATTAATCAAATGAACCTAACAGACATCTATACAATATTTCATCCATTGATAAGTAAATTCACCTACTTCTCAGCAGTCCTTGGAACATTCTCTCCAACAAATCGTATTTTAAGGCACAAAGCAAATCTTAGCAAATACAATAAAAAAGAGATAAGTCCTAGCATCCTACCAGATCAAAATGGAATACAATTAAAAGTGATAGGAAAAAACCAAACCATTGTAACACATGACATTTATATAATACACTTAAGCTTAAGGAATAGGTCACAGAAGAAATCAGGGTAGAAATTTAGAAAAATATAAAAAAATAAAAATAGAAATACAACGTATAAAAAGATACCAAAGATATCAAGTAAATAATCTAATATTACACATCAAGGCTCTAGAAAAAGTAGAACAAAGTAACATCACAATTAGTAGAAGACAGGAAAAAATTAAATTCATAGAAAAACTCAACTAAATTGAGACTAAGAAAAACAATACAAAGAGTCAATGAGACACAGAGTTGGTTCTTTTTTATTTTTAATTATATTTATTTTTATGTGGTGATAAGGATCAAACCCAGTGCCTCACACATGCAAGGCAAGTGCTCTACCATTGAGCTACAGCCCCAGCCCCAGTTTCTTTAAAAAAATAAAGAAGATCAGTAAATGTTCAGTCAAACGAACCCAAAGAAAGAAATAAAAGAACCAAATTAACATTAGAGGTACAAAAATAAATATCACCACAGATACTACTGAAATATAGACTATTATGATAAACTATTTGGAGTTTTACAATCCAATTAGCCATAAAATCTCAAAGATTTTGAGAAATTTTTAAAGCCATGAAGATGTAGAAAACTTAAAAAGAGCAATATAAAGAAATGGAATAGAAGCAATTTTTAAAAGGTTTCTAACAAAAACCCACATCCAAGCTCCACCAGGCCTTAAAAAAAAGCTAACACCAATCCTCCTGAAATAATTCCATGAAATAGAAAGGGAGCAAAGACAGCAAAATTTATTCCATAAAGTCAGTGTCACTCAGATACCAAACAAAGTCACAACAAGGGAAACAAAAATCAGGCCAATATCCTTGATGGATACAGATATAAATTTTCTTAATGGAATATTCACAAACTCTATTCAAATACACTATAACAAAATAGTATGCCATAAACAAGTGGGTTTTATTCCAAGGATGACACATTAGTTCAACATCCACAAATCAAAAATGTAATTTATCACATAAATAAAGTTAAGGACAAGACTCACATGACTACCCCATTAGAAGTGAGAAAGCCTGTGACAATGTCCAGCAGCCATTCATGTTTAAACCCCTGGAGAACGTAGGGATACAAGGCACTTGCTTCAGCATTGTGAAGGCTATCTATGGCAAACCCAAGAGCAATTCCACACTGAATGGAGAGCACTGAGAGCATTTCCCCTAAAAACAGGAACAAGGCAAGAGAGTTCACACTCACTGCTCATATTCAACATAGTTCTTGAAACTCTAGCCAGAGCCATCAGGTAAGAGAAGGAAATGAAAGGGAAATAGGAAAAGAAGAAGTATAGTTAACTCTGTTGGCAACAGCATGGTCTTATAATTAGAACATTAAAAAAAATTCCAGCAGAAGACTGCTAGAGCTGATAATCAATTTTAGTAAAGTGCAGGATACAAGATTAATATCCATAAATCAATCACTTTCTTGTACTCCATTAATAACTCCATTGAAAAGGGAAATTGGTAAAATGATTCCATTCACAATAAGCCTCAAAAACAATTGAAAGTTTGTCAAATGAAGGATATGAAAGACCTCTACAATAAAAAATAAAGACCACTAAATAGAAATTGAAGTCCTTGGCATATAAAAATAACTCTCATGCTTTTGGATAGGCAGAATTAATATTGTCAATTGGCCATACTACCAAAAATCTCATACAAAGACAATGCAATCCCCATAAAAATACCAATAACATTCTTCACAGGACTAGAATAAGAGTTGTAAAATTCATTTGAAAGAAAAAGAGATTCAGAACAGACAAAGCAATCCTGAGCAAGAAGAGCTCTAATGGAAATATCACAACACCAGACCTCAAGTTATACTACAAAGCTCTACTAACCAAACTTCCATGGTATTGGCATTGAAGCAGATATGAAGACCAACTGAATAGAACAGAAGTCACAGAGACCAACCCACATGAATACAGTCATCTGATACTCAACAAAGGTGTCAAAACAACTATTAGAGAAAAGATAAACTTTTTTTATAAAAAAGGTATAAACCCCCAGAATATCCATATATCGAAGAATGAAAATTGAACCCCCATATCTCACTCTGCACAAAAGTCAACTCAAAGTGGATCCAGGACTAAGGAATTAGACCAGAAACCCTGCTACTGGTAAAAAATTGTATAGGCTCAGGTCTCCAACACATGGCCACAGGCATTAACTTCCTTAACAAAACTCATAAGCACAAGAAATAAAACCAACAATCAGTAAGTACTTCTGCTGTGTGTTGATGCTCCTGGTGCCCTTCTGCCTCATCTTGACCTCCTACAGTCTCATCCTGGCTGCTGTCCTCCACATGCGCTCCCCAGAAGCCCCCAAGAAGGCATTTGCCACCAGTTCCTCACACGTGGCTGTGGTGGGGCTCTTTTATGGAGCAGCCATTTTTATCTACATGAGACCCAAATCCTACAGGTCAGCTCATTATGATAAGGTGGTGTCAGACTTTTATACCATCCTTACCCCTATGCTGAACCCCTTCATGTATAGCCTGAAGAGCAGCGAGGTCAAGTGTGTGGCCAGTGTGTGGCCTTGACACTTTACTAATAATACATTAAGTTGTCCCAGCTTTTTGTGGTTGGGCAGAGTAACTGGTGGGATTTTTAGAGTGGTAATTACAGGGACCCCTCCTTATGAATGGGAGACAGGATCCACATTGCCCAGGAGAAACCTGGAAACACTGATGCTCTCTCTGAAAACATTGTTGACCTTAGCTGAACACTGAGTTCTGTGGCCATAACTTTTGCAACTTGAGGTTCAAGAGCAAAAGTAGCACTCCTTCTGTGCAATTTCACATGTATATTTACTCTTAGCAAAGATCTTTGCAACCTCTGCCTACAATTCTTTTCTTTTCTCATTAAGTGGAGAGGTTCATCTTTTCAGGTCAGACTGGAACATTGCTGTGCCAGATTCTATACTTATGCAATATGTATTTCTGGATTTTTTAATTTTAAGTTTTCAGTTTGTAGTTGATTGCAGGTATTTGAGTCTCTGGTGCACAAAACCAGAGATAAGGGAAAACTACTGGATTCCCTTGGATCTGTATATCTGCCCCCCCCCACAATTTATTTTATCATTAAACCTGCATGTTTTAATGAGCTTTTACTCAAAAAGTGAATTCACTATTCCACCAATTTTGGGATTATTATCTATGTTTCAACTGAGGTATACTTTTTAAGAAGTACAATGCTCACAACCCAGCCTTTTCTTTCAAGCAATTTCAATAAACACTAGCCTAATAGTCTACACTGTAATCAAGAAAGGTTACATGCACCAGCCTCCTGAGTCCCTCCACCACCAGCGAAGCACCCTCAAGAACAACCATGGGTCTGCTGTTTATCCCATTGTTTAGTTTGGCCTGTTCTATTCTTGTCCTTCGAACCCCATGATGAACAGTCCTACATCCTGTGTTTTTCTCTCAAAGACTCCTCTGCAACTCTGCTCTCACCAGTTCTTCACCCTGCTTAATTCCTACAGGTCTTCTATTGTCTAAAATGCCACAATGTGTTACCCCATATGTTTTGGAGGATGTCTGGACTATGTTTGGATCTGTAAAATTAAAGCTCCTTTGTGGGATCAAAAGTTGTTGTTGTTGTTTTAATTACTATTATTTTGGTAGATGGATGGTGAACTTTTTCTTGACTTGTTCTCTGAAAGAGGCTATTAATTTTACATTTCCACCACCACAGTGCTCAAGATTCTCTTGCTTCCATTGTTAACAGACATTTTAAAAAATTTTTTAGAACATTTAGTGAGTGTGTTTATAACTTTTTTGTTTTTAGCTTGGCTTTCCCTGATGTTTGTTAGAGTTCTATATTTTTTTTATTAGTTTATGTCTGATTTTTTTTTTATTTTGTTAACTGGATGTTATTTTCTTGGATAGAAATAATAAAACATGTAGTCTGCCCAATGAACCCAAGGTGGTAGTTTATTTATACACCATATATGACATTTTAAATGCTATATAAAATTTAGTATAAAACATGAAATTACATATTCAGTTGTTTGTCATATATTTTCAAATGCTCACTTTAATTCCATGGCTGAAGATGAACTGTTTTTACTATTTGTGTATTTGTGTAATATATCTTCAGCCTCTTTCATTTTATTTGAAACAATAAAATTTACATGTTGATTATACTATGCATTTTGTTTTGTCTAGTATTTTTATATTGTTCTAGGGATAGAAGCCAGTGCCTCATGAATCTTAGGCAATCACTCTACAACTGAACTATAACCGGAGTCCTAGAGTATGTCCTTTAATACAGTCTTTCAATTTCATTAGAAGAATGATGACATTGAGAATCTGAATTTTTTATAGAAACATTTTTTATGCTAAAATATAAAATATTGGATGAAAAATGATAAAATAGATTATTAAAAATGAGGTTTCATATGATCA
The DNA here is from genome assembly GCF_052094955.1 of Ictidomys tridecemlineatus. Lineage (NCBI taxonomy): Eukaryota > Metazoa > Chordata > Mammalia > Rodentia > Sciuridae > Ictidomys > Ictidomys tridecemlineatus. Next base: position 179,702 of record NW_027521230.1, read on the forward strand.
GATGATGTTTTATCTTTAACTGGTGAATTTTTATAAACCTATAATAATTTTCAGATAAGACATGTGGCAAGCTTGCAAAGCTATAATTTTACAAATAAAATAATTGTGCCTACAATATTTATGTATTGTAAAAATGTCTAGATATTATTTATATAAAATCCAAGAAAAAAACTAATTAAGTAAAAATTCAACTCCAAGACAATGGTTCAAAATAAAATATTTAGAGATTAATTATTTTGGTTTTTACTTTGACTTATTTTTTTATCAGAAGAATTTCTTCTTTCACAACTTTTAATTTTCTTTCTTTTTTTAGAGAGAGAGAGAGAGGAGAGAGGAGAGATAATTTTTTAATATTTATTTTTCAGTTTTTGGCGGACACAACATCGTTGTTTGTATGTGCTGAGGATGGAACCTGGGCCGCACGCATGCCAGGCGAGCACGCTACCGCTTGAGCCACATCCCCAGCCCAATTTTTTTTTTCTTGAGCAGAATTCAGTCCAAATTTTCCACTTTAAAATAATATATTTAAATATATTAGACATTAATATATTTAAATATTAATTTTAAATATTAATATATTTAAATATTAATTAAATATTAATATATTTAAAATATTTAAAAAATATATTTTAGAGCAAGGTATCTCTAAAACACTCTATCCTCTGTAACTTTGAGATCACATGGATATTGCTAAAGTACCGGCCAACAGAGTGGATTGCATTCCCAGGAAAGAGACAATTCATTTACAAGTACCATCTCATTTATTGTTGGAAATCTGTCTCCTTTCAATGAATCATATCCTGGTGATAACAATGCACTGGCCCTGCAGGAAGTTTGCTTCAGGGATCCAATATCCAGGGATTTGAGAATCATCTGCATTGAGCTAATAAGCAGAGAAAATGTCTTGTCACCCCATCCTACTGAACATGCTCCAGTTGAGACTTCCCAAGCCTGATGGTAAGGTGCTCTAGGACTTTGGATGGGTGCCTCTCATTTTACACAAGCAGCAGAGCCTTTTATACAAGTACACAGTGGTCCAGGGCCAGAGCCTGGGAGCTCCGGGTCCTGCACAGTGGCTGCTCAGGAGGCAGGTCAGTGCCAAGACTTAGCCTGAGTGCTGGAAAGAGATAGTGTTCTCTAAAGCTGCCGTCGCTGTCAATTTTTTTTATATATTTTTAAGGCCTGTATCATAATTTTAAAATCAAGAATTAAAATATCTTGATCTCATCCAATAATCTCTTAACTTTCCTTTACTCTCTGCCAACGCGTTTTGTAAAATTTGCCAAACATAGCTGTTTCCTCTGTCAAATAGCGTGATCACTGTGACTGTCACTATGGGTTCCCTGGTAACAATTTCATAGTTGTATAATAGTTCTCATTGTCTATTGAAAAGGGACTTAAAGAAGCGACAACTTCAGTGTACTCAAGGTGCTTTCTTTCCTTTAGGTTATTTTCAGGTATGAGGTTAGCTCTACATTTTCACCCCATGTTAATGAACAAATTATATTTTTAAATTCTCACAGTGTAGTTGATAGTAAGCTCTTCAAAGAGGCAATAAGTGCATAGTATCAGGATAAACTGAAGTCTGAATGTGAGCACATAAATAAACACAGTAATTGTATTAGACCTGTCAATTTCTACAGAGACTACATATTTTCTATGCTTAAATTAAATGATTTCATTTTATCAGGTTGAAGTTAGGAAAAAATATTGATGACGAATTCAGGAGCAGTGAGAGATGTTCAGGTTCAGCTCTGGGTTAGATGAATGCAGTGAAACCTCTCACTTAAATCTGTGCACCTAACTCTGGGAGCAGTGGCAATTTTTGAGTAGATGAGAGCAGTGGTTTCTATGATGAAGTGAGAGCTGACTAGGAAACAGGTAACAGATTAATCACTCTGTCTTTACTCCTGTGTTTTCCTTATGGCTTTGGGGTATGGCTTCTATCCACATTTTAAAACACGGACTGCAGACAGGCAGGGTGGCAAGTGTGCCTACCCCTCAGGACCTGTCACTGCCATAGTAGAAACCAGTAATAATGTCATGCACAAGCCCACCTGCTTGCCCTCAACCCACTCCTGTGGAATGGGGGGAGGTTTCACTGGAACACACTGATGGGTTGGCTAGTGATTAAAACTACAAGGGGGATGGAGCCACTGCTTCCCATGGGCTAGGTCAGCATTACTATAGTCAAATAGTTTTCATTTGTGGTAAATTAATAAAGTATTTCTCATCTACTTCCTTTGTGCAATAAGGGTGTTTGGGGCACTGCATCTGCTGAGAATGACTATCACAGTGGTGTGCCCTACTTGAATTAACTTGTCAGTTACCAGAAAGCTTATCCATGGATGCAGCCTAAGCCTTGGAAAGTCCATTATTTATTTTATGTTATTTGATTTATTCGGTACATGAGTCTTGACACTGTTGTAATTGCAATGAAACCTGGTAATGGGGAAACCTAGGAGGACTCTCTCAGGCCTGCATCCTGGAGTCATGTTCTCTAATAATGTGTTGTGAAAATGTCTAGAAATTATTTGTATAAAAGCCAAAGAAAAAAGTAATTAGTTCTGTTTGAGAACAAACATTTCCCTTTGATTTTCCAGGAATAAAAAACAAAAAATCCATTCATCTAAGCACTCTGTTTCTACATCTGCCATTCTAAAATGTAAGCACAGTCAGCCTCATTTATCTGTTGTAACATTAGATAAGACGATCCTTAACCAAGTTGGGCTTAGGGCGATATTTGCCACAGCTGTTATCATCCATGTTGGAACCACGCTACCACTCTGTCCCTGGGAGACCTAGTGAAGGGTGCTTTATGGTAAATTCTGTGATTGATTGAAGAAAACTACCCTATTCAGGACAAATCCAAGTATTGGTCAGCAAGATATGTGACATGCACCTTCTATGGAAAGATTACAGCTTTTCTCATTCTGGGGAGCCACACTGAAGTGGGTGGACATACTCTGTAGGTGTAAGAAGTGAGCTCTCCATAATCAAAAAGCTTATGTAATTGGGAAATAAGCAACAGCAGGATGTCATTGTTTTCAATATAGAGAGGAAAAGGGCAGTGAACTGACAATTCTTTGTCCCCACAAATGTTTCTTGAAATTAAATGTATGGAGGCACACATAATTGTATTCATTTGGCCAGAACAATTTTTTTTTGTCATGAAAACATTCTAGGATTTTATCATTTTGACTTATTGCTTCCAAATTTGAAAAAATGTGAAACTTATTGTGTAAATGAAAATATCCATGATATATTATTTCAAAATAATTCTTTAAGTATATTAATTTTACTAATTCAATTCTTTAAGAATATTAACTTTATTAATTAAAATTAATTTGGTAATTTATGAAGAATTTCAAAACTAATAAAGGGCACAATAGCCTTACAATGATTAAATTAGTGGTGCTCCTGTGGGACTGTTGTATATTCAAAGAATTTATGAAAGACAGACAAAGTTCAGAGTCCAATATGATGTTGAAAGTATTGTCTTTTAAACTCATATATATATATATATATATATATGTGTGTGTGTGTGTGTGTGTGTGTGTGTGTGTGTGTGTATACACACATATATACTCAACAATATTATAATCTGAAAGTATTTATTTATTTTCCCAAAATATTTGGATAGGTAATATCTATTCATGACCAATTGTAATAATATTCTAAACCTAATAATTATGGGTAATATTGTGGAACTGAAGGGTCATTCATGCTATAATGTTTTTGCATGAATTTTCTTTTGTAATCATCAAACAATGAAAGAAGCGCATACTATCCTAATACATATTGTTAGGCTCTCCAGTCTGTACAGAATAAAGTTGAGGTTTACATTGATTTAAGTTGCCTAATTTTATCCAACTACTGGTAAGATATATAGATTTTTAAGGTTAAGTTTCCAGACCACAAATCTGTATTTCAGTATGCACATAATTAAAGAAATGATTCTATCAAGATAAGGAAAGGAAGACAAATACATATTAGTGCTTTAATTTTTAGAATTTCTCTTAATAATTCACAAAAATTTCTGCATTTTAGGTGTCTACTTGTCAATATGCAGACATTCCACAGGACACTTCATGTGGAAATTTAAGTAGAAAGGTATATTCAGTGAGTGAAAATTCATCAGATCACTAAAATGTTTTGAAATACTTTTAGTGTCAAATGATTTTCTTCTTCACATATGAATAGAGAGTGCAAATTACATTGAAGTGTTTTATGCTCTGCAGATTTCGTGGGAAGCTGGTGTTGGCACAGCTGTTGCTGATTTTATAAAACATGGGTTAAAGAGTGAATCCACAGCAGCAGGAAGCCAGGGCTGGAAGCCTCCAGGGCAGTGTGAGGTTCTCCCAAGTCTGGGACCTGCCGGGGCATGTCTCAGGAGCTGGTGACCTGCCCCACATCTCACACAACTTTTCAGAGTAGATTTGTGCAGGACTTGGATGCTTTCCTTCCACTCTCAGGCTAACTCAGCCACCCATAATTACATCTCTGTCCATGGTACACTGTGCTGCCTGGCTTAGCCACAGCAAGCCCTCCTTCATCTGAGGTTGAGCCAGTCACAGAGCACAGCCTTTCCATCTACACCAAGCAATGGGAATACAAGCTTGGACCAGTGCATTTGTAAGACTGAGATATATGATAGCAGTATTTGCTAACAGTGAAAATCAATACCAAACTCACAGTGATTATGGATATAGTTTACATAGCAAACAGTGGCACCTTTATCCCAAAATTATGCAGAGCATTCAGATTTGAAAAGCTAATCACATAATGCATCCCATCCAAATATGAGTAACAGCATGTAAGTGCACCAATATGGGGATATATAATGCAAATTTTGGTCCCAAATAGTGTAATAAATGTTTAGATTCTATAAAATAGTTCAGGGAAGATATCTGTAATGTATATAAATGATAAAATAAAGCAATTGTGTATAAATAACAAGATGTGTAAGAAACATTTTCAACAAAAGAAGTGGAAAATACTTCACAATGGGTTTGCAGATGAATCCAGGGGTCAAGGAGTAGAACGGTTTCTGCCTTGGTATCATAGGAAATGTGACTCAAAACTTATTTTCACAGTATTATGACTGGCAATTATTACTGCTCCTGAAAATATCTAACAACATCACAGATGCAGGAATTGAAACAGATTGACAGCTGAATATAGTGAGAAAGTAAGGGATTCATATATCCTCAAGAATAAAGACAACATTTAATATTGATTACTATAGAAATTTTTACCACATGTAAAGGACATAGATCACAATATGAGTATTACAGAGGAACCAGGCATTTATAAGTATAATATGCTATATGCATAATGTCCAACGGATGCAGCAGTGATTAAGAATTGGTAAACTGGATGTACATATACATACATATGCAATTAAGAGGGCGTGACATTAATATGTTCAATATAATAACAATAATGTTAAATATTATGATACTTATAACAATGGCTGTTTTGATAACAAGAACATCTAAGTATTTAAATTTAAAGAGCATTGTTGGTGTACTACATTAGTCACTATAGCTGCAGTGTTTATCAGCGGTGTGCTGCCCACTTACAAAATTTATCTTGGTTTTCAATTAAATTGAAAAAAATAAATCAGAAATGGCCTGCTACACATAGATTATGACTGAACCCCTGCATTGTTTTATTGGTAATCATTAATATATTGCTCTCTGTGCAAACTTGAATTTGTAAGAAGATAAATTCACCGAGGTGTGAGAAGAGAGCCTTTCACCCATGCAGAACATCATGGCAGAGAAACGCCATCTGGAGGTTTCAGTTACAAGAGAGCCATCCTGTGATTAACGGAGAGGTTTTGTGTCCTGTTCATAATCCACACTGAGTGTTCAACACTAACTTCAAGTGAAGAAGCTTGTTTGGACCAAATTAACAGACTGGCACTTGTCTCCTGACTGTAAGAACATAGGATTACTTAAGTGTGAGAGCCTGCAAGTAGCACAGTTTGTTTCTTTATGTTATTTATGAAATTATCAACTTTTTAAATTAGAATTTTCAGTCTAACATAGCAGCTCTTTGAATACCTACTACTCTTTGAATACTAGATGTGGAAGACAGTTGTCCAGAGGGTGCTGTACTGACCAATGGCTCCTGATCAGGAGGAGAATTGGTGAACAGGTGAGGAGGTGGGCATGGTGGGGCACACCCCTGCCTTTGTGGAATAGAGAAATTTAGTCATGTTTTCTTTCCTAAAAAGCAAAGTCTGATTTCAGTGGTTATACATTTTTGTTTAGATTGCTTATTTAAATTTTAAATTTGAATTCATCCTAGTATTGAAGGAAATCTCCAGAAACTGCCTTAAATACAAGTGTGGGAAAACTGAAAAGTTACAATCACAAGAAAGAATGCAACATTCACTAATCTACATGAATTCAAAAGTCCCCCATCAGGGAGATATTCCAATGTAGAAACCTGGGATTACACAACATGGCTTCTTTGGGCCAGGATGACAGGAAAGGCGCCACACTGGCCATGACAGGCCAAAGCAGCAGCCTTCTCAGACTAGCACTCTGCTGCAGCCTGAGAGACAGCCTTGTATAAAAGCTGTGTATACATTTTGTGTAATTTAGCTGGAATTGAGAAAATACTAAACTCCTGGCAGCTATGAATCGTGAATGCTAAGGAAAATGTTTTGCTGGAAAGAAGAAAAATTAAATAACTAGACCTCCAGGATAAGGCTTTCTGTCACATGATCAAGCCATTTTAAGGGTGTTCCAGATCCTCTTTTTAATCAGGGCCAATTCCTCAGCTACCCTCCTGTCTTCCAGGTTGCCCGCAGCCATGGAGAACTCTACTGATTCCACAGGGATGAACTTCATTCTTCTGGGGCTCTTTGATCACACACAGACCCATCAAGTCCTGTTTTCTCTGGTGTTCATGACCTTCATCGCCTCCCTGGTGGGCAATGCCCTGATGATCCTGCTCATCCACACAGACCCCAGACTCCACACCCCCATGTACTTCCTGCTCAGCCAGCTCTCCCTCATGGACTTGATGCTGGTCTCCACCATCATCCCCAAAATGGCAGCCAACTACCTGCTGAACTCCAGGTCCATCTCTCCTGCTGGCTGTGGTTCCCAGATCTTCCTGTTCCTTACTCTGGGAGGGGGAGAGTGCTTCCTCCTGTCAGCCATGTCCTATGACCGCTATGTGGCCATATGCCACCCATTGCGCTACCATGTTCTCATGAGCCACAAGCTGTGTTCCCAACTGGTAGCAGGCTCCTGGCTTATGGGAGGGATTGATGGGCTGATGCAAGCCAGTGCCACTATGAGCTTCCCCTACTGCCACTCCAGGGAGATAGACCACTTCTTCTGTGAGGTACCTTTGTTGGTGAGCCTAGCTTGTGCAGACACCACTGTTTTTGAGCTTTTCAGGTATGTTTGCTGCACTCTGATGCTCTTGATCCCTATGTCTCTCATTGTGGCCTCATACAGTCTCATCCTGGCTGCTGTGTTAAGAATGAATTCTGCTGCAGCCAGAAAGAAAGCCTTCACCACCTGCTCCTCTCACCTGGCTGTGGTGGGGCTGTTCTATGGCACCCTCATGGTCATCTACATGAAGCCCAAGTCCTACCACTCAGTGGGCCACAGCAAAGTAGTCTCTGCATTTTACACCATCTTTACTCCTGTGCTGAACCCCCTCATCTACAGCGTGAGGAATAAAGATGTCAAGGGGGCCTTCAGAAATTGGCTGGGCAAGACACATGCTATGTGATTCCAACACGAGGATTTACTGAAATGGCACGTCCCAAAATTGATTCATGCTGCCTTTACAAATTATTAGTTTATTTGCTCTATTGATCTGCTGATTTTATGTTCTATCAATTAATTTTGTTTTCACTTTGCCATTTTATCTTTTAAGGTATTTCTATGCAGTGTTTGGTGAATCAAAAATTTCATTATACCAAGTGATAGACCCAGTCTGATTCCCTCTTAAAATTGGGAGTCATCTCACTAAAAGACATGAAAATCTAATTTTGGCTTTACTATAAATTACTGCAAATTCTGATCTTGCTTGGAATGCCTGTCCATTCGTGCCTTGAACTCACAAATGCCTGGCTCTCTCTGACCAGATAGCAGCCCTCTCTAAACTTTAGTGACACCTCATAAATCTTGGCCTTCCCTGGCCAGAAACGGACCTTCACCGAGGCTCTAATGGCCTTCATAAATTCTGATGAAATTCAGCAAAAAATGTAAACTAGCCTTTGTGTTATGCTCCTCAGAGTTTTGTTATCTGTAACCCCCTTTGTGTAAATTTCTGGAGTATAAAACTGGGCTGCAAGAAAGCTGCAGGGCTATCTTGTTGCTATGGTTTTTGTTGGGAGAGTCATCCCAGCTAGTTGAAAAAATATGCTTGCTTTAATTTGATTTTAATTGGAGTCAGTGGTATTTTTTTTTTTTTGCGTTCTGGTCTAACACCAAGGTTACTCTTGGTACTATTGAGATTTCTTTGTTCCCTAATATGGAATATATCCCAAGAGATGCCAGAGTCTGTGAATAAGAACATGTTGGGTGCCATGTTCTTGCTTTCCCACTGCATCCACTTGGTTCCAGTCACAGTTAAACCCAGGGCTGCCCTGTTGGTTTTCTATCTGGTTGAGGTTCTCATTGCTGAAGGTAGGTGTTTAAGGTGCCTGTCGTTATGACACTGCTGTCTCTGTCCTCACAGTGAACAGCCTTGCTTTATATATTGGGTATGTTTTATTCTCCTGCTGAATCATCTCCTGTATAAAGATGGTGACTTCAACTCTTGTTTCTTTCAGCATCAGTCATTTTATCTGAATTCAAGCCTAGGTGGCTTCTCTCTTTGGCTTCTATTCATGGAATATCCTCTTTTTTCCTACACTTTCATTTGTGTGATATCACAAATGAGGGGTTCTCTTGGACAAACATAGGGTTGTGCTTTGGTGTTTTTAACCATTCAGCTGCTTAACATTTTATAACCAAAATATTTATTCATTGTGTGTTCAATTTATTCATTTTATGTTCAAATGATGTAATTATTAATAGGTAAGAAGTTATTACTTTCCCTTGTTTTTACGATTTTTGCTGTATGTTATTCTTTTTTTTCTTACTATATTCCATGTTGTTAAGCAATTGCATCTATTGCTATGTTTTGAATCTTTGCTTTTGGTTTTCATTGCATCAGGTTTTTTGCTTAGTGATTACCAAAACCTCTATGGGGATTATTATTCAGTAATATCAGGTTATATTAATCAAATGATTACTTAATTTTGATTACTTAAAAAAAAGAAAAAATAATTAAAGCAAGACAGTTGTGTCTCAGTTGTACAGCACTTTTCTAGGATGCATAAGGACCTGCGCTCTGTCATCAGCCTCACAAATATACATACATAAATGTGAATACTCCATTTTAACTCCACTCCTTCCTCATATTTACAAGGCAAGTTGACATGATCTATAACCTTGTATCTTGCATACTTTTGAGCAAATAATGGTTATTTTTAATAGATTTGCCTTTCAAACTTTGAACTAAGGAGAACCAGGGTACATGCCCCCTTGTGTTGCTGGTGTTTTGATTGTGAATTTAGACTGCTCCTTCACTGGGCTTTGTTCCTCTAATTGTCTTTCTGATGATTAGCAAGGCCCTTTCTTTCCCTGACCCTGACTTGGTGCCTGTTTTTACTGGTGAATGCCATGTGGGTAAGGTAGGAGCTCTGCCATTCCCAGCCTACTGTGAGCAGTGTTCTGCTTGATGTGGACCCTGGATCAGGAAGTCACATGCTCTGAGTAGCAACTGCCCTTCCACTACCCCAAGGGGATTCATTTACAACCCAGGGAATCAACTTGAGTGTATGACCAGCTAACCGTGCAGTTGTGGGAGAGAAGTGAATCAGAATTCTGACAGTAAGACATTGTTCATCTTTTCACATTGTGTCAAATGTTCACTTGTACTGAAATACAGAATGGAAGGTACAGATCTATCCACATGTGCTATCTTCCTATGCGACTGAGGAGGTGTGTTCACTATCTATGGAGACAAGGGGAAGATTTTCCTCCATGCACCATGAGCAGTAAACCTTTTTTTTTCCTCTTTGATGTCAGTGTCACTTCAGGACTTGTGCTTAGAAAAGAAAAGTGAGTGATGGAAGGAAGGGTTCTCATGGAAACAGAAGCTTTGGGAGCCTTCCTCTTGCTCCTCTTCCTTCTTACTCTGGGTGGTGGAGAGTGCTTCCTCTTAGCAACCATGTCCTATGACCACTATGTGGCCTTATGCCACCCTCTGCGCTATCCCATGCTCATGAGCTGGCCACTGTGTCTGAAGATGACCGTGGAGTCCTGGTTCCTGGGAGCAGCTGATGGGCTGATGCAGGCAGTTGTTGCCCTGAGCTTCCCATTTTGCAGCAGGCAAAATAATTGCCATATAATTTCTTCTGTGAGACCCCCCACACTGGTGCCCTTGGCTTGTGCTGACACATCTGTCTTTGAGAATGTCATGTACATCTGCTGTGTGTTGATGATCCTGGTGTCCTTCTGCCTCATCCTGACCTTCTACAGTCTCATCTTGGCTACAGTGCTCCAAATGCGCTCCCCAGAAGCCCGCAAGAAGGCCTTTGCCACCTGCTCCTCACACGTGGCTGTGGTGGGACTCTTTTATGGAGCTGCCATTTTTATCTACAAGAGACCTAAATCCTACAGGTCAGCTCACCATGGTAAGGTGGTGTCCAGCCTTCTATAGCATCCTCATCCCTATGCTAAACCATCTCATCTACAGTCTGAGGAACAGTGAGGTCAAGAGGGCCCTGAGGAAAGTGTGTGGCCAGCGTGTGACCTTGAATAATTGTGGGGACAAGTGCATGGAGTACTGCATACATGGCATATGTTAAGGGCGTCTAAGTGGCAGGCTGCTCCCCTGTGCTAGGCATGTGAGCAGCAGGCTACTTACCTCATAGGCACAGCCCTGGGCATGAGGCCATGTGTTGCAGTCCTTGCACTTGCTCCATGGCCCACTCCTTCATTGGTCACTGCAAAGACAACAGAATTTGCATTAGTGGTTGCCTGTAATCTGCTTAGTTACTGCCTGAGTATATATACATGGTAACTGCACAATAAAATCAGACCTGTTTTCTGCTTAGTCTCTGGAAGTCTTGATTCGACTCTGAAGTCACATTCTCTGCTACCATGTTCCATGGACCTCCTTGCTGGACAAAAGAGAGCTCACACACCTGGCACCTGAGCAGGCATCTGAAGTAAGCCTATAAGACAGGGTGCAGAAAGGAAAATGGGGAACCTACTGACTTGCAGCTGTAAGTGCTTCACACTCTCTTGGATACTAAAGGTTGAACCCTAAATAAGAGAGAAGTCCAGAAGTACTGGGATATAAACAATAACCCATGGGTCAATACTGCTGATGTTTCTCATCCTAGGATATGGGACAAGATAATGGAAAATGCATGGCAAGCTGAAGTGAGACGGGGATATATTTTGCCATACATTTTTTTTTATTGTGACAACAATTCAGCAAAGATTAGGGGACCCTGCAACAGACACTTGCCATATAATGATGACCCTGAGGGAAGATGAGGCTGTGAGAGACAGGGGGAAAAAGGCAAGGGTGACAATCTATCTCAAAGCAAGCAACCACAGCAGGTGCAGGAGAAAGAGAGGAAGGAAATGGTACCTCTAGCCTTCATGGTGCAGGAAGAGGTGACCATAAGTGGTACAAGTGCACCTTCTACTGACAGGCAAAGGTGATATCCTTCCCTGAGTCAATGGCAACTGCCTCTTTATGCGGCAATGCCAAAGCCAGCAAAGGGACTATGACAGCTTAGAATTGACCAGGCCACTGGACAGGCCCAGGTCTCCCAGAAACCCATTCCAGGAGGCAGAGATCCTTTTGAAGGTCTATGTAGGATAAGAGATGAGAAGTGGGGTGAGGGAGTACAAGCCTTCCCAGTCAACACAGTCCCCACACCAGAGCACCTTGCAGAGCAAATGCTGAAATCCCTCAGCCTTGAACTAAATTTCCCTCAGGACTGGAGAGATCTAGCCAGAGCAGCTCTTGAGCCTGCAACATTTTTGAAGTGGAAGGCATTCTCCTGTGATGAATGTGAACAGCTGGGGGATCCTAACCACACCACAAATGTTAGCCTCCCAGCTGACTGCTTGCAGGAGAGGGAATCTACAGTTCCCCTGCAGTACAAGCCACAGGCCCACCAAATTATTTCCATCAGGTGCAGCTCTGTACTCTGAGAGCCTGGAGGAAGTTGGCAGCTGGGGGAGGGACAGTTTCCATACAGGGCTTAAGGCAAAAGGCCACTGAGGACTTGCCACAGTTTACTGACAGGGTAAATAAGGCGGAAGAAGGGAAGGTGTCGCATGAAGGAGCCAGAGCGGCCTTAGCCAAGGAGTTGATCTGGGATGAACTAAATAAGGAACACAGAGCAGCAGTGGCGCCAGTGTGAAATGGCACACTGGATGAGTGGATTTTGGCCCCCCAGGATATAGGGACATAAGCAGCTCAATCCTCTCTGCAGCTCTCAGCCATAACAGTTGCATAAAAGCAGGACTAAAGAGGCTTGCAGACAGCTAGTCAGAGACTCCAAAAAATGTGCACCTTTTCTGCCCAGGGGCCCTGTACAACCTGCTGGAGTAAATCCCCGAGTTACAATCCAATGCTTTATGGCAAGTGGATGTCACTCATTATGCACCTTTTGGAAATTTAAAATATATTAATGTAATTATTGATGTCTATTCAGGCTATGTAATGGCCACAGCCCCTATAGGAGAAACCACAAAAAGGCCATGTCTCATCTACTTAAATGTTTTGGAATTACAAACGTTCTCATGTATATTAAAACTGACAATGGGCCAGCCTATACTAGCAAGACATTTCAGGCAGTTTGCAATGATTGGCATATACAGCACTTAACTGGGATCCCCTACAACCCCTAGACTCAAGGCATCATAGAAAGAACACACAAGGAATTAAAGACAATGAGACAAAACAGTGGGTGAAACTATATCAAGTCCCTTCTTGATGCCTTGAACAAAAACTTATTTGCTTTAATTTTTCTTTCAATTTCAGAATCTCCTATGGAAACAGCAGCCCGTAAGCACTGGTTTCCCTTCTCGGGGCCCCACCCATCTCAGTATGATCTCATGGAAACATCCTATAACAAATGAATGGAATGATCTGGGGCCCCTCCTAACCATGAGTAGCGTGTTTGCATAGGTTAAGAGGAGCCTCACCCCATCTGAGTTCCTGCCAGAAAGTCAAGCCCTGGACCCCAAGAACCACCAAGAAGATGAAGAAACTAACTCTGGAGGAAAAACCTCACAAGCAAAGGATTCAACAACAAAATGGACCTCAAGTAAAGTAACCTGGGGTGATAAAGGTCTTGTTGACCAAGCCACCAGATGGGCCCCTTTGCCTGGTGACAATCTCATCCCTAGGCCTATGATGATGGTCCTAGTGTGTGAAATGCTCACTGCTAACAGTGAAGCCTCCCATGAGGTACACTGAGCTTTGGTCACTAGGCCACCACATTTATCTTTAGCCATTTGGGAAGAGCCCTCCCCAAGCTCTTTTTCAATAAGTCCAACCTTACTGATCCTGAGTTATCCATTGGGTAACTGTACCTGAAATACCAGCATTTCCATACCTACCCTGCCCATTTGTTTCTCCATAGTTGATAATAATGAGACCTACAATCAGGACAGTCCCCTCTGTTTTGCTCTTGCCAGAGAAACAACTATAGACAGCTATAATAAGCCATATGTTGGGCTGTCTCTCACTGACCTTAGAGTTATAGTTAATGCTACCTATAGTAATAGACTCCCCCATGGAAAATGCAAAAAACCCTTGATGCCAACATGCTCAACAATGCTTTTGGAAAGCTCCCCTCAGATAATGATAGCATGCCATGGAATCAATGTGTCACTGCCATAGCTTATCTCCTTGATAAGAGGAATTTCTCTGGGGAAGAACAACATCTATGCACCTGAGTGGGCACAGCTCCCTGGAATGTAACTGATGTGCCCCAAAACCATATGAGCCACTGCAGTAACTGCTAAACAGGACAAGCCATTACCAACCAGTAGGAGGAAATCAGTATGGCATGATGGACATCACATCAATATTACTAGCTTCAACAGCCAGCTGGATGAATGGGTCTATACTAAGTCCAGACCCTGACCATGGACTTGCCTTTGTGCCAAATTATATCCATACCCACTATGCACAAGCTTGTGTGACACCACCCTTTGCCATGCTAATAATCAATGATACTGATGGCATAAACATCACTCATACAGAGATCCCTTGTGCAGTCAATACATCCTGCTGGCTCACAAATTGTCTGACCCCTGCTGTGAAAGCTAAACCTATATTTTATCCTCAGAGTGCCTCCAGCAATCTGGCTTCCAGTGACCCTGTCCAGAGAGTGGAGAAGTCCATGGGTCATGGAGATGAAGAAATTTCTGAATGAGATCCTGCACCAGACAAGGCGTGCTATTAGCCTCATTATCACTGGGATTACTACCCTTGTAGCTGCCATTGCAGCCACAGCCACTGTCACTGCTTCCCTCACTCAGAGTAACCAGGCTGCTTAGACTGTGAACAATGTGTCCACTGCCATGGCAGAAGCCTTTGCCATTCAAAGTGACTTAAATAAACTATCCTGAGCCACTATTTTAGTCATCAGCAAGAACTAGACCTCACCAAAAACAACTAGATATTCTGTTTATGTTGTAGAGGCTCACTTGTGACCCTGAGTGTCATAGCATTTGTTTTACCCAATACTCTGTATCTGAAAATGTAACCTTAGACTTCTCCAATTTTCCTCAGTATATTAAGAGAACTCAGTATATTAAGGATGCTAACTGTTATGACTATGCATAACCTTACTAAGGCAATTGTCAAAATCAATGAGACAAAGGTGTCTATCTTGATAACCTCCTTTTTCTTCCAGGGATTGACTGAACATTGGAAAAACCTGATAGCCAAATTAACTAATCTTTATAATGCTATTACCCTGGCTCTACTGGTTATAATAGTGATAATTTTTTCCTGTGTTGTGAGGCTTATGTAACCATGTAAATGTCACCAAAAAAAAAAAAAAACAGCAATGCTGGCTGAAGTTCTTGAAGCACAGTCAGAGCGGGAGATGTAGGGACAAGTGCCTGGGGTACTGCATACATGGCATATGTAAAGGGCGTCTAAATGGCAGGACACTCCCCTGTGCTAGGCATGTGAGCAACAAACCACTTACCCCATAAGCACAGCCCTGGGTGAGAGGCCAGTGCTGCAGTTCCTGTGCTTGCTCCACGGCCCACTCCTCCATTGGTTGCTGCAAGTACAGTTAGCAGAAATTGCATTGGTGGCTGGCTGTAATCTGCTTAGCTACTGCCTGAACATATACACATGGTAACTGCACACTAAAAGCAGACCTGCTTCCTGCCTGCTCTCTGGAGGTCTTGATTAGTTACTCTGCAGCCACACTCCTCTACCTTGTTCAGAGTACCTTCTCACTGCAAAAGCAAGCCAATGCAAATAATGACTAAAAGGTCATCTACTTGCCCAAGACCTGTACAAAGACCTTGGTATTTCTTAGGGAGAAGGTATTTAACTTTCATATATACATAGATATAGATATAAATATATTTTTTTCTGCTTTACTCTGGATCATGCGTGAAGGTCCACACTTTTGAGTTTGTTTACTGAGCTGTCTTCTGCAGGTCAAACTGTGGATTGTTAAAACTCTGTCAGTTAAAATGTTAGTAACATCTCTATGTCATGCACCACAGTGGTTTCTTTTTTAAATAATGAACTAAATAATATATTGCACCACTGTGGTTTCTTTTTTAAATAATGAACTAAAGTCTAGTAACTTTGAGGACTGAGGTTCTTTGCTGCCCGTCAGTGTAGGATTTCCATAGTTGGGAGCTTAGACTGCAGGCATCCTCTTCAGAGGTTTCCACAAGTCTCTGCACTCGCAGCTCATGCCCATCTCAAACAGCATGGCCCACTGAGGCAGGAAGGCAGAGCACCCCTTGGAACAGGACCTGGGCCTCAGCAAGGGAACGAGGCAGGGAGGCTGTGCCTTCCTGGAGGAGACATGGGCTTGGACAGCACCCTTCACTGCCTCCACAGTGTCAGCCGCGGGGGGGGGGGGGGGGGCTGCGGGGGGGTTCTTCCTTAGTGTCCCTTCCAATCCCCCAGCCACGGCCAACCGCAGAACCTGTAAAGTGCTTCCTCCTGGACAGCAGAGCCTCTCCCCAAACCTGGTGCTAATGGAGGCTTGGAAACTAAAGGAAGCTTGGAGTTTGGGCTCCTGAGACAGGAGCCCCCAGCCAGCGCGTCTGGAGCTGCAGCGCCGCAGGACGGCGCCCCCTGCCGGTCCCACGAGGCTGCGCAGCTGCGCGGTTACCCTGGCCCTGGGCGCGGCCGCTCTGTGACTGTGTCTAGAGGCCAAGTGGCCGCAGGCGATGTTTGTGCCTGAGTGTTTCCATCCAAGGTCAGGACGCTGGTCAGGCCCCACTCCGCACTGTCTGTGGGTCTGCTGTTTTCCTGCCAGTGGTCCTCCCTGGCTAGTGCCTTCGCGTTCCTCCGCCCATAGCTTAGTGGAGAAGCATCTATGCAGTGTGCAGTGTGCACCACTGAGACTGAGCTGTTTCCAGCCTCTCTGTGTGTCACATGCCTCTGCTCCTCTAGGCGATGGCGATGACTTACTCAGCCGCTTTTCAGAGTGTCTGGGGACTTTAGCCAGCAATGAACAGGGATCCCAACTGTTCCCAGTATTATGGAAACTTTTCCATTTTGGCCAATTCTTGTGAGCACATGTCTTTTCATTTGAATTTTTCTGATGACGAATGGGCATTGAGGACTTGCCATCAGCAGATTGTCTATGTGTTTATGTTCCATTTTGTCTTTTGAACTATTTCAGTTTTGGAAAAGGAGTGTGTGGATACTTCAAAACCAAACACAACCATTGATTCCATAACAGAAAGTATAGGGCACTCAAACACTACTGGGAGTTTTAGAAATAAGAGTCATGTGTTATGAATTTTCTAACATATCTTGTAATTCATTGCCCAATTTAATTGGTGTGTGTGTGTGTGTGTGTGTATGTGAGAGAGAGAGAGAGAGAGAGGAGAGAGAGAGAGAGAGAGAGAGAGAGAGAGATTTCTTTTGCTAGAAACTGTAACTTTATTTCTTTTAATTATGATTTCTTACAAACTACTGGTCTTCCATTGGAGGAAAGGTTCCACTGAAAATCTAAGAGTTTTTAAAATTGGGACTTGGGTGTTTGGGAACAGTCTTTGTTTAACAAATGTTTACATACTCAGAATAATTAATAAGGAATAAATTTGACACCTTTAAACAAATTGTTGAATTTGTAAAGAAAATAAATTTGGCTATGCATTTTTAATAGACCTATCTTTCACACATATTTTTGTGATCTTGAAAGACAAAGCTAGAAAATTCAAAAACCATCCCAAGGCTGTGGTTTAAAATACCACCTACAGTGATTACTGTTGTGATTCTTTTCTCCTCTTCTGCTAATCTTGTCTGGTTCTGGTTCCCATCTTCACCACCTTCCCTTCTCTTGAATGAGGCTCAGTAGTTGTCCATGTCAGGTGGTGGAAGCTGCAGAGGACTCTAAGCAGAGTAAGAATAAAATATGCTGAGGAAACAGAGCAGGGTGGAGAGGCTCAGGAAAACTTTATTTTTCCTTTTAAAAACTGTTTTTTCTTGATCTATTTTCTTGTTATTATCATCATTACCATAAATTTAATTCTACATGATTAATTGATGGCAAAACAGTCCATCACTTCTCCCCTGAGAGCCAGCCTCGCCATTGCTCCCCCTGGAGTGCCAGGGCTGCCCCAGGTGTCCACCACTGTCACCATGATATTTATGCCTGCTCCCGCCCCCTGCTTCCCAGGCCATGCCATGGGGACCTGGCTCCTTCTGCTGCCCTATGGCTTGTCTCTTTGCACAAGCCAGGGCTCGGGGCCATTGGGGTGAGGGTGACTGATGCCCCAGTGAGCGGAGGAGCCTAAGTGAGAAATGCTGCCTGTGGTTTTTACCTGGTGAGGTCCAGGGAGGTGGAGGTGGCCATGTGAGCGCACGTGTGGGACTCGGGGCTCCTGGGTGAGCCTGCAGCAGAGTGCACACCCATCTCAATGCCTCACCAGTGTACTGGACATCCATCCTGCCAGGCCTGCCTGGTCCTGGGGGACTGATCTGTTTGCCAAGAGCACAAGGTCCAGTGGAGAGGGACTTTACCACTGAATTTGGAGAACTGAAGACATTGAATCCTCTGAGAGTGCTGGGTGGAGGGTGTGTGCTGCAGAAAGCAGCCAGGCATGGAAGGGAGGCAGGTAGGTAAGATCCACCACCCAAACTCTCAGACACAGTGGAAGGCCTGCAGACCAGGACTTAGGAGGATTGAGGAAATGTGATGGAGCAGAGTGTGTGTGTACTTAAAAGTGAGTTCCAAAAGAAATGTCTGCATTAGGACGAAACTGTATGTGTATGTGGCAAAACTAGAGACAGCTAATTAATTCAGTTTTCTTTGTAACATACTATTTTAAATTTCTGTCTCATGAAATGGTGAGTGCTAAGCATTTTGAGTAAAAGGTACTAGAATTATGCTTGGTAGAAGATTACCCAAATTACAATTTAATAGAAACTTTAAGAGCAGCCAACTGTCATGAGAGGCAGTAGATTTTCCATTTCCAGATCTCATTTGCCCAAGTTAGTGAATTTTGTTTCCATTATTATATTAATATGTTCCTGGAATAAATTCTTATTTCAAAATGTATAACATTCTACAATAATTATATATATATATATATAATATGTATCCATACGTACATAAAATTTATGAAAAAATTAAAGTCTGAAACTCATGTGGAGAATATTTTGGGGCCAGCTTCTAAGATTACAGAGGAGAGGTGGGTAGAAAGTCTGTGTTGTGTGTCTCTCCAACATTAACACGGATTTATGGAGTGAGGTGGGGAAACAGATTTCACCCTGGGAAAGAGTTGCATGTCCAGGAGAGAAGCTGCCGGGTGTGTACCAGGTTCTTTCTCCTTCCTCACACATTACTAGCTTGCTGCTAGAGCACTCATCTTTGGATTCAGGTGTAGCTCTGCCTGTCAATCCAGTTGCCACTGAATGGCACAGAAGGTATAATTTCATTAATAATCCTGGCATCTTAGGAGTATGCTCCAGACCTGGGGTGACTTGGTGGGAAGAGATGTGAAATGTGCCTGTGGAAATTCTAGGTGCCTCATAGAAGTTGCCGCTGGAGGTAGAAGCAGGACACTGAGGGAGACAGGAGTGAGCGATGTTGGCTTCCCAGAGCTGCAGGGAAAATGTGGATGGATGTATAGATGCAGTGAACACCACAGTAACACAGTCAAGTCAGAAATGCACAGGAGGAAGAACTTAGGAGCAATTGAAAATATTTGATGTCCATTTAAAAATTCTGTCTGTGGTAAGTCTTTAATGGCACCTACAATGGGCACAGGGTCTGCTAAACACAGGGATCTCAGTAGTAAATGTCAGGGGGTGACTTCAATAAAGTGGAAAATTGGAAAAGCAAAACCAGAGGGAAAATATGCTTCCAGAGACACAGTATTGCTCAGTTTGAGTTGCGAGTGATTTTCACTGATTTGGGAAATGTTTGTGACCAACCAGCTCACAGGAGGCACATTGCCTGAAGTTTCCACCTGAGTGTTTCATCAAGGCTTCTGAGCTGTGGGTCAGAGCCTTTGGAACAGCTAGGACAGGGGCACAGGCAGGGTCACAAACCTCACTCAGCGCTGGTCTTTTTGACTTAGGACCACAACAAAATGCTGCTAGCTGTCCAGGGAATTAGAAATAAGGTTAAGAATTGAACTAGTGCATGATACAGAAATAGCATTTACAAAAATAAATAAATAAATAAAATATATGAAAGTCTAAATCATTTATACACTGTTAGTGACTTAATTTTCATGTGGAAAGATCAAAATTAATTATATTTAAACCCAATAGCAATTGTCAATGAGTTGATCAATATTTTGTTGCTCCTAATTTTGTTGACTAGGCTATGTGTTGAAAGATGGAAATTTAGATTAGTGTATCCATACATTTCTTTATTTATAAACATATGTATGTATGTTTATATATATAATCTCCATATTGAGGGAGAGAGCATATATACAGAACATTACAAATAAGTATGAAGTAAGGATACAAGTAATCACCTTCCAAGTATAAATAAATAACATTAACACCTACGATTCCCCATATGTAGAATAAAAAAAGTTATGATTCAAATTCTACATGTTAAGAAAATAGGGAAAAGTAAAATATATTTGTAAAGATACATTGTTGATTTTGACTACATATAGCTTTCATTTCTTACATATCAACAAGGACAACATTTCAAATCATCCTACATTTCATCCTCTGTAAGTTTTATCCACTTAAAAATTCATTTAAAATGAAGTTTCATTGTCATAATATTTATGTGTCTATTTGTATATTTACTCATTTGTTCATGGGCTGCTGTGGTGCATGCTTTTGAGAGAGGACTCTCACATACCAAGCTCATGGTAGAATGGTCTCTCTAACATGGCCCACGTATGTTAGTCCTGAGCTCAACACCCATGATTGAGCAACTGCTGAAGGCCAGATCTGTCCTGGGCAGTGTCCATCATGAGGTTAACCCTGGTGGAGCAAGGACAATGAGAGGTGAGTGAAATTGACCTGTTCATTTAATAAACAGAAGGCGAAGGTGGACTGCAAACCCCACACAGCAGAACAGTAAGGAGACCAGAGGAGTCCGGGTCCAGTGGGAGCATTGGGATTTTAAGAAGCCTATGCAGGGTAGGCCTCCTTGAGAAGATAGAGCTGACCAAAGACTGGATTTCAGTTCATTACGTGAAATTAATTGACATTTTGAGACCCAACATAGACTCAAAGGCCAATTGAGAAAGCTAAGCATGACCAAGGAGCGGATCAAGTGCAGGCCCGCTCTGTGAAACAAGTCTGCACCAAATAATTATAACATATATCAAAAATTTGAGATAGGAGACTTTGCAGGTTAGTGACCAGCTGGTTGAAAATAGGTGGTTGTTATTCATAACCTATCAAATGACACTGAACTTTCATGGGAGAAGCAGAAGTCAGATGCTGAATCAATATAAAGGTGGATGATGTGATTCCTGTTGTGTTACAAGAGGTCTTGTAAAGAATGACTACAGAAAGACGTGATCCCCCACCTCATCTAGGTAAGGAGCATGCCCTAGGCACAAGTAATTATGGAAAAATGATAATGGACAAACTCTATTTCCTGTGAAAAGAAATAAAGAAGAAAACTTAATCATTTATAGTTTCAGCAAAGATTCAATTTGGGGGGCCTTTTTTGTGCACAATCGCCTATGAAATTATATCTGCAATAAATTTCTAATAAATGCAGTGAGCCACATTTTTCTTTGAAGGTTAAACAAAGCATATTAAATAATGGGAGAGTTGGGTAAGGAGCACAGTCTGCCACAGGATGTGCTCAGGGTGTGTGCTCATCATCACTGTCTCTGTTATTACTGTGTCCTTGTTAATGCCACTACCCTGTCACCATAGCTTCTATCTGCTTCAAAGAAACCCTTAGAGAGTGATACAAGATATAAGAGATTGTGACTGAGCCAACCAACATGCAACAGAATTGTATTTTGTGCTCACTGATGGGTCAAAGTGGTCCCTGAGCTCTCTGAGGAGCAGGGGCACCTGGGTCAGAATGCTTGCCATTGCTTCCCATGTGTGCAGGGCAGGTGGTGAGAGGGTAAGGCCATGCTCCTCCCACAAAGCCAACCACCTGAACCCACAGGCCCACTTTATACCAACCACTGCATGAGTTTGCCCCTCTGAATTTTCAGATCACTGCCTGGTGACCATCTGTCATCTGCTAGTTTTTGTCACTGCCCTTGATGGGAATCTGTGATCAGGTGTCACAGAGACATCATCTCCACCAGGTCTGACATGGACCTGCACTAGCGAGCCCTCTGAACAGCGAAGGTTTCCACCAGGTGCAGTAGGTCAAGCCAGAAACCAACCCAGCAGCTCGACCACTCAATATTGCCCAATCCTCACAAAGCACCATCTGCTACACACTCTTCCAACACAAATGTCTATGATAAGCTACTGTCTCTCCTCTATTTCATCCCTGTGTTGATGTGGTGACTCTAAGGCATGCCTTCTCCACCTCTCTTTCAATTACACAGAACCTGGGTGGGCTCAGCACCACCCATATGGGACAGGACCACTCTGCACCCTTGAAGCCAATTGTGTGGGATTGGCTCTGTGCTGGAGGATCTCAGCCCAGGATCCGTGAGGACTGGGAAACACAGCCTCCATCCTCCCTTTATCCTGGGTTCCTCATTTGGTGTGATGGTCTATATCCCTGCAGGGCTTCTGCAAACTTCACAGGAACATCCCTGGGGATTCAGAGGGAGAGAGAGCTGGCACTGCCATGTACTGCTGATGTTGAGGTACCAGCCCAGTTTCCATCCACCAGAATCTGCCCCGTCCCTGAGGGACAAGCAAAGAATGACCCTTCTCTTAGTTCTCTACAATAACTACAGTTGTGTATATTTGAGGTTTATAACATGATAAATGGGGTGCATATCCATAGTGAAGTGGCTACAGCAGTGGGGAAGATTGATTCCCATCATCACCTATGGTTACAAATATCTGTCATCACATTGTTATTTTTGTGAAATAAAGAGCTAAAATCTAGTTATTAAACAACATTCCTTTATACAACATCATCTTATTAAATTTAATCTTTAAGCACATTTGCTTATTCTTCTTTTTGAAAAATTTCTATGAGGTTATTCATACTAGTGGCAAAACCTAATTCTCTAATGATACAGTATAAATTACAAACAATAGAGTTTAAAAACTATTTCCATGTTTTGGTGGGGTAAACTAATAGCGAAATCTCAAGGAAGTCTGAGAACCTAGGGAGGTGTGTAATGTGGTGATTATCAGGGTAATTATATTACTCTGGGACCTGTTTTAGCCTTATAAGGCAAAGGATGTATCCCATGAGATATAAAATCCCAGAAAAGTTTGAAATGTTGCTCTTTCACTTGCTATTTTCAGCAAAGAACCATGAGTGAGATGAGTGAGGAGTGATGGTCTATTGGCTTGAGTGGACACAGGCAGGTGGAGGGGAAGGGAGAGGAAGGAGGAAGCAGAGCCCTTGGGGACTGTTCTGTGAATTTAAATAATTTTCCTGTTTCCTCTTGGGGTACTGTTAAGAAAGGTAGCCTTTCTCCTTAGGGAAAATAAGAATATAAAACAAAAAATTGATTTTTTTTCCTAGTTTTTGTTTAATTTCACTATGTAAGCTATTGTACTTAGTATAAGTGGGATTTATTTGGGGGTTGGGTATGAGTTGGAGCATATGATTTTCTTCTTCTCCTATCTCATTTGGCTTTCCTTGGACATGATGTGCCTGTTAACAACATGCTGTATAACTTCTAGTACTTCATCTTTCTAAATTTACACACACCAAGTCCAGGTCCTCCATTCTGCTCCTTGGGCCTCCTTGTGTCTCCCTTATCTGAGAAACACACTCTCAGGTAGGGCAGTACTTTACTGTATGTGGACATGAGTATGTGTATGCATTTCCCTCTCCTTCTGTTTGGGTAATTCCTAGGCAGCATTGGGTTAGTGCACCTTGCTGGGGAGCACATGGAGGTGGGATCAGCAGAATTCAGAATGTGGGCTACTCCACAGCACAAACAAGTTGCTCCCTTAATAAGCAAATGCCATTTAAAAAACTATATAGGATAATGCAGATCAAAGCCCACTTTTCATTCTATAGTGGGCTTCTTTCATATTCCAGTTGTTACATACAATGTGTATGACAATCACAATGGTACCAGAAGTGATGTTGTATTATTGTGAGAGTTGTTTTAGATTTGCTGATAGCACAGTAACTGTGCATATGTCCCCTGTTGTCAGCTACTTGCACTAGTGGGAGTGGCTGTGAGTTCCATGAAAACACACCATATGGGATTGTGTGGATGTCTGTAACATATTGTACTTGTTTGCTTCACACAAAATGGGTTAGATCCTGAGACTCCTTCTCCCGGGATATGAGGGTGTTGAGGCAATTAGAAGTGTTCCACAGTTGTCTCCGTTTATGCACACAGCATTCCCTGGGGTAAAATTCCCACTTGAGATCATTCAAGATGATGCAGTCATCAAGGGAGAACAAAATGCTCATGTACACACCCTTGGATGGCTTTATTTGGCTCCACATGTTTGTTCCTGGAGTCAGTGGGGACAGCTGCACAAGGAAGACACTCCATGCTCAGAGGCCATCCCTTCACTTGGACACCCATCCCTGCCCAGGCCAGCTGGAAGGTCATATTCAGTTCATTTTCTAGTCGTTTTGAATCAACCACTCACCAGTAAAAAAGTGAGTACCTATAAAATGGACCTTTCTAAGTGAGCAATGTGAAACTCATCACTGTGCAATAGCTCGGTGCTTAGGATCTTCTGTTTGTAAAATCTCACAATGAGGATGGTTGAATTTCATCGAGAAAACATCTTCCTAATTGACTTCATCTGTAAGGGCTACAAAATTATTTAAATTGCATTAACACAATGCCAAATTGTTGTGTAATCACATGTGCATTCCTCTATTTACACACCTTGGGAAAACAACCAATCTTAGGTGTCTTCCATTAACACACTTACATTTTGCTTAATTGTTTTCTTTCTATGTCCTATTTTTATTTATGTATTTTTTGGGGGTACTAGGGATTGAACTCAGGGACACTTGACCACTGAGCCATATTCCCAGCCCTATATCATATTTCATTAAAAGAAAGAGTGTCACTGAGTTCTTATCACCTCACTTTTGCTAAGGCTGGCTTTGAACTTGTGATCCTCCTGCCTCAGCCTCTCAAGCTGCTGGGATTACAAGCATGTGCCATTGCTTCCAGCCTGTTCCATCCTTTTTGAAATTAAATCTTTTGAAATTCTTCCTTTGATTTTACTGTGTCTCTCTGATACTTTCCTACATGTTCACCTATACCCATAATTCATCATTCAACATACAATTTAAGTTATGTGGTTCAGGTATTATTTAGATCAATTAATATATCTTCAAGCTTTCTCACTATCATTAAGAATTTTCTCATACCATGTGAGCAGGCAACTTAAAGATCATTTCCTTTTAAGCTAACAAAGATTAATTTGCTAACTTAAAAAAATTCTATATGAATTTTGAATTTAGATCTGGCACTTTTGTAAACAGAAAGAGGAAGAAAGTGGAGAGTGAAAGAGGGGCAGACATGAGATTGAAATTGAAGAAGAAATAAATAAACAAGTTCCAAGAATTGGTCCAAACAATAGAAAATGGCAATGACTGTGGATACAAAGAGCATCGTGTCCGTTGGATCTTTGTCCCAGCTACTGCCATCAAAACTTCATGTGTAAATTGCTTTTCCTTTCCAGCTAGAGATAATAATCTCATTTTGTTGCTAAGTGCAGTTCTAGAATACAAATTCACTGCAAACCAGAGGCCACAACTGACAGTGAGATCACAGGTGTGAGTCGAGCTCAGCAGAAAACCCGGCTTTGTAATGACCATAGATGTTGTACGGCCTACCCCTCAGTGACCATGCAGACATCCCTGGACAGTGCAGAGCAGAGATTTCCTCAGGGTCCCCATGAGGCACAGAGAGGACAGTGGTGGTGGTGGGAAATCTGAAATATGGGACAGCTGCACATGGGCTCTGATAATTAATCACAACTGAAGAACAGACTTTGATCTCAGGTTAAAAGAAGTGTTATGAAGATAATTCAATAACATCAATCCAACTATTATTTAACAATTTAAAAGTGTATATATTTTCTAACATATTTTGTTTGGAAAATTTTGAGCTACATTAAAAACAATCTCAATTTTTTGATGGTTAAAACTGAGACTTAGATTGTATTATTTCATTCCAAGACATATAACTAGTCATGTAGACATATAAATAGTCATTCCAAGATATATAACTAGCAGAAAAAACTTACAAGTAAAGCTGAATCAAGTTCCATACTTGACCAAAGTACAATTTAAAATGTATTTAATCCTGTCTGATCTGTATGAGTGAATAAAATGTAAAAGGTTCTTTGTTTAGTGAGAACATGCTGTTGTAGAAACCAGAACTCTAAAAATACATTTGGCATACATCAGAACATGAAGTATAATAATGCAGCAAAACTCAGAAAGAGCTTGATAGTGATTGCAACCTCATCAGCAGTCGGGCAGCGGTGGGCAGATGGGGGATGAGGTTGGCTTCAGCTGGGAAGATTCAGAGGCCTCTGGGTGCAATGAGAGACCAGGACAGCCCAAGGGCACATGAGAAGATGTCTGAGAGGTACACCTATGCCAAGAGTCAGGCATTTATCCTATGCAGGAGACTCGTTAACTGGTACTTGCTTCACATTAACACTTTTCTTTTTTAATCTGATTAATTGGAAACTGTAATCTCCACTAAGAAAAAATCATTTGGATGGATGGCAACAGAGCATCCCAGCATTTTATTAATGTCCAGATATTTGGCTGTTTTTCTTACTCTTTGTAAATCCCGTTGCCATTTTTTAAAATTTTCCTGCTTTATGTGTATGAGACCTATAATTAAAATAGGTACCCATTGATTGCCCTACTGTTGAAGGGTGTGTCTCTTCTGATCATCTGCTGTTCATTATATATTTTAAAACAAATGTACTTGGGTTATGGAGCCCACTGCTAAAATTATTCATGAGAAGAACATATTTGCCACTTAGTCCTCATTAGCATCTCCCATAGTTCCCACAGTATAAAGAACCAGAAGATATGTTTATGAAATTTAGATGCACAGATTATTGGAAGACAGATTTATTACTTCACAAAGTAATGTAAACGGTATCCAATGGTATTTAAAGGTGGACTGACCTAATAAAAACTTCACCAGTTTGATAAAGCCTTTTGGTTTACTGTAAAGAGAAGGTCTGACTTATCTGCAATGGAAGGCTGCAGGCCCCTCCTGAAGGGGTGTGCTCACAAGGCTGAGGAACTTGGGCTTCGGCAGTGAGCAGCTCTGCCAGTCTGAGTACAGCCTTCCCTTTGAGGCAGAAGTGCACATCGATATGTGAGACCACGGAAGACAGGTGTCCAAGGTGAACACGCATATGGAGATAGCCCTGTCTTCAACACGAAGAGCAAACACCTGCCGGAACATTCTCCCTGTCCTCCTTTGTTCTTAAAGGTGGGTGAATAGTCCCTCAGGTGAGTGAGACTGTGTAAATGCTTTAAGTTACCAGCAGTGAGGAAAACATCCGCAAAAAAATCAGTCTAGGAGCATTAGAATGGTCCGTGAACCAACAGGGAGCCCACTTGTACTCAGGTCTACAGTGCTGTCTTCATGCCCAGAACACTTACAGAACTTTGCTTCCTTCCAGACATCACAGTCATAATGCAGAGGGGATGCTGCAGTGGGGGAGCTCAGGGAGTCAATGGGAGCAGCTCTGACTCACTGGCCAGTCTGCACCCAAAGTGCTGGTGAGACACAGACAGACTCCCCTCCATTCAGCTGCCCTGGACAAGAAGCCCTTGCTCAAAATACAGCAAAAGATGAAAAAATCAACAGAAGCCTTCACCTGATAGAGCATTTAGTAAACTAGACAGGTATAACTGGATGAACCTACACCTGCAGGAGTCACCATTTTTTCTGAAACTGTCACATATAATATGAAAAATGTTTTGATGGGCCAATTTCCAAATAGTCCAACTTTACCATAAAATAGTGTTTATACTTGGGTGCATTTTCTATGACCTTGGTGGAGCTTCCAAGCATGACAAGTTAGGAGAACCACAGTGTGGCTGAGTTTCTTCTTCTGGGACTGCTGCAGCACACACCAGCTCACTTCTGTGTCTTCATGCTCATCTCCATGATGTTCTTTGTCACACTGACAGGAAACAGCCTCCTGATCCTGCTGATCCTGGTGGACCCCCTTCTGCACACTCCTATGTACTTTTTTCCTGTGGCAGCTCTCTCTCATTGACATCCTGTTCACAACTGTCATTGTCCCCAAGATGATGTCTGACTTCCTTCTGCACAAGACTGCCATCTCTGTGTCTGGCTGTGGGACACAAATCTTCCTGGGATTGGCCTTGGGTGGAACTGAGTGCATCCTTTTGGGACTCATGTCCTATGACCAATATGTGGCCATCTGTAAGCCTCTCCACTACTTGCTGCACATGAACTGGCCCCTTTGCAGGCAGATAGTACTGAGCTCATAGGTGAGTGGTGCTTTCAATGCCTTGGTACACACTGCCTACACCATGAAGTTCCCTTTCTGTGGACCCAGAGAAATCCATCATTTTTACTGTGAACTCCCTGGTGTCCTGCAGCTCTCTTGTGAGGACACCTTGGCATATGAGACGGGGGTGTTGATCAGTACCACTATTCTGCTTCTCATTCCATTCTCCGTCATCCTTGCCTCCTACATACTCATCCTGGTCACCATCATCCACATGGCTTCTGCCGAGGGGAGAAAGAAAGCTTTCTCTACCTGCTCCTCTCACTTGGTGGTGGTCAGCCTATACTATGGCGCCATCATTTTCATGTACATGAGGCTAATCTCTTCCCATACTCCAGGCCAAGATAAAGTTGTGTCTATCTTCCATACCCTTGTGACACCAATGCTGAACCCCTTGATCTATAGTCTTCGAAATAAGGATGTGGTGGGAGCCCTGAGAAAAACCCTATGGAAATGTTCAGCATGTGGGAAAACGTGACTATGAGGACTGGGCTTCATGAGTATTGACCAAATGTGAGCACTGACCCAACATTAGGACTGCCTCCAGTAGAGATGCTCAGAGTCAGGGCTGCAGGTGAAGGTCCACTGAATATTCTGAAGTTTCAGGTGTGGCACCAAAGGGATGCTGGGCTTCTCTGCAGGAACCCCTCTACAGCTTGGGCAGTGTGATGACGGTTGCACTCCCCAGCCGTCAGGAAGACAGGGAGGCTATGGTTCTAACCATGTTGTCATAGAGAAGCATGTGACTGCATTAGTAGAACTGTGATTACAGCTTATGAAAAGTCACCCTCTGTAAGGTACTGGGATAGAAGACCTGCAATTTACAGGTCTCATTAGTAAGTCAACTTCAAAATGAGTATTTTATTTTAATTGAATGCATAGAAGTGTCATATACAGTTCTTTAAAAACAATTGAGTTTCTAGATGGCCATGTGTGCATGTTTGACATAAAGATTCCTTTGTTCATTAAATAATGTCTCCAAATCTAGGGAGAACTTTTGTAATCACAGATTGTGTGTGGAGTTGTTTATGTTAACCTTGAATTTCTTACCTGAAGAGTGAGGAATAAGGCACAGCCCTGCCCTCAATGCTGCCACATTCAGGAGTCAAATGGGTGATGGGTGATAGATTTAAATCTGTATTAATGCTTTTGGTAGTATGGCCATTTTGGCAATATTAATTCTGCCTATCCAGGAGCATGGGAGATCTTTCCATCTTCTGAAGTTTTCTTCAATTTCTTTCTTTAGTGTTCTGAAGTTTTCATTGTAGAGATCTTTCACCTCTTTTGTTAGATTGATTCCCAGGTATTTTAATATTTTTTGAGGCTATTTTGAATGGAGTTGTTTTCCTAATTTCTCTTTCAGTGGATTCTTTACTAATGTATAAGAATGCATTTGATTTAATGGGTGTTGATTTTATGTGGTGTTAGTTTGCTGAATTCATTTATTAGTTCTAGAAGGTTTCTGGTGGAATTTTTTTGATCTTCTAGATATAGAATCATGTCATCAGCAAAGAGTGATAGCTTGAGTACTTCTTTACCTGTTTATATTCTTTTAATTTCTTTCTTGTAATTACTCTAGCTAGAATTTCAACGATGAAGTTGAATAGAAGTGGTGAAAGAGGACATCCTTTTCTTGTTCCAATTTTTAGCAGGAATGCTTTCAATTTTCCTCCATTTAGAATGGTGCTGGCCTTGAGTTTAGTATATATAGCCTTATGTTGACATATGTTTCTACTATCTGTAGTTTTTCTAGTGTTTTGAACATTAAAGTGTGCTGTATTTTGTCAAATGCTTATTCTGTATCTATTGAGATGATCATGTGATTCTTGTTTTTAAGGCTGCTAATATGATGTATTACGTATATTGATTTCTGTATGTTGAACTAACCTTGCAGCTCTGAGATGAATCCAACTTGATGGTGATGCACTGTTTTTTAAATATATTTTGTATATGATTTGCCAGAATTTTATTGAGAATTTCTGAATCTATGTTCATCAGGGCTATTGGTCTGAAGTTTTCTTTCCTTGGTGTGTCTTTGACTGGTTTTTGTATCAGGGTGATATTAGCCTCATAGAATAAATTTGGAAGGGTTCCCTCCTTGTCAATTTTTAGGAGTATTGGTGTTAATTCTTTGAAAGTCTTGTAGAACTTGGCTGAGAATTCATCTGGTCCTGGGCTTTTGTTAGTTAGTAGGCTTTTAATAGCATTTTCTATTGTATTACTTGAAACTGATGTGTTTAAATTATATGACCTGCTCATTTAGAGTGTGTAGGTCATATTTCTCTAGAAATTTGTTTATGTCTTCCATTTTATTAGAGTATAAATTTGCAAAATAGTTTCTAATTATCTTCTTCATTTCAGACATGTCCACTGTGATATTTCCTTCTTCATCTTGTATTTTGGTAATTTGAGTTTTCTCTTTGTTTGAATGGCCAGAGTTTTATCTATTTTAATAATTGGTTCAAAGAACCAACATTTTGTTTTGTAAATTTTTTTAATTGTTTCTTTTGTTGAGATTTCATTGATTTCAGCTCTAATTTTAATTTTTTCCTGTCTTCTATTGCTTTTGGTCGATTTGTTCCTCTGTTTTTAGGGCTTTGAGATGTAGTGTTAGGTCATTCGTTTGTTAACCTTTTTATTCTTTTAGTCAATAAACTCAATGCAATGAACTTTCCTCTTAGTACTGCCTTCATAGTGTCCCAGAGATTTTGGTATGTTGTATCAGTGTTCTCATTTAACTCTAAGATTTTTTAAAATTTCATCCTTAATTTCTTCTACTATCCATTCATCATTCAATTGTGTATTATTTAGTAACCATTTTTGACAGTAGCTTCTATTTTTAATTTTATCATTGATATCTGATTTCATTCCATTGTGGTCTGATAGAATGCAGGATATTATCTCTGCTGTTTTGTATTTACTAATAGTTTCATTTCAGCATAAAATATAATCTATTTTAGAGAAGGTGTCTTGTGCTGCTGAGAAGAAAGTGTATTTGTTTGTTGATGTATGAAATAATCTATATGTGTCTATTAAGTCTAATTCTTGATTGCATTATTTAGTTTTATAGTTTCCCTATTTAGTTTTTGTCCAGTAGTGAGAGAGGTGTGTTAAAATCACCCAGTATTGTATTGTGGTCCATTTGACTCTTGCAATTGAGAAGGGTTTGTTTGATGTTAATAGATGTTAATTGTTTGGGTCATAAGTGTGTTATATCTTGCTGATACACACTTCCCTTAAGAAGTATGAAATATCCTTCTTTGTCTCTTCTGAATAACTTTGGTTTGAACTCTTCTTTATCTGAAACAAAAATGGAAACCCCTGCTTGTTTCAGCAATCCATTTGAGTGATAAGTTTTTCCCCATCCTTTCGCTTTCAGACTGTGGATATCTTTGCCCATGAGACAGCATTTTGTTGGATCTTGCTTTTTAATACAATCTGCCAGTCTCCGTCTTTGGATTGGTGAGTTTAGGTAGTTAATATTATTATTGAGATATGGTTTGTATTCCCTGTCATCTTGATTTATTTCTTGTTTTTGATTTGTCCTAGTTTCTCCTTTGATTGAATGTCCCTTTAGTGTAGACCCTCCCTTTGCTGGTTTTCACTTTTTTTTTTCCACTTCATCCTCATGGAATATTTTGTTGAGAATGCTCTGTAGTGTAGACTTTCTAGTTGTGCATTCTTTAACTTTTTGTTTATTGTGGAATGATTTAATTTTATTTTCAAATCTGTATCTTAATTTTGCTGGATATAAAATTCTTAGTTGGCATCTATTTTCTTTCAGTGATTGAAATATATTGTTTAGGACTTCCTATTTTTGAGGGTCTGGGCTGAGAAATCAGTTAAGATCCAAATTGATTTTTCCGTGCATGTAATTTTTTTTTTCTCACAGCCTTTGAGATTTTATCTTTATTCTCTGTGTTAGTCATTCTCATTAAAATGTGTCTTGGTGTGGGTCTGCTGTTATGAGAGAGAGAGGCTTTTCTAGCACCTGTGAGGCCCTGGGTTTTAACCTCACCATGAAAACAACAACAACAAAAAAAACAATAACAACAAAAATTACTTGGGGATACAGAGGCAGCAGGAGCCCAAAGTTCAGTTCAGCATCTGCAAACTGTGAAACCCTAGCTCAAAAAATAAAAAATAAAAACAAGTGTCATAGACTCAGCTCAGAGAGATTATTCCACAGCACCTCAATGAAAAACATTTCTCTATACATATATAGTATCAGCTGTTGCAACTTCAAGCAACTTAGCAAATTATGCTTGTTAGGTGCAGGGCAGGCTGAACTAACTAAGTTGTCTGCAGGGCAGGCTGAACAAACATTAGCTGCAGGATAGCCCACGCACTCAAACCCCCCTCTGCCTGGTCCTTTATCACCTGTTTGCATCAAGTCTGAACACTCAACCCACTCAAGGCTGAGCACTCAACCCCACTCAAGTCTGAGCACTGAAGCCCATTCAAGGCTGAACCCTCGACCCCCACCCATCTGGTACATCCAAAACCCACATCTGACCCCTGCCCCCATCTGCCTGAAGGCAGAAGATGACACCTTAGCAACCACTGTATGATTCAGTAACTGAATGCCAACAAGGCAGCTTGCAGATCCAGAGATCCCATTAGATTTTGGCTATAAAAACTCCTTCCTGCTGGGCCCCCCTCTCTTGCTCTCTCTCTTTCACTCTCTCTCACTCTCACCCTCCCTCTCCCTCTCCCTCTCTTCTCTCTCTGCTCTCCACTTCTTTCTTTTCTCTTTCCCCACTCTTTCTTTCTCTCTTTCTCTCTTCTCCTCTTTTTCACTGCTGCAATAAAGATATCTTGGTTGCTCCAAGTGTTGTGGTCACTTGCCTTTCAATGCTGCCCAGCTTAGTGGCACATCCCTGCAATTCCAGTGGTATGGGAGGCTGAGGCAGGAGAATTGCCATTCAAAGCCAGCCTCAGCAACTTAGCAAGGCCCTAAGCAAATGAGCAAGGCTCTGTCTCAAAATAAAATATAAATAAATAAATGAATAAAATAAAATAAAAAGAGCTGGAATATTTGGCTCAACAATTTTGCCTTAGTTGTGTTAGGTGCAGGGCAGTCTGGAACTTGGTGAAGATGGTGACCTCTGAGAGAGAGAGCATGAAGTGCAGGATAACCTGGACACTCAAATCCCCATCTGTCTGTTCTTTATTGCCTATTTGTCTCAAGCCCAAATGCTCAAACCCTGCACTCAAGGGTGAACATTTCAGCCCCCTGCTCAAGGCTGAATACTAAACACCACCCCCACCGCCCCCCCCGCCGCCCCCACCCCCCAAAGCTGAACACTGAACCCCCCTTATTCCAACAAGGCAGCTTGCAAACCCAGAGACCCTATTATATTTAGGCAGCACAGCAGAAGGGCTACAAATCCCTTCTGCTGGGCTCCCTCTCTTTCTCAAACATACATTGGAGAAAGGATCGTTTTTTCAAAAAATGGTGCTGCAAAGTAGTAATTTAGATGTAGCAAAATGGAATTGAACCTCTACTTCTCACCACGTACAGAACTCAAATTAAAGTGGATCAAGCACCTAGAAATTAGATTGGAGACTCTGCACCTAATAAAAGAAAAAGTAGGCCCACGTTTTCATCATGTCAGATTAGGGCTTGACTTCAGCTCATGCTCTCTCTCCCAGAGGTCACCATCTTCACCAAGTTCCAAGCAAATGCTTCCTACCTGAATTAGTATCCAGCCCAATCAAAAAGTTCCACCTGAAAAGGGCTGGGGCCAAGAACCTGTCCCTTTAACTATTTTCTAATTATCTTCAGCTGTCAGTCACGATACAGAGGCAAGCCTGACCAATCAGGGACGCGGGTGGAACTGTCCAATCAGGTGCGCCAATGGAGGGGAAGGGCGGGCTTCTCCAATCTCTGGAGCTTTTGTCTTCATCAACTCCGCTTTGCCCTTTTCAAGGCCCAAGTGACTCTGCACCTCCTGTGTTGCAATCTCGGGTGCCAGGAAGTTCCTGGAGAGAACACTGGGTCACCAAGGAAGCTAAAACTGGTGAGGTTGCCACCAGGGCTGATGGGACTGGCTCATCACCTGCCCTGGGGCCCTAGCATGGCGGTGAGCTAGGAAGTGTGGCAGAGTTGCTTCCTGTGGGTGGCCGAGGGTCTCCATCCCCTGGTTCCATCGGTTGGACTGGGTGGTGGGTCCTTGAAGTCAGGGGCAGAGCGTTCAACCTTGTTCCTGCTGGCGGGTGGCCCTGAGCTTCTTTCCTCTGCTCCTACATGGTGCGGTGGATGTTGGCTTCCTGGGGTTGGTCAGAGCCTGGGGTCTTGTCCTGGCTAGCATATGGCAAGGGCCCAGGGTTGGGATGGGTGGCTACTCTCTGTGGTCAGCTGCGAAGCCTAAGGCCCTTTTGCTGCTGGTTGGTCTCCCTAAGCCCTCTCCAGTGGGTCCTCATTATTGGATGGGTGGCCTAGGTCCCTGGGGTCCCCTCCCCTCCTTGCTGGTTTCCTATTTAGAACGTCTGATAAAGTTAGTGATATATTCTGAGAAGTTTAGTAGTTTTAAGAATTTTCGTATGACACAGTAAGTAAGGTAATTGGCTATTACAGGGCTTAAGATAGCCCAAGATAACGCTTGCTGTCCACACAGAACCTGTCTTCCTGCCTTCATATTGGTCTAGTTAGACAAAGTCAAGTTGTCTGAAGGTTCTTTGATGTAAATGAAAGTGATACTTTCAGTTATCAGTGAGGAGTCCTGCCTCCCCACATGTTGAAGTCTGAACGTTAGAGAAGCACACTGAGGCAAACATAAAGTAGGGTTTACCTAAAAGGAGTAACCTAGTCTTCTCCCAGGAGGGAGAAAGGGCCACAGCTGGTATCCTGGTATCCCAACAAGGAAGGTGTTCTGTGTGCTCATGCACACAAACAGTTAAGTTTTGCTGTGCTTAACAAGGAGTTCTGTGAGAAAGTATGAACTATTTGAACTGTGTCCTTTTTGCTGTCTTAAGAAGATAAAAGAATGTTCTGCCAAGTGTAAAATTTATGTGTGTGTGTGTGTGTGTGTGTGTGTGTGTTTGCCTGGGAATAACTAACCACAAGTTAATTGATAAGAAATACAGAGCACTGTGACCATAAACAAAGTTTTCCTGAGAATGTTTATCCATGCTTGTAAGGCTTAAGCTGCCAAAAGGATGTTTTTTCTTTCCCCTTGTTTTAATTAACAATGCTGTATGAAAGAAGGAGAGAAAATACGGTGCTCATTTTCTACTGAATGTGTGTATGTGCGTGTGTCTTTTTTAAGCATCTCTGTTGTACCAGGAATTACAGATTGTCAGCGGGTCTGACAGTGTTCCACCTTTTTATGTGTCCTAGGCTTCTTCTGTTCTCCTGCCCTCTTCCCCTTATCTTTCTCCTTCCTGCACACCTGACTAGGCCCAGGAATGCTCCTTAGGATGGCCGAAAGGTGGGACACAGGTGGGCTGAAGAGGAAAGGGCAGGATGGAGCAGCCCAGGACACATTAACAACCTTATAGCTCCCTGTAGGGAGGAGCAATTCCTGGGGCAGTTTACCTTGTTTTCCTTTTCTTTCTTTCTTTCTTTCTTTCTTTCTTTCTTTCTTTCTTTCTTTCTTTTTTTTTTGTGTGTGTGTATGTGTGGACTGCTGGGGATTGAACTCAGGGCCTCATGCATGGTTGGCAAATGCTCTACTATCAAGCTGCTCCCCAGCCCAAGAAAATTAGTGTATAGACTGCTATTTATTTATTCATGTATTGAGTGTTGGGGATTCAAGCCTGGGATAAGAGTTATCCTTCAAAAAATACTTTCATCTTTATGAACGGGTTTTCCAGGTGGGTGGGTATTTTACTCAGGATTAAAAATAGAGGCACTTGAGCACTGAATACATCCAGCACATTTTTAAAAATTTATTTTAAATTTTTGTTTTTGTTGTAGATGGACAGAATAACTTTAATTTGTTGATCTTTATGTGGTGCTAAGCAGAGAACCTAGTGCCTCACACATGCTAGGCAAGGGCCCTGCCACTGAGCAACAGCCCCAGTATGCCCATTTTTATTTTTGATTAAGACCAATTCTAACTAAATTTCTGATGGTCTCCACTGGGAGCTGGCTTTGAGACATTTGTGAAGTGAGCATGTTTCATTTCTTTGAATGTTAATATCCAGGTGCTTTGGCAACATTTTCCAAAAGAGTATGTTTTCCACTGCTTTTCCTTTGCTTCTTTGTCAAAGATCAGTGGAATGTATTTATACAGTGTCAAATACTACACCATCTTGATGATTGTAGTTTTTTTGTACTTCTTAACCTTAGGTAGTGTCCATTCTTTGAATTTAGTATTCATTACTGTGTTGGTCGTTCTGAGTCTTTCATGACTGAAAATCTAACTAAAAGATTTTTTATTGGGATTTTATTGAATGCATCACTAAAATTGGTATGACTTGATGATAAAACTATTTCCATCTATGAACATGAAATATTTGCATTGTCTTTTATACTCTCCTTAGAAGCTTGCAGTTTTTGTCATAAGAGATTTTTTTCAGATTGATATTTGAGTATTTCTCTCTTTTTTTCCTTTGTGCTATATAAGTGGTGTGTGTTATTGTTAATGTTTTGTTTTCTGTTGCTAGGTGTGGTATTCAGGGGTGCTCTACCATTGAGCTACATCCCCAGGTTTTTTTTTGTTTGTTTGTTTGTTTTTTTTTTTTGAGACAGTCTTGCTGAATAGCCCAGGCTGGCCTCAAAGCTATGATACTCCTGTCTTTGGCCCCTGAGTCCATGAAACTTAGGCATGGCTTCTGTGCCCAGATTGCTGCTGACATCAGTATAATGATAGTCCTACTTATTAACCTTGTGTTGTACAACCCTAATGTCATCTTGTTTATTTTCATAATTCTTTGGTTTATCTCACATAAGGTAGAGAATCATGCTGTCTCTTGATAAAGAAATTTGTGTTTCTTTTGAGCACATTATTTCATTATTCTTGACTTTTCTTTAATTGTTGATAAACTCATGATGTTTATTATTTAGCTTTTTGTTGTGATGGATGCTGTTAACTGGGTTTTAAATTTTGAATAGGTGTCCTAAATCCCTCTTGGCCTTTGTGTATAATTATCTTTTTTTTATTTTTGGATTCAGTTAAGTAATGTTTGTGGAGGAATTTTGCATTTATGATCATGCATAATTCATTGTTTTCTTATATTATCTGTTTAATTTTGATAATATCATAACGTATTCCTCAGAAGAAATTAGAATGTGCTTACTCTGCTTCTGTGTTCCAGAAAAAGAAAGTACAAAATTAGTGGCAGTTCTTCAGTGTCTTGCGGAAGCCTGTATGACTGTCAGAGCCTTGTGTTTTCTTTATTGTGTAGTACTTAGTAATTGAGTCAGTTTGTTCAGTAGGCATGGGCTCGTCTGTTTTGTGTATTTCTCTTTCTGCAGAAGCTATAGAATATTGTCTTTCTTAAAGAATCGGCTCAGATCCTCTAAGTTATCTGATTGTGTCAAGCACATGTTCACAATCTTCTTGAATTGCCCATGAATGGTAAGGATGGCTTGTTTAAACCTAATGAGTTTCTCTGTACTGTTTTCTTAATTTTTCAATGTTATTGTATTTTTTATACCTTTGTTTTATTTAGTTCTTATATGTGGTGGTGAGGATTGAACCCAGTGAATCATAGGTGCTAGGCAAGTGCTCTACTACTGAGCCACAATCCCAGCCCTTGTCCTCCATTTTCCTAGCCTCATATGGGTTCATCAGGGATGCTGATGTTCATGAAGAACTTGGTTTTGCAGACTTCTGATTTCCTGATTGTTGTTTCATCAACACCCTATCTTTTACTTCCCTGTGCTTAACTTTTATTTACCTTGCTCTTTTTTCTCTGGTTTCCTGAAGTGGAAGTTTCCATGATTGCTTTTAGGTCTTCTTTTCTCAAATGTGCTTTGGATGCCTTCAATACCACAAAAGCACCATCTGTGATGTTTTTTCACACTGACTTTTCCATTTTATTTTCCTCAAAATGGTCAACTTTTCCCTTGAGTGAACTCTTCCTCCTGTTTACAGACCTGTTTCACCTCCCATTTCCTGGAGGCTTTTCAGCTGTTCTGATCTAGTTTCTGATTTAACTCCCATATTCTCTGAGCATGCTCTGGATTTCACTGGTGTTGCATGCTTGTTGAGGTGGGGTTTATGGCTTGGAATGCGGCTATTCTGGGTAGCATTGCTATGACCCTGAGAAGGCTTTGTGCTTTGCTGTTGGCTGATGGCCAGAGAAGCCTTCCCGTCTGCTGCTCTGCTGCGAGGTCTTAGACCCGACTGAGTTGTGCTGATGTCTCCTAGTGTAACTGTGGATTCCTCATCGTCCTGGGCAGTTCTGTGTGTTTCCACCTGATATATTCTGACTCTGTTTCAGGGGCATGCATATTAAAAATTCTAGACAGTTTATTGAAATTTGGGCCTAGTGTCACCACAGTGGCATATGCCTGTAACCCCAGCATCACAGGAGGCTTAGACCAGAGGGCTGCAAGTTCAAAGCCAGTCTCAGTAACACAGGCCCTGAACTGCCCAGAGATTTTTCTTTCTCAAAATAAAAATAAAATTAAAAGAGCTGGGGATGTGGCTCAGTGTTTAGGCACCCCTGGGTTCAATCCCTCATCCAATAAACAAACAAACAAAGAAATAAATGAAAAGAAAAAAATTAGCCTAGGTGTCCCAGAGCCTGATCTTTCTCAAGGATGGTCAATTTCAATTGGTTTATTTTCCATTCATGAGCCATGATTTCCTGTCTCTCAGTATTCTTTTTAAACCTTTGTTGTTGTTGTTGTTGTTGAAAAGTGAATGAAATGTGTTTCTCCCCTTTCTCTTATGGTGCTATTCCTGTTTGTTGAAGGCTTTGTGTGTTTTTCTAGAGATATATGTTATATGTGCTCTTGTAATGAGTTAGTGTTTGTTCACTCATTTGACAGATTTTTCTGAATGGCAGTGTGGTAGAGCAGAATGGAAACTGCAGCAGTTTCAGAGCTGACAGGCTGTTTTTCACCTGATGCACAGCAGCTCTGCTTATTGACACTTCACGTGGAGGCTTAAGAAGCTGCAGGTGGCTGTAACAAGATAACCATGCCAGCAGAAGGAGACAACAAAGTAGCCAGGAGTGAGCAATTCCTTTTGGTCTTATAAGTCCCTAATCTGAATGATCTGAGTCCTTAGGCTGTTGACAAGCTTGTGCCCACATAAGGAATATAAAATCAACCCTCCAATATATTACCCAACTCCCTTGCCTTGATGTACTCAAAACTTGCTTATGTATAATAGTAAAAGCCTGTTGTGCTCAGGGCTCAGGCTTGAGGAATTATTCCCCTGATCTGTGGTACCACTAATAAACTGTTGATTCCAGATCTCGGGATCTTGGCCCTCATTTGCCCCTACAAAAGAAGCTAGGAAAGAGCCATAGAAATAGCAAAAGCTCAGTTGTCATGTTTTCTGTTGTTGGATTTTTTTTTTTTTTTGGAAGTTGTTCTGGGACCTCTGCTTGAACACACAGTGGAGCTGTTTAAAACTGTGCTGTGCCTTTACTCTGCAGAACCATCCTGGGGAGCAGCCAGTGCTGAGCATGTGGGTCTTGGTCCTCTCTGAAGGGATTTCTCCTGGCCTGTGTGGGCTTCCTTCCTTCCTCAGAACACCTTTCTTGTTTTATTTTGAAGAAGGATACTATGGTGTGAACCCTTGGGTGCTTAATCAATGAGCCACAGCACAGCCCTCGATATATATATATATATATATATGTATATATATATATATATATATATTATTTGAATAGAGTTTTGCCAACATGCTAAGGGCCTCAATTTGTTGCTGAGTCTGGCATTGAACTTGTGAGCCTCCTGACTTGGGTTTTTTTTTGGAAAAGAAATTTCTAAAAGAAACTCTCCCTTCAATGTACTTTATCAGATTTTAAGTGATGGTTGAGTGGGAAACAATAATTTGCTTTTCTTGCCAGATGCAGGCTGTATATTTACTTAAATTCTTTTAAGGAATTTATGGCAATTTTTCACAGTGATCACTTCTGATTTAGGAGAGTGACAGGTTGTTTTAGAAAATAAGAGAGTTTCCATAATGATTTTAATATAACATGCAGAAACGTGGATAAGATCTGCTGTGTGCACTCTGGATCCAGTGACCAGGGTCTCACAATGGGATGTGAGGCCACTGTCCTACGTAAGAGAGGGGCTGTCTGAAGGGCTAGTGAAGGCCACACCATGCTCTCTGCTCTCCACTGCTCCTCATGACTCTTCCTAAGGCTGTGGTGAACTCTTCAGGGCTTTGGGTCATGATGAGGTTCTTGTTCTGATGGTTCTGCTAGTGTTTCAACTTTTCTCTGGAGGGTATATATGTGGAGCACTCCTTCTCCCTGGAGCCATCATCATCTTGGATATAAATGACTTTCCTTCTTCAAAGGTCAACTGAGTACATTTATAGGAGTTTATTTTGGGTCTCTATTCTGTTCTAGTTTATGGCAGTCTCTTGACAGTTCCAGACTCTCGGTTCTGTTATATTTTTTTGCAGTACTGTATTGGTTTCAGACTTCCTTTTAAGTCATTTTGATGTGAGTGTTTATCTTTTTCTTTGCTGCTCATCATGTTTATAGAATTATTTAGGTTATTCTTTTGTAAAACTAAATTTCCATTGGGTGAAGTGATGCATACCTCTAATCCTAGCAGCTGGAGGCTGAGGTAGGAAGGTAACAAATTTAAATCCTAGCCTTAGAAACTCATGAGGCAATTAGTGAGACAGTGAGTACTGTCTCAAAATAACAAATGTGTTGGGAATGTGGCTCAGTGGTTAAGTGCCCTAGGTTAATCCCTGCTTTTTTCTTTTCCCCACCATAATAAATAAAACTAAATTTCTTGTACATTTATTAAAAGTGTTTTAGTCTTTCACATTTGGATGTGTAATACATGGACTTTTGTAGAGGAATGTAATGCCTTTTGGCACCTAGATTCCAGTTTATCTGGACCATAATTTTGATCTGTCTCTACAACATTAACCTTTTTATGCTGTGAAGGCCAGCCAACTAGTCTCAACTAGTCCCTTGCTCACATCTTGTTATACTGTGCTCTCAGGAAGTCACATGTTTAAGTCCTTGAGTATGCTTGTGTGTCAGGGGCACAGGCCATTCTGGTAGGTGATCTTTCTAGCTGTTTCATCGCTGTGCAGACATCATAGCATGCTCACAGTTGTCCATAGTCTAGCCTGTTTTACTCCCAGACTCTGTCAGATACTTGAAGATTCTGGACTGCAAACCTGTTGCTTTACCACACTCTGGAAGAGTTAATATGTTGGTTTACTTGCACTAGCATTGCTACAGGCACTAGGAATCTCTTTCACAGCAGGCAACCATCACACATGGGTCACATCCTTGATGAAAGTGTCCTTGAACAGAGTATGCCTATGTGGCACATGACTACTTCATTCTAGGGAGATGGCTGCTCTTCATAAGAGTTTGACAATCATTGGGCATACATTGTTGGTATGAGGTTTAGAAAAGTAATTTCTACTGTTTATTAAGGAGATTATTATGAGACTTATAAAATGTTATAAGAGTGTTATTTAGACAATGTGACATCTTAGTGTCATTGAATTATTTCTAAGAAAAGTGGCATCTTTCCACTTAGCCCAACTTCTTTGACATTAACCATAAGAAATTATCAATTTTTGTGTTTATTAATCATTGTTCTTATTTACTAGTTGGCTAAATTTGTTCTATAGTAAAGCAGCTAGAAAATTCTAGTTACTATCTTAGTGTAACACACAGGATGAGCTCAGTCCCCAGTTAACACCTTGTGACAACCTGTGTGAAAGGTTGCCTAAATGTTGTTTATGAGGGAAGCTCCTTAGTGACCCCATGCCAAGAGGGTGTTTGGGGAGAGCTGGTTCTAGGCATTTACTTAAGAATTTAGCAATAGACTTGCAGAAGGAAACAGGAGCTCAGTAAATACCATGTTGTTATCATTAACTATGTAGGCACAGTGAACCACTGTGGTTAGCAGGATCTGTCCCAACTGATGAGTCTCCTAATTTCAGCAATTTCCTACTCTGTCAACTTTCTTTTCTAAGGATAAGTAATATCCAGGGTGCTAATATTTTCTCTCTACTGCACACAAAGTTCCTAGGATGTGTAATAGAGGTGCAAACAACAAAGAAGTTATCAGTGATCAGGAAGCCAGTCTTACGTCCTGTGAACTCACTAAAAGAAGAGTGTAAAACACTTTACTGTTTACTTTTTTAGTGGGCCAATCCTAGTGTTGGAATGGCTATGTAGAATTAAGTGTAGTAAATATTTGATGGACCAAATGGAATTAACTGGAATGCCAGAGAATCAGTGAACATCATGCATGTTGAGTCTAGATTCCTCATGTTGTCAATCTCTCTTGGCTTTCACTACACTTTTGTGGGATATTTTAGATCTTAGTGACCCTTAAGGATGTGGCTGTGAACTTCACCCAGGAGGAGTGGGCTTTGCTGGATCCTTCCCAGAAGAACCTTTATACAGATGTGACACAGGAAGTCCTCAAAGACCTGGCTTTTATAGGTAATAATGATGTTTTTATAATTAATCCAATAGAGAACTCCTGTGTATTTTGTTCATTTATGTAGAATGTGAAAATGGAATCATTTGGTAAATTATTGCAGCATGAAAGTCACCTGGAATTTGGCAAAGTTTTGCTAGGTCCTGAAAATTTATAATGATTGTTCTGGGTTGGTATTTTAGGAATCAAATGGGAAGACAAGGACTTTGAAGATCAAATTGAAAATTCTGCGAGCAATCTAAGGTAATTGTACTGAGAAGTGGAAGCAACACCCTTGAGGGATACTGAGAATGTCATAATTTTTAAAAGAAACCAACCAAAGAAATATGCACAACTTGTATTTATTCTTATAAGATTGTTTACTAGAAACACATTCTTAGCTGTAACAGATAGTCTTTTCAAAGTACTTGACATGCAAAATATACTATGAAACTGGATATGGAAATATCATTATTTGGATAATAATCATAGGGAAGCTGTTTTGTAAAACATTGTCTATTTCAATCTCTTTATTTTTAGGAAATTTGAATAAGTCAGAAAACCTAGGCTTTTCCTTCTGTTGGTAGAAATGTTAGCCTAAGACTTATTAATAAATAGAAAATCATGAATGAATCAAGCATTGATAATGTGCTGGTCATTCTTCAAAGAAGTCATATGGTAAACTTCAAAGGTAAAGAAGATAGTGTGGGGAAACTTTAAGTGAGATTCCAAATCTTAACCTGCCCCCCCAAACCCAAACATTGTAAATCCATGTTACTTTATGACTGCATTATATGTGGAAAAGACTTCATATGTCCTTCATTCTGTCATAGGCACATCACAACTCACTCTGGACACAAACAGTACAAGCATGAGGAATGTGAAGAAAATCCATGTGAATTTAAACAATGCAGGAAATCTCTGGTTTCTCTCAAAAATGTACAAACACAAATGTTAACATGAATGGGAGATGAGCCTTCTAAAACTACAGTGTGTGGGAAAGTCTTCAGTTGTTCCAGTTGTTTTCAAGGACATGT
The DNA here is from genome assembly GCF_052094955.1 of Ictidomys tridecemlineatus. Lineage (NCBI taxonomy): Eukaryota > Metazoa > Chordata > Mammalia > Rodentia > Sciuridae > Ictidomys > Ictidomys tridecemlineatus. The sequence goes on from NW_027521230.1 coordinate 223,667, forward strand.
AGAGACTCATGTTGGGTGGCAACCCTCTGAAGGTAAACAATGTGGTGAAGAATTTTTTTCTCTAACAGATGTTCAAAGATACATGATAACACCAAGTGGGGATAAAACTTTTAAGTGGAAAGTCTTTTATTTCTGTTCCTTATTTAGAAGACATGAAAGAACTCATTCTGGGGAGAAACCCTATGAATGTAAACAAGGTGGTCAAATCTTTATTTCACTCACAAGTCTTCAAAGTCACATGGTCACGCACACCAAGGATGCCTGTTTTAAATGTAAGGTATATGGGAAAGACTTTGCTTATCCCAGTTTATTTAGAATACATCAGAGAATGCACACTGGAGAGAAACCCTATGAATTTAAGCACTGTGGCAAAGTCTTCATTGAGTCCTCTACCCTTCATTCACATGAAGAAACTCATAGTGGAGAGAAGCCCTATGAACGTAAACAGTGTGGGAAAGGCTACACTACTTCCTCTTACATCCAAATACATGAACGAATTCATAGTGGAAATAATCCATATGAATGTAAGCAGTGTGGCAAAACCTTTACTCGATCTTCTAGCCTTCACTCACATGAACAAATTCATACTGGAGAGAAGCCCTGTGAATGTAAACAATGTGGAAAAGCCTGTACTTGACTCAGTCAGCTTTACTCACATAAACTAATTCATACTGCAGAAATACTGTACTAATGAAAGCAATTGGCAAAGTCTTCTGTTATTACTGTTCGACCCATAAACATGTAGCAAGGTTACTGGAAAAAAAAACTTTGAATTTAAACTGTGGTAAATCAATATTCTCTGTCAACTTCAAAGACAAGAAAGGGCTCAAACTGACACACACACATGCACACATGTACAGTGTGGTGGGCGACTCCCCTTCTGCTGTAGATTAGTGGTATGCACCACCCACCCCTGTTGTTCAGGTGTGTAGCAACTGGCAGGGAGCTCTCCTGTGCTATAGAACCCTGGCACACTCTGCCCCTAATCTGGGTCCTCTGCCAAGAGTAGAGAATGTGGCCTCTAGGAGAGACCCTGGGGTCTGATCTGTTGTAAGAGTGCTATTTAATTGACCTTTCTCTCTGATACCAGGTTTTTGGTGTATCACTTTTAGTGTTCATTTGGAAAGGCAGGTCAAAAGATGGTGTTATGGTGCTTCTGTTTTTAATAATTTGAGCTTAAGCTATCCAGTAGCACTTAGTTTTTAAAGGAGAATTTTGGAAGCTTTCAAGGATTAATGAAAACTTTCTTTCCACATAATGAGACAGTCTGGCAATTTCCTAGTTTTATTTCTTTGATTCAGTGGAAATATTGCATAGTGGTGTGTAACCACTTGATGCAGAGCCAGGATTTATCTTATAAATCCATTTGCCAAAGGCAGAAGTTACAGGTTTGCTACTGGCCAGTGTGAAGCACATGAGAAAATTTGACTGTCCTGGGGTGGGGGCATGCTCTGTAGGAGTTCAGTCTTAGTGAGTATATCACTGCTGAAATCAGACTCCTTGGAGGGCCACAGTATCTCCTGATAGGTCCTGCCTACTAATTCTGGGCAATAGTGTTAGTGCATGAGGTGGAAGGTGGATGGCAACCTTCTGATGTATTGGGGTGAGTGAGCCAGTAGGGAGGAGGTACAGTGATTAAGTGAGAAATAAAAGATTCTTCACTACTGAAGACATGATTTGGGAGCCAAACGCCATATGAAGTAACCTCTTGGACCTTGAGTCACATATTTCCCTTCAAGTATGCATTTTCCCACAAAAGAGACATGATGCTTTTGTGGAATGAACTGAGATTAATGTGAAGAGGATTTATTTAATGGTATATTGTACTGGAAATTTTGAAAACCTACAGCAGACTTGAATTCAAACTCTTGTTAGAATTCTATAAAAGATTGTGAAATTCTCAAAATGCTTACAAATCACCAGATGTGGTGAATCACTCCTAGAATCCCAGTGCTTGGTATGCTTGGTATCCTTTGTGATTTCAAAGCCATGTACAAAAGAGAGGCACTAAGCAAGTCAGTGAGCTCCAATTTCTAAATAAAATACAAAAGGGGCCAGGAGATTTGGCTCAGTATTTGAGTGCCCCTGAGTTCAATCCCTGGTACCCCACACCCCAAGAAAATGCATATAAATCAAGTTTGAATATACATTGGGCCTGTCCATTATACCATTTTATTCTTTGGAGTCTCAGGAATGGTTTGGCAGTGCAAGGACTCTGTATAATTAACAAATTCAACAAAAAGCAAGCGTTTGTATTTTTATTTATTTTATTTTCATTTGTTATAATTAGTTACAAATGACAGTACTGAATTTTTAAAATAATGATATAACCAGGGGCATGAGGAGCAGTTTCCTGATCTAGGAATCCTCAGTAATTGTTGGTTATCACAAGTAGCCATGGTTTTCTTATCATGAAAAGAAGTTGTGAAAGCCTCTGCATTACAGAAATTTCTGAAGGTGTTAAGAGTGCCTGCCTGTTCAGACTCTTTGGTGGAAGAATCCTATATGGACCTGCCCTATTTGTAGACACCATCATCATGAAGATCACGTGAGACTTACAAGTGAGGAATACATTGCAACTCGGTCCAGTGCAGCCTAAGAAATGTCAGATTTGCTTGTCTTTAAGGAGCATTTCAGGGATTCTTGGAGGAGGATGTCTGCAATGTAAGGTCAACTTTCTGCTCCTGGAGAAAGGGGGATGCTGTAAGTCTCATTTCAAGGTCACATGTGAAAAGCTGTTGAGTATTCTGAAGAAAGTGTTTGGTCCTTTTAGAGGTAAGGACAATTTGCAATAGAATGGCTATTGAAATATAGACAATAGAAAATCATAGCCAAGTCTACTTTTTAATGTAGAAAATCAAAGTATACATTTTTCTTTCAGAATTGTCCTCATACTGTCTCAGATATTTGGTATATTGTACCTCTTCTCTCATTTGTTTAAAAAATTGTTTTTTCCCCCTTGATTTGTCATGCGCCAGGTCACCCAGAAACCACTCCAAGACCAAAATTAAAGTCCTTATTTATCTGGACTTTTATTTAGCTGGCGACTTCTCCCCACAGGACTCATAACTGTTTCTGCAAGTAACAGCCCCGAGCCTGAGCATTTTAGGATATTTAAAGACAAAAACTGCATCTGGGTTGATGTAGCTGCAGGCAAGCAGGAACAGAAGCTGGATTGGGCAGTAAGCGAGACAATGCAATGGGTACATTAGTATTTCCTGTGGGACCTATCAAGTTTGCATAGGAGCAAGCAAGCAGAAGGGAAGTGGGTCAAAAGGATCCTAGTTGAGTATGAGTTTGAGAAATGTTACTAATGTCTAGACAATCAATCTCTGACAAGGTACATTGCCCAGGAAAAATGGAAACCAAAGTCAATAATTTTACTGTGTATAAGAATTGCTATTTTGTATTGCCAAGTATGTTATGCTAGGTAAGTAGGTACACAGGAAGGACTTTCCTATGGGAGAACCTTTTCTTACATGATATGGAATCTCAGGGTAAAATGGAGTGTGTCTGGCCATTTCTTTATAGCTTGGCCCACAAAAGATATTTTTAAGATTTATTCTTCTTTCAAATGTGTATTATGTAATCTTCAGGTATTATAATGATTTCTGCTTTTCATCTTGTTGTTTTCTAATTTTATTCCATTGTGATCTGATCAGATGCAAGAAATTATGTAATTTTGGTGTTTGATAAACTGGCTTTGAGCCCTAAATCATGATGCATTTTAGGGAAAATTCCATGTGCCTGAGAATGAAGTGAGAATGAGAATGAAGTGAATTTGGTTGTCAGAGCATGAAATATTTGATGGATGTCTGTTGGGTCCTTTTGATTAATAATGCTTTTTAGTTCTGAAGAGTCTTTTCTCAGGATGGCCTATCTAATGGTAATAGAGTTGTGTTGAAATCACTCAGTATTGTGGTCTCTGATTCTTTATATTGAGAAGGGTTTGTTGTATGTATGTAGTTACATGAATGTTTCAAGTATAAATATTTACAATTATTATATTTTGTTGGATGACTTCCTTAACCAGTATGAAATGGCCTTGGCTGATGTTAAAAGTGCTACCATAAGGAAGGGAGTGCAGGCATCTCTTTGATATAAGTAATTTCCTTTGAATATACACCTATTCCTGTTGTTGCTGAATCCTCTGAAAGTTCTACTTTCATTTGCTAAGGAACTCCCCAACTTTTTTTTTTAATAATGGCTAAACTATTTTACATTCCATCTAGGAAGGCTCCTGTCATACCAGTGGCCAGTACATGAGAATGGTCAACAGAAGTCCATGTATTTTTCTTCCATTTTTTGTAGGACACAGTGCACATTCAAGTCTCCATTCTCCTACTGGGTGAGAAAACTTCATTGGAGTTTCTCACACCTGCTGTCCTCCTGTGTGCAGGTTATGCTGCTGGGATGGAGACTACATGATTTGAGAGAAAAGCAAAGCAAGTAAAAATGTTGTAACATGGGCTTCAGGCAAGGTACCTACAGCTGTTTCAAGGGATAAAAAGTAAAGTGGACAAATTATCTCAATTGGACTTATTTTTACTTGAAAAACATGTCCTCACATTATTGAAAAAAATGCATGAGGAATAAGGCTACTTCTATGTGAGTGTAGCTTCTATTTTATTAACAACTTCATATGATAGGTGTATGATTTTAGCAGACTGGAATATGGTAATGAAATAGATACTGTGTTAGCTTTTATGACACACAAGTAAAGATATCAGATGTATTTGTCATTCATTATTTTTCTTCCTTTGTCTTTTTTTGAAAATTTTAAATCAGGATTGTTTTGGCCATCACATGGTAGGTGAGTCATGGACAGTTCTGTATAAAACCAGAAATTATTATAGTATTAGTTGATTTCAAATAACTAATAACTAAATTACTTAAATATCATGATACATGACGTTATAAGTCTAATCTGCTTGTTTCATGTTGATTTGAAATGGCATTTAAGGGATAATTTACTGTCCTCAGTTTTTTTTTTTTTTTTTTTTTTTTTTTTGTGGGAGACCATCCTTGCACGTGATTTGAGTTTCCTCCCTGGTTGGGTGTGAGGCGCTCAGTCACTTTTTAATGTGGCAAAGAGCTTTCCCCACCCTTCTTAAGTTCGATAGCTTATCTGTGTGGAGGTGTGTCTCACCACTGTCCCAAAGATCGAATCATCACACCTGACCTTGCTATACTGCCCCCCTTGACCTTCATTGGATGGGATTTCCTCCAGAATTCTTTGTTCCCCAATAAAAGCCCTCTCCCAAGCGTGCTCTCTCCCTCTAGCCTCTTCAGTAAATCTTGTTGCCCCCTTGGGTAGCTTGAGGCTGAGGGTTTGAGGAGCTGATCCAGAGCTTGTTTAAAGGTAAAATGGAATCTGTGTCTTTAATTTAAACTCCCTGAGGATTTTCCCACGTGATTAAACCATTCACACTCTCTGTGCTGGCTGTGGACTAAATTTTTTCTTTTACAAATTATCAAAGCTCATACCATAATTAAATATCAATTGCTTTATGAAACCTCAGAATTCTACCTAAATTATCTTAAAATACATCTGTCCATTTACATTTAGAATAACTGAAGTTCATTTAAAAGTTTTGGCTTTTATATTAGGATAAAGATACAAAAGATACAATGAAACATTTCAATCATTTTTAAGTGCATAATTTTGTGCATTAAGAGAATTCACCATCTTGGGGACAGTAGAGGAGATATACATCATGAGGGAGAGCTGGATGAGGAGAAAGTACATGGGAGTGTGGAGCTGGGCATCCAATAAGATGAGGGCAGTCATCCCTGAGTTTCCCAAACAGATGAGAACAAATATAAATAGGATCAAGAGTAAGAGAAGTAGGCTAGTTCAATTTAGAGAAAAAAACCTCCAATAAAGTAAAATCATTTGATATTTCATTCCATTTCTCCATAAAAATGTACTGCCTTAATTTCCTTTAAAAAACAGTAAAAAGAGAAACCTAAGTAATAATCATAGTCAAACAGGAAAGGAGAATAATAGAAATTAAGTTTATTAGTGTTTTTTAGAGTGAATTGTTATTCCTACAACACTGCAGCTTACATTCAATGGATTTTTTTTCAAACAAGTATCTTTATTTTTAAGATAATGAATTTTATGTGTAGCAGTAGCTAATATGTTTTTATTTCCGTATTTTTATTGCTGCATTATAATTGTACATAATGATAGTACTTGTCCATGCACACAATGTAACTACATAATGTAGCTTATATCCCTCTCTGGAACTGTTTCTCTCCCTCCTTGCCTCTCCCACCTGGTCCCTTTCCTCTACTGATCTCCAAATGATCTTCATGAGATTCTAACCCTTCACCTTTCTTTCTCTTTTCCCTCTGTAGATTCCACATATGAAGAAAAATATATGACTCCTGACTCTGAGTTTGGCTTCTTTCACTTAATATAATGGACTCCAGTTTAATTCATTACCTTCAAATAAAATGTTTTTTTTTCTTTTTGGCTGAATATATTTTCATTGTGTAGATGGGCCACATTATCCATTGATGGACAACTGGATTGGTTTTGTACTTTGGCTATTGTCAATGCTGCTGCTATAAGCTTGGGTACAATTGGGTCACTGTAGTTTGATGGACTAATTCTTTAGTATGAATTCCAAAGAGTGTTCTATCTGGAGCATGTGGTTGCTCCATGCCCAGACTTTTGAGAATCCTCTAGTCTGATTTCCATACCAACAGTGTAAAAGTGTTTCTTTTTCTCCACAACCTCTCCAGCATTTATTATTATATGCATTCTTGATGACTGCCATTCTGACAGGAGTGGGATTAAATCTCAGAATATTTTTGACTTGCATTTTTTAATAGCTAATGGTACAGAATAGAAGATACAGAGACAAAGCCAGACACCTGTAGTCACCTGATTCCTGAAAAAGTTGCCAAATCATACATTCGAGTAAAGACAGTCTTTTCTACAAATAGTTCTGGAAAAACTTGCTACCCATAATTAGAAGAGTAGAACAATACTCTTGTCTCTCACCCTGTGCAAAAATCAACTCAAAAAAGGAACAAAGTCCTAGGAATCAGACCAGAAACTATGCAATTCCTAGAAGAAGACATGGGGTCAACAGTCCAGCATACAGGCACAGGTAATGACTTTTTCAATAGGACACCCAAAGTTCAGGAAATAATGCTAAAAATATATAAATGGGATGCCATCAAATTAAAAAGCTCCACACAAAGGAAATAATTACTAATGGTTTAAAATATTTGCTAGGTACTCTTCTGAAAGGGAATTAGTATCTAGAATATATTAAGAACTCACAAAACTTATTAGCAAAAATTAAAGTACTCAATAAATGGGCAAATGAATTAAACAGATGATTCTCAAAAGAAGAAACACAAATGGCCAAAGAATATATGAAAAAGAATCAATTGTTTTTAATATATGAATTGAATGTTCCTGTCTCAATTCTCCCTTGTAACCATCTTAATTCTAAATACAAAGTCTACTACCAGGTTCAACAAATACAAATGAAATCGCTTAAGGAGTTTTTCCTAGATAATGCTGGGCAGGAGCATTCCTAGGACTATGCACCAGGCTCAGCCCTGGAGGAAGCCAGGATCCTGCTTTATGAGCTCCCCAACTCAACACTCAGGTTCACCACAGACATGGCCTGTGGGGCACAGAAGTGCCCTGTGTGCTTGAGTCTGCATCCTCAGTGACCTCGCCTCCTCCACACCTTTAGTGCCTGCTCTCCCCTCCCCACTGGCACTGCTGTAGCTGAGTAAGCCAGGGTCTTCTCCCAGAGCTGTGCTGCTCACCTCCTAAACAGAAGCTGCTCTGCTGGCCCTTGAAGTGGGCCAGTATCCAAAGCATTGTTTTAAAACTGTGAAGGTATCAGGACTCCTAGAAGATCACCCTAACTGTAACATGTTCCTTGGATATTGTCTCTTTCCTAATGAGGTTTCCATCTGTGGAAACTTTTCAAGCTTAATATCAAACATGTAGGATTTCTTATTGGTTATCCTTTTCTTCAAGTAAGCAAATTACACAGGATGAAATTGAGAGTACAAATAATATACAATAATTCCATTCTATAGTCACAGTGGCAAGCTAGAAATACGAACATGTTTTGAGAGCTGTCAGGTTGACAAGCAATGAGAGTGAAAAAGGTACTGTCAGGAAGCCAACAGGAGTAGAGCATCACTGCACCTGAGGAAGTGATGGGATCACAGGTCCCTGGCATCCAGCATGGCCTAGAGACAAATCTCCTGAACCTACAGAGAAAGAAAACCATGATATCCCCAGCACTGAGATGCATTCATCACTTCAAAATGTGCTCACTGCTTCTGTTTTGTGGCACTGCTGCTGGGGTTGATTTGCTTTATCAGTTCAAATACACAAGATTTCACAACCCAGAGTTAATCCTTAGTGGGTAACACAGACAATAGAGCAGAAGCTCACACATGCTCTGAGGTGACCCAGCCATTCATATGGGAAAGAACAATAGAGCAGGGAGGAAGGACAGAGGGCAGCAGCACTGAGCACCACCCCAAGGAGGTGCTGCTGGAGTCCTCAGGCTCTGGACCACTCTGCACAGACTGAGGAGCAGAGCCAGCCCTGGTGGGAGCCTGCCTGGGTCATCAGGACAGCAGCAGAGACAAGAGGGCTCTGGAACTCAGGCCCCAGGGCAAGTGTTTAGGGAGGGGAGGACTTGGACTGTGCTCTGGACCAGGTGAGACACCAGTGGGTGTGACATGGGGTCAGGTCCCCTTCTGGAGCTCACACAGGAGGATCTGGTTGAGGAGAGAGCTGAGAGGAGGAGCCCAGAGATGGGGAAGTGGGCAATGAGAACAGCTGGGCTACCTGGGTTTAGCAAAGGAAGCCAAGCATGCCAGGGATCCCTGATGCCTGGGCACATCAGCTCAGCTGGGTGCTGCTTAGGGACAGGGTGAGACCCATTGAATCCTCTGTCTCTGGTCCCCAATGCAGGGGCTATTGCATCATAGGCTCTCAGCAGATCTGCTGATTAATTAAACCAAATGTGATCCTCAGAGTTAAATTAGCAATATAGATCAAACAAAGAAAATGTGATTTAGGCTTGGGTTGTGGCTCAGTGGCAAAGCGCTTGCTTCACACATGTAAGGCACTGGGTTCAATCCTTAGCACCACATAAAAATAAATAAACAAAGATATTGTGTTCATCTATAACTGAAAAAATAAAAAAAATGTGACTAAATAATTTTGTAAATCAATCTTTGACATACACACTTTGCAAATCAGGGCATAATAGACTCTTGGGTACTTGCTTCATTCCTCAGTTTAGTGCAAGTTTAACTTCAGAGGAGGAAAGGGCCTAGCAGTCCTAGCAGTGCCAATCCCTGAACACACAGTCTGCTGTATGTTTATGACTTCTTGGACCAGTCATTCTGAAGGCAGGCATTCTGCGGCATAGAATGTCATGAAAATGTGTTGATGGTAGTTACTACATTTTTTTTCCAAGTTGAAATTTTTTATTGTGTCTGGTAATTGATGATCATAGTTATTTTCCAGTCCCTGTAAATCTAGGATTTGAAGTTTTTTGGATCTAGAACATTGGCATTAAACATGGTCTATTTTCACTGATGGAGAACAACTTTCTCTTTTTTTGATATGTATTTTGACATTTATTTTCATTCAACGCTGGTCATTAGTATTGCTTCAGTATATATACATCATATGATATATCCTTTCATATACAGGTTCACAAATTTATATGCACGATTCACTTTCAATCACTTCCTGTGTCAGAACAAATATATTCCTCTATGTTTCTTTACTTGCTTTTTTTATGAGACTTGAGAACAACTTTCTTAATTGGGTATGGGACATTACTTCATGCATCAATATCCCATGAAACAGTTTCCTTTGGTTACATTACACCTTGGAGAATATTGTTCAGTGGCCTTAAAGGGGGTCTAAGAATAGTGTTTCCATCAATTTGCCTATAAGGCACATTGCTCAAATATACAGGGTGGAAAAAAAGTCATTAGACAGGGCTTAATACAGTAAGCATAGCAAATGTTGGACCCCAAGTTTATCTTGCAAAGGTAAAAGTATTACCCAATCTGTTTTTTTTTAAAGAGAGAGTGAGAGAGGAGAGTGAGAGAAAGAGAGAGAAAAAAGAGAGAGAGAGAGAGAGAGAGAGAGAATTTTTAATATTTAGTTTTTAGTTCTCGGTGGACACAACATCTTTGTTGGTATGTGGTGCTGAGGATCGAACCTGGGCCGCATGCATGCCAGGTGAGTGCGCTACCGCTTGAGCCACATCCCCAGCCCCCCCAATCTTTTAAGTACTATGGACAGCCAGCCCAAGAACAATAAGAAAATTGTTTGCATCTCAGCTAAATTAAACTCAAAAATATTTTATGAAAAATCTAGAGATGGAAGTGAGCTCTGTGTGTCTAGCACATACAGAGTTCTGAATGTGTGCCATTTCCTCTCTTCCTTCTACACTTTAAACATTGAGAATACTCAAAAGCAAAGTAATCACTGCCTCAACTAGGGTTGTACCCCTGGAGAACAGCACCTTGTAGACTCTTACCAGGTTTATATCATTTTGTGTTTATACTTTTTAATTTTATTTTATTGGTTCTTTTAGTTCTGCATAACATTAGAATCCATTTTGATAGTATTATACAAGCCTGGAATATATCTTACTCTAGTAAGAAATCCAGTCTGTAGATGTACAGTTACATTAGAGCAAGAATAATTGCCTTCTACAGTCTGGTCAGTTTCCAGAAGAAATTGTTGGTGTTTCTGACAGAATTATATTATGATATAAGAAGACACTTTCTTCTATTTGAGGAGAGGTAGACAGTTGGTTCATTAAAATACAACACAGTCAGCAATTTAACTTAAAGGGAAAGTAGACTCAGAGGTCTTTTGATAAAATGAGGACTTAGAGTCAGAGGAGTCCAGCCTGCCAGATCCACCCTGACTAGGAAAACGTGTTGAAACAATTTTGTAAGACACTAGTTTTTGCCATATCTTTAAAACAAGACTCATTAGAGGGACACTCTGTGATCTGGCTGGACGTATGCATGCCCAATGTCTGCAAAGTGTCTGTTTCAGGAGTAGGAATGGGCAGACATGACAATCTCTTATTGTCTTACTAAACTACAGATTGGCAAACCAGAGAATGGTACATTTCAGGTTGTTTTGGGTACTTATCTGTGATGTGGAGACTCTTATCATAGGAGGAGATGTCAGAAGATAACTTAAGGACATTGTATCCATACATATCAGTGACCCATTATATGGAAATATGATGAAGTACAAAACTTAACAAATGAGTTCCATTGCTTCAAATTTCGGTTATAAACACAGAGATTTTTTTTTATTGCCATTGTTCATCTTTTGTGGATATCTTCTGTCTTCCCCTTATGTAGAGTTGTACCTTTTGTTTTTACCTGCAAAACTCCAACCCTGCTAATCCCCACTTCCTGCCTGTCACCAGGACTACAGAATCCATATGGAATAATGAAAATGACAGAAGAAGAGTACAAGCCATACTGATGGATCTAAAATCAAACTTAGGAACAAAAACCCCATATTTGTGTCTTTGGTGTGTCACAGTTATGTTATTATTCTCTGAAATATAGTAATGCAAGCCTCCTCTGAACTCCAGCCCCCTTCCAAGGGCGAAAGTGGCCCTGCTCTTGCACCAATCCACTCGTCCACTTTTGCAAGGGGCCCATCTCTTCATCTCCTCTTTCCATTGTTTCTCAGCTGGACTCTTCTCACAGGTGAGTAAATGTGATTTTTTTTTAATAGGAAAAGTATGAGTATATGTAATTTAATACTCTTCTTCAAAATAATGTAAAATTGAAGACTCTGATATTAGATTGAGTTTCCCCTTCTGTGGAGAAGAAATTTTTCATCATAAGTAATGATGATTGATGAGTAATGGTGACTGATACCGTTTTCTTTGAGGACACAGTGTATTATTCCAAAGGTTTCTGACTTTTAGGTTCTGGGCTTGGAAATCAGTACAATTCTCATTGGCATACCTCTAAATTTGGCCTGCTACTTTTTCTTGCAATTTAAAAATAATAATTCTATTCATATCCTCTTTACTAGGCATTGTAATTGAAATGTGCTTTGGAGAGTTTTTTTTTTTTTTAATCTTGCCTATTTGGGGTTCTACATATCTCTTGTGTTTGGATTTCTACTTCATTCCTAAGATTTGGAAATTTTAAAATGTTTTTTTTTTCAGTGAGAAATTCATGCAATGATTTTGTTTGTATTTTGGAGTATTTTCCATATTTCTCAAATTTGGCCTCTTAATGCTATCTCAATGTTGAACACTTTGGTACTGGTCTCTTAACACATTTTCTTTGTTGTCAACTTTATTTTCAAATTAATATGCTTTCTCTCACAGGCCTGAGAATCTGTCTTCAGTTTGATCTAATCTATCGGTGATGCTTTCAATGAAATTTTTAATGTGATTTATTGTGTTTTACACTTCCTAGATATCTGTTTGATTCTTTTTCAGGAACTCTGTCCACCTGAAAATGATCTTTCACTTCCTATATTTTCTAAGTTAATTTCTTACATCTATTTTTTAAACTCATTGAACATTTTAACAATGAATTTTCAGTAAATATCAGGGGAACCTTATATTGCCTCTATTCTTTGTCAATGGGATCCGTTGTTGAAGTCTTGTGAGCTCTTTGGGGTGGTTTTTTGTTTGTTTGTTTGTTTTAATTCACAATGTCTTTATGTTGACCCATATTTTTGGATGATTATCATTTCTATTTTTGTGGAATGGACTATTTAGTTAGCTTATTTCTATTAACTACTCCAGGCAGGGCAATTATTCAGGTATTGATATTTGCATTCAATGTGTATCTTCTGCTGTTCCCAGTATCAGTAACATTTTGAGAGAAGACACCAAGCCCTATTGACTGTGAACACTTTAGAATATAGTGACATACTTACAAACCTTACAGAAACAACAACAACCAAAACAATAGCAAATTTATTGAAAATATTCTTTATAGTTCCTCTAATCTTGGTATAAAATTGCAATAATATTCTGGAACAGGTTGAGAAATTATTTAGTAAAGATTACAAATCACCATTATAATATGTAGGGACTGAAAAAGTGTGGGGAAAATACCAGGCAAAAAAAATAGAAAGTAGAAATCGAGATAAATAATATAAATCAAAGTAAAAGAAGGAAAAGAGGTGCTGGGGTTGGGGCTCAGCAGTAGAGTGCTCACCTAGCATGTGAGAGACATTGGGTCTCCACTCCATCATTTAAAACACTAGAAAAAGTACAGTCAAAGGGGCTGAGAGTGTAATGTCAAATAATAGGGAAACATCCATCAATTCAAAATGGAAAGTAATATATGCAAGATTAAAATCACAATTAGAATTATTTACAATAATGCATGGTGAGATACAGAAATTTCTTATTGACTCTTTCTGGTTTGGATAGGTCTGGTCCACAGCTATTCAGCTTTCCCTCCATGTCTCCCTGAGGGAGGAGACGGTGAGCACACCAACCCACCTCTCGTGCCACTCTAGGAGACCTCTTCAGTCTTTGGTATGTCTAGGTTCTCTACAGCTTTCTTTGGGGCCAGAGGAGATGTTCCCAAATTGTCTGGGACTGAGAGGCCTGGTTACTCCCTGTTAGAGGTTCTAGTCAGGTGTGCCCTTTGAAGAATTGCCCCATGTATCCTACACTGTGAAATCCTTGTGGGCTACCCTGTGTGTATTTTGGAATATGTGGGGTGCAGAGGCCTGAAATAGAGGGAATGAAGTTTATTTGACGTGGCATTAGATGGTCCATTGGGGAGGAGAAGGGCTTCTTCCCTCTGCAGTGTGCAGGTGGCAGGTCATTGGCTTGTATGAGGGCTCACTTGTTGTTGACTGGTGTCTCTGGGAGCTCCCCTGTAGGCCCCTTTGTGGGGTGTACTGTCCTGCATGTGTGTGTGTGTGTGTGTGTGTGTGTGTGTGTGTGTGTGTGTGTATAAAGATATTTTAAAAGTTGAAAAAAACATACATTCATGGAGCAGACACAAATGCAAATACTGAATTTACTAGAATACTGATGGCAAAAATGAGTGGGAATTTTTTTGGTCTTAGGAGAGGAAAGGATGTCTTAGATATTATGCCAAATGCACAATTAGAAAGAATATTTTGTAGCTTTTTATTTATTATATTTTAGGTACCAAGAATTGAACCCATGGGCACTTAAACACTAAGCCATGTGCTGAGCTCTTCTTCATATTTTATTTGGGTACAGGGTTTTGCTCAGTTTCTTAGAGCTTCTGACTTTGAACTCAGAATGCATCTGCCACAGCCTCCCAAGCCACTGGGATTAAAAAATGCAGCAGCATGCCAGCAAGAACAGAAAATGTGATAACGAGTATCTCATCAAATTTTAAAAATGTTCTTTAAACATCATAAAGAATATCAAAACTCTCTAGATTTAAGCATTCCAAAATGTGTGCATACATAAAAACATTATTAACACATAAAATTACTCTTATAATTATAAATGTAATTTTATGTGAAATTATTTTTACAAACAAGTTGCTCAATAGGAGAAAATATTTAACGTTCCATATTTGATTAGTTTCTAATATCTAGACTGTATAAGGTACTCCAGTGGGTCATCAATAAAATGACAGTTGCCCAACTAAAAGATGGATTCACAATTGTGAAACCCTCATAGTGGCAGCTGCCTTTCATGGTGTTTGCTGAGGATGCCGATCAACAGGCCAACGGTTAACCATGGGGATGATCCTAGAGGGAGGCTGCCCCTGTCCTGGATCAGGACATGGTGCCTGCAGGATTGTTTTGACTCACCTGTTTTCCCAAGGTTGTTGATATGCTCTATGCAAATATGGGGCACCTCTGAAGCCTGGGGGATCTGAGGATCAGTCTCCTCTCCCTGCTCAGGTGACACATTCTGAGGCTGACATGGACTCTCAAGAGTAGTGCGGCCATGTGATCCTGCAGGAGCCCAGCAGGGGCCACCCTTCCCACACACTTCACACTTCTTCAGATTTCTTAATTAGATCAGAACTGATGGAGTCTGAATCTTATTTATGCTTTCACTGCAAGTTAAGTAAGAAAACAACTGTAAGGAAAATGAAAGGAGACAGAAAAAAGTGCAGAGGCAAAAGCAAAACCTGCTCACCTGAGCTGCTAGCTTTGTTTATATCAACAGGTTACTTCAGGTCATGGGCACCATTAGTACATATTGTTCCTGGTATTACCAGGCATGTTACAGACTTAGCAACATCATGCAGCCTATTCCTCAGTCACATACTAAGTTGCAATGTGCAAAGTTAGGAGCTTTATGTATCACTCAGGAAAGTCCATTGCATAAAGTTACTGTTATGTGGACAGGTTTAGGCTCAGTGAAACATTGTGGTTGTCCAACAAGAGTGTTCCTTTATTCCCAGGAGCTGTGGGCCTGAAATCAAAGTGGAGGCTAGTAAGACTCTAACACAGAGCCTCCTCATGATGGACATTGCCATAGCAGCTAGGCATCCTGTGTCTCTGCACAGAAGGTTTCCTAGCAGTCAGGTATTCTCTGTCTTTGCACAGAAACTTCCTAGCCACCAAGCATGCCACAGGCATGAAGCTATCAGTGACCTCAATCCCAAACACAGAACCCTTACAAACACCTCCAAAGCTGAAGAGGATAAATCTTAGTATCATACTCAACTCTAGCATTAACTAATTATAAAAATTAGGGCTGGGGCTGGGGTTCAGTGGTAGCACACTTGCCTGGCTTGTTTGATGCACTGGGTTTCATTCTCAGCACCATGTATAAAGAAATAAAAAATAAATATTTATCAACAACTAAAAAAATTAAAATGTTTCTCACCTTTACGAGAATAAGAGGAGCTGGGGAAGGGCTGTCAGGGATGCAGGAAAGGGACAACTGCTCTTTCTGTAAATTTCCTGGAATCTCAGGAAGAGGTTTGCCAGTTTTCCTGTCTTATCAGAGCCAAAGAGGCTGATTGGAGCTCCATGGGCCCCAGATTCACCCTCCTGCTGACGAAGAGGGTCCCCCTGACCTTGTGTGAGGAGGAGGTTCTTCCACTGAAAGGGCTATGACCTGCAGGCCAGGAGGATGCACAAAAGGTGGGGTCTCCACAGGGCCTCCCTCAGAGCTGTAGGCCAGCCTCCTCACCCACATTGCCCAGTATGATCCAGCTATGGTCACTTGACAGTACACACATGAGAGTCTGTCATATGGAAAGTGACCCAAGCATCATATGCACACAAGTGAAAAATGCCACAGAATCATTTAGCTTGGGAAATCAGGAGACTAATTTCCAGAGACTGAAGCCATTTTGTGTCTGTCTAGTAGTCACAAAAGCTGGAAATGACCACAGAATGTTATGTGATCTGCCCTTTTAGCCTCCCTGGATATGGACGCTTTTGGGTTTCTACATTAGCAAACCCAAACCAAATTCAGAAGAACTTAATTCTAAACTCTAATTGACCTCAAACTAAGGACTTTCTAATACAATATTTTGGTTTGTTCCAGGCATGGTCCTGCATGCCTGTAATCCCAGCCACTCAGGAGGCTGAGGCATGTACATCTTGAGTTCAAAGCCAGCCTCAGCAATGGCTCGGGGCTAAGCAACTCAGTGAGAGCCTGTCTCTAAACAAAGTACAAAATAGGACTGGGGATGTGGCTCAGTGGCCGTGCAACCTAAGTTCAATCCCTGTTAACCCCCTTCCCCAAAACAGAGGCCCTCCTTCCCTCTGATGGGCAGAATCATAGCCTCAGGACAGAAGCCCCTGTGCTGCCCCTTTATGAGCAAATCACTAAAAATTCTTCTACCTTTTTTCTCAAATCCGAGTCCTCATTATTGGATTAGCATTTGGTGCAAGGATGGAGCTTTCAGTAATACCTTAACTTCACATTTCCGAGCCTCACAGCTGTTATCTATCAGTACATCTTTGGCTTTGAACTATTTTTCCTGCAAAATAACATGGGTTCCTACTACAATGTTTCCTGCAGCATTTCTCCTGCACATACAGGTAGTTTGCTGAGGAATGTGACATCTCCTGTCCACTTAGGTCAGGAGGGCTGCAGTTAAATTACTTTATGGCAAAGAAAGCATGTGGGCATCAGCACATGGGCCTATTTTATACAATTATTCCTTTTAACCTTGTGTTCCCACCATTGTCATCTGTCTGTCCCTTAAAACACTGAGAGACAAAGGTTCAGAGAATGCATGGCTTTTGCTGATGGTCTTGCAAGATGGAACATCTGAGGGACCAGGCACACCCAGGGCAGTTATGATCAGCATTTTATCCTCTGGTGCACAAGGCTCTCTACCCACCCAGTTCCTCAATAGCTAAGAAGTATGGGGTGTACCATCTTTTAGACCATCACCTGGGTTTTGCTGTCATTTAAATATGCTACTGGCACAATGGCACATGTCTGTAATCCCAGTGGCTTGGGAAGCTGAGGCAGGAGGATTATAAATTCAAAACCAGCCTCAGCAATTTACCAAGGCCCTAAGCAACTTATCAATTACCTGCCTCAAAATAAAAATAAAAAGAGCTGAAAATATGGCTCAGTGTTTTAGCACCCCACAGTTAAATCTTTTGTATCAAAAGACTTTATACACACACACACACACATGCACACACACACGTGTGTGTGTGTGTGTGTGTGTATCATTGCTTGTCCCCACCACCCTTTCTTCCCTGTGGCAGGAGAGCCTTGTTGGATTGAGTGCATCTTGGCATGTAGACAGATTTTACTTCACCTTAATTAACAGATGTTTCAATCTCTGTTGGTCAGGTTGACCCCTCCCCCACCTCCTGTGTGTCAACGGGGGTTTAGATGCATGGACTCTAGATCTGCCATATCTACAGGCTGTGGTGCTGTTCCTGTAACCTCCCATTATTCTCTATTTCTCTCAGACTGCTCTTCTTACACCACAATGTTACATTTAAGGCTAAACACTGTATTCTGAAGTGGATCTCTCAAATTTTTGTTTCTCACACCATGAACCTCTTATCAGAATCATCCACACGTTCTTACTAACTACTCCAGATAGAAAGAAACATTATTCTACATAGCTCTATATTCTTCTACACACAGAGCTGTAAATTCTTTTCTACATTCCATTTTGGCATATTATTTTGATTCATATCTGTAAAATTATAAATCAAACAGTAACTGTCTCAAGTAATTATTGCACTGTGTAATTCTATGTCTTTTGAGGAAGTTAAAGAAAAACCAATAGTATAATTAGATTTGTTTTTCTGTACTAGGGATTTAACTCAGGGGCATTTGACCACTAAGCCACATCCCCAACCCTGTTTTGTATGTTATTTAGAGATACAGTCTCACTGATTTGCTTAGAACCTCACTTTTGCTGCAGCTGGTTTTGAACTAACAATCCTCCTGCCTCCATCTCTGGAGCCACTGGGATTACAGGCATTCGACACCGTGTCTGACCAAACCTTCTTATTTGTCATTTTCTTCATTTGATTGACAATAGATTGGAGACACCACCTGGAGTTATTTTCTCAAACCCATCACAGATATGTTCCACCCACCTTCTTTTTACCACAATGAAAAGGGGGTGGGGATGCAACTCAGTGGTAAAGTGCACCTGCCCTGAGTTCAATCCCTAACTCTGGGGAGAAAAAAATAATAACTACGGCAACAAAAGAACCTGGAGGTCAGCCCTCATTTCTGGCAGATATGTGGCCTCTGCTCCACACTTGTAAGGATATGAGCTCCCCTTGGCTCCAAGTGGGAGGGTGGGTTGTTACAAAGCAGCACAAATGAGGATATTCTGAGAAAATTCTCTTTTACTGAGAGAATTCTAGGATTGTATTACAACTAGATAAAAAAAGCAAATGTTGAAAAGGTCTCAGATACAGACAGAGAAAGCACATTATCTAAAGTGGTGGAAAGGAACAGAAAATATGAAAAGCAGCCAGTGAACAGAGAAAGGAGGAGATGGAGAGGATGAGGAGAAGGAAGGCAATCAGAGGACACCAAGCCCAGAGGGGAAGACAGCAGATATTCCAGGTTTCATTCCTTCCAGAGACTGTAAGCACACTTCAGGACCCAAGGAAGAGCAGAGTCTGGACTTAGAAAGACAACCATTGGGGATGCAGATGCAGGACATGAAAAGTAAGATGGGCTCATCACACAGGCACTAGCTCAGCAGCTAACTTCATAGCCTCAGACATGAAGCAGAATGCACTGTAAAGCACACACGTTGCCAGATATTAACTGAATCTTATCGATACTGTACGGCAGGTGTTATCAGTCTGCCAGCTGTCCATATGTCCGTCTGTTTTCAGTGGGCTTACAGCTCCCCTCCAGATGTGCTTTCTAGCAGGTGACAGATGATATGTGATACTCATGATCTTGTGACAGTTGTCTGTCCTTATGACATCCCAGAGCTGGCCCCAGTGATGGGTTGGAAGCTCTGCAGAGCAAAAGTCAAACAGATCCTCATTTCCTTCTCTCTCTCTGCTTCAGTGGGGGATTTTGACTGAAGTTGAGACTTCCAATGACTCCAATTCCCATGAGAAAGACTCGAAGCACAGTTGCAGACCTCAGGCCTGAGAGACTCAGGAGCCAGGCTGCCAGTGCCCCTCTGCTTCCCAGGCCTCGAAGCTCCCATGCTCCTTATTCCTGGGTGAGTCATCTTGCATGGCTCCGTGGTCCTCATGCCTCCTTTTACTCTCTCTCCCTCCCGTGATTTCTCTCAGTTTGAAATTCCCATGTGCCTTCAGTCTCTTGACCTGATTCTTGGGAAAACTTCCTAATTTCACCATAAGGAGACCATGCATAAGAACATTCAGGTTTGGAAAGACTCGAGCTGCCCAGGGGCTTTTTTTTTTCTTATGCTGAAAAAAGCAGGAGGACAGGCAGAAGGAGCATCTCTGCCATCCCTGCTCAGGACTTGTGGAGACACTGGCACTCAGACCCAAGGCACTCAGACCCAGGCACAGAGTGTGTGAGCAGATGCCTCCCACAAGACCAGGAGCAGGTAATGCCCACCTGGGAAACACGGCTTTCCAACCACTCATCGCCCTTGGGCCATGGGGGCTTGATTCAGAAAATGACTTCGCAGCAAGGAGAGCATTTTCCATAATTGTCCTGCAGATAAGTCTTTTAGAAAAGGGAGACTAACCCAAAGGAAATAGTCAAAACAGTGATGAAAATGAAGATGGGAAAACTTTTTCCAAAAAAGAAAATACTTTCCTTATTTTTGATGTTCCTCATCCTGAATGCAGAAGGTGCTCACGTATTCCCTCAGGGATCTGGGACTGAGTAGCCATGATGTGTGGGTTTCCTGTTCTCGCTTTCCCCCAGGAGTGGGTGCTGCTGTCGAGGACTCTACAAAAGGTGCCGTGTGTTTGGTCGTCACAGAGAGAGCCCCCAGCCAGCTCCACTTGGGGATCAAGGGCCAGAACCAGGAAGCATTAGGCTTCTCAGCATGTGGGTGCCACCCCTGGGTGATGGTGGGAAGTGGGAAGAGGCCACGGTCAGGAAAGGGGAGAAGGAGCAGTGTGGACAGATGGGATGTTAAATGTGGGGGAAGGAGGAGAACTCATGCTCAGGGTACCTTGTTGCCTGAGTGGCTGACAGGGTAGAGTACTGGTGGAAGCCAAGACAGAAGCAGTCCCATCATGCAGTTCTCTGTGGACCTTCCCTGGTAACACCTGCGCCTGGAAACAGCAATCATCATTTTTACTTCATCACCATTGAGCAGCAATGCTTTTGCCTTTCTAGCTTCTTTTCCTCAACCTGTTTATAAAATTTTACATGCTTCATATTTTCATGTAATTATTTTTTTACTGATTAGCATTATACTACATGAATATATAACAATCAATTCTATTCTGGCATTGAATATTTGTGACTATGAAGAAAGTAACAGCCATGAAGATTTTTATGGTGATCTGTTTTTTTTTTTTTTCTGATTAGTGGACATATAATCTCAGTCATCTTGGATATATACTTGTGACTAAAATTGCTTGGTTATGGGTAATGTCTATTTTTAAAAGAAACAGACATTTTCCAGAATAGCTTTAACACCTTATATACAAGTCAATGATGCATCAGAATTCCCCAGTGTCCAAGGACGATGATAAGTCTGTACTTTACTAAAAACACTGGAATGAACTTATGCAGAGTGTGATTCAGCAGCTAATAAGCCCAACCTGGCTGCAGTCACAGGAAAGAAAAGACACATTTGATGTGAAATGTTCTGGAGAGTCTGTGACAAAACCTTTATATCCACTGTCAATATTTTTACTCATGGATGTGTGCGATGGCTTTGCCTTCATTTTTGGTTGAGATACTTGTTGACCATGAATGGCTCACACTGGTAACAGCTCCTAACATGATGTGCAACAATAGACCCAGCCCCCACCCGAGCAATAAAGTTGCATAGCTGCTCAAGTCCTGCCACTCCTCACATACCCTCCTCAACCTGCCCCTTCATTCTGAATTTCTAGTTTATCATCCTATAACCATAAAGATCTGCAGAGAAGTGGGGATTAGCCCAATGTGTGCCCACGAGGCACCACTGAACACTCAGGGACTGCTCCCCATGGACAGGCCAACATTTCCCGCCCATGAAAATCCCCACCTTCTCCCACTGTCCACTCATTCTTGCTTCCTGCACAGCTGTGATGCTTCTCGTGACACACTGATTGACTGAGCCTGTTGCTGGAGTGCTGGGCATGCAGCACGTGTCTTGTGTTTCTGTGCTCCTCGGCCTCCCCAGCTGTTGGTGACGTCTGTCTGTGGAGCTCTTATAGGTGTGGCCAACTCATTCCCACTGCTGTCTTGTGTGTGGAATCCTGTTCCATGACTCATATGACTTACCAGACCTTTCCCTGGTGACAGGGACAAGCTGCTCCTCTTTGGGACACCTGCAAACACTGGTGGTGTGAGCACTCTAGCATTCACCCCCGGGCACACATCTGGATGCATGTCAGATTGCATTTGCCAGAGAGTAGAACAGCAAGATCCTGATGTCTCTGAACATTGGGATGGAAAAAAAAGTCATTCAAACCACCCAAGGAATGGAGATTAAAATAAGGTATGATAAAACTTAGAGAACATTATGAGCTATGTGAACAAATATTCAATTTATATTACCACCAAATAACAATTCAGAATTATGAAATTTCTACATAAAGACCAAAATCTTTCCTGAGGAAGTATTAATATTGCTGAGAAAAATGAATTAAATCATAGCTAATGGAAAAACATAAATTCCCTATCAACTATACAATTTTTTAAAAGGGGGATTTTTCTCCACCTTACTTCCTAAATTCATTCAATATTGCCCTCCATTAAATTTTCTCAGTGAGTCAGCATGTGTATACACGTACACACTGCAGAACTTTTAATCATGTTAGAGAATAAAGTAGCTCCAAACAGACTTCATTTTTCCAGTTGTCTTCCAATTCCACAAATGAAATTGTTTGTGCTATAGAGTAACAGAACTTACGTAAAATGTGATAATTAAGTAATTATTATTGTTGAGCAAATAAAGATCAATAAAGCAAAATAGGGCAACTACAATAGAACTCATACCCTGATTACTGACTTAAGACAAAGGAGGCTGTGGGAAAGCTCTTGTCTTTGTGTGGAAAGCGGCTCACTCAATTGAATATCCACATACACTTAAAGAGACTTATTTTGTAGCTAATCTCTAAAACTAGGTAGCTTTTTATCTTAACATTTAAGGTACAGCAATAATTTCAAGAAGGTAATATAGGCAAATGTTATCAGGGTTTAGGTAAAGATGTATTTTATATGTGAAAAAAAACACCTTGCCAAGCATGAAGAAAAATATTGATAAGTTAGAGAAAGATTTACTTTAAACTATATAATGCATTGAAATGCAAGCAGCTCAAACCAGCTGAAATAGCCACATAGCTATGCTGTGAAAGAATCTCTACATATCTATGCATGCTACAGGGATGCTGCCACATCGATGTTCATAGCAGCACAATTCACAATAGCTAGACTGTGGAACCAACCCAGATGCCCTTCAATAGATGAGTGGATAAAAAAAATGTGGCATCTATACACAATGGAGTACTATGCAGCAATAAAAAATGACAAAATCATAGAATTTGCAGGGAAATGGATGGCACTAGAGCAGATTATGCTTAGTGAAGCTAGTCAATCCCTAAAAAACAAATACCAAATGTCTTCTTTGATATAATGAGAGCAACTATGAACAGAGCAAGGAGGAAGAGCAGGAATAAAAGACTAACATTAAACAGAGTCATGAGATGGGAGGGAAAGGAAGAGTAAAGGGAAATTGCATGGAAATGAAGGGAGACCCTCATTGCTATACAAAATTACATATAAGAGGTTGTGAGGGGAATGGGAAAATAAACAAGGAGAGTAATGAATTACAGTAGATGGGGTAGAGAGAGAAGATGGGAGGGGAGGGGAGGGGGGATAGTAGGGGATAGGAAAGGTAGCAGAATACAACAATTACTAATTGGGCTTTATGTAAAATTGTGGATGTGTAACCGACGTGATTCTGCAATCTGCATTTGGGGTAAAATTGGGAGTTCATAACCCACTTCAATCTAATGTATGAAATATGATATGTCAAGAGCTTTGTAATGTTGTGAACAACCAATAAAAAATTAAAAAAAAAAAAGAAAAAAAAGAATCTCTACATATCTAGATAATGTCCCAGAGGTCAGTAAACAAGGCCAATTATCTTTTTTTTTTTAATTTTAATGTTATATATGACAGCAGAATGCATTAAAACTCAGATTACACACAGAGCACAAATATTCACATCTCTAGTTGTACACAAAGTAGGGTCACACCATTTGTGTCTTCATACATGTACTTGAGGTATTATTGTCCATCTCATTCCACTGTCTTTCCTACCCCCATGCTCCTTCCCTTCCTCTCCCTCCTGCTTTTCCCTTTGCCCTATCCTCCCATGCTCCCCACCCCTATGGCCACCACAGCCTTAAATCAGAGAAAACATTTGGCATTTGTTTTTTGGGAAATTGGCTAACTTCACTTAGCATTATATTCTCCAACTCCATCCATTTACCTGCAAGTGCCATGATTTTATTCTCTTTTAATGCTGAATAATATTCCACTGTGTGTGTGTGTATATATGTGTGTGTGTGTGTGTGTGTGAGTGTGTGTGTGTGTATACACATACCACATTGTCTTTATCCTTTCATCTACTGAAGGCCATCTAGGTTGGTTCCACAATATAGCTATTGTGAATTGTGCTGCTATAAACATTGATGTGGCTGTGTCCCTGTAGTATGCAGTTTTTAAGTCCTTTGGGTATAAAACCAAGGAGTGGGGTAGCTGGGTAAAATAGTGGTTCCATTCCAAGTTTTCCAAGGAATATCCACACTGCTTTCCATATTGGCTGTACCAAGTTGCAGGCCCACCAGCAATGTATGAGAGTAACTTTTTTCCCACATCCTCGCCAACACTTATTGTTGTTTGTATTCTTAATAGCTGGCATTTTGAATGGAGTGAGAAGAAATCTTAGAGTAGCGTGGATTTGCATTTCTCTAATTACTAGAAATATTGAACATTTTTTTCATATATTTGTTGATTGATTGTATATCTTCATCTGAGAAGTGCCTGTTCAGTTCCTTGACCCATTTGTTGATTAGGTTATTTGTTTTTTGGTGTTAAGATTTTTGAGTTCCTTATATATCCTAGAGATTTATATTGTATCTGATGAGCATGTAGTAAAATTTTGTTCCCATATTGTAGGCTCTCTATTCACCTCACTGATTTTTTCTTTTGCTGAGAGGAAGCTTTTTAGTTTGAATCCATCTCATTTATTGATTCTTGGAATTAATTCTTGTGATTTAGGAGTCTTATTAAAGAAGTTGGGGCTTAATCCTAGTCCATTCATCTTGAAGTGTCACTTCATAGCACTGTTAGTCAGTGCTGGAAAGGTCCTCAGCCTAGCAGACATGAGCAAAACTCAAATGATGTCCATCATCACTTGCAACTTCAAAATCAGAAGGTCTCAAGTTAATAAGAGAAAATAACAAAAGTTGCCCCATACATAAAGGAGAGTCTTTTACAGCTGGTTGGGAAAGCCATTGTAGGAGACATTTTTGTATAATCTAAAAAATTAAACTCCACATTCTCTTTGTCCTGCCAATTTCACTTCTAGGTATAGATGCCCCAAATTTGCATAAATATTTACTGAACACATGCACAAAAGTGTCTGGAGAGCATCATTTCTATCATCACAAAAGTGAAAACTAGCCTAACATCTACTAACAATGGAACAGAATGAACAGGTAATTTTGCACCAAATCTAATATTTAGGTACCTATTATTATATGGATGAATTTCAGAGATACAATTCTGGAGAAAATAAAAGTAAGACAAATGTAGCACATGCTGTCTGATCCCATTGACATGTACTTCACCTTATTAGGGAAAATAAAGGAAAATTTAGTGCTTGCATTTTCACAGGAGAGGCAGAGCTCTCAGAGGTGCACTCATTACCCTCCCTGCAGCAACCACCAAGGGCATGGCAGGGATTGACCGCTATGGCCTGGCTCACCTTGGGCAAACTTTTCTTGGCCTTATGAACTAACATGCTGACAGATTCCTGCGATTGCTACATGGAAGTCTTTATGAAGCCATTTTCTGCCTACCATGTTGGTATTAAGTTAACTTTGCAATTTTAAATAAATTCAAGGCCAGTTTTTAGCAAGACTGAAGCTCAATTGCTAATCCCCCCCTCAGCTCTGGATGCCTCAGGCTGTGTTCTCTAGCCATGAGTACTCCATTTCTCACCTTGACAATCTGTACAGCAATTGGTAGGTGAGTTTACTTTGGCATATGCAGTTCACTATAGCAGTATGATTCTTTCATTTCATTCATTAATCTATTCAATGAAATTAAAATTGAAACTACTTCAATAGCTATTTAAATCACATTACAAATATTTCAGCAGAAATAAGAAGATTTAACTTTAAAAGTAGACTGTACCCATGTGCTCTATCAATCACATTCTGCATCTGATTGGGATTGGACTCTTTGCTAAAAGTCGACATCTACAGATAGGAAATGTGAGAGCTCTTCACAGCACTGTTGCTGTTATAATGGATGTTGTTACCTAGACACAAAAATGCAAACATGCCAATAAAATAAAACTCTCTTTCATAAATGCAAATTGGCACCTGTACTTTAGCATTGATTCTCTTAAATTTAGTTAAAAAGGGGCAAAAAAATTATCTGAATCCTACCCTTGGCTTCATTTCATTCCAGTTATAGTTTTTGACAGTGGTTGGTGTCAGTGGTTTAGTTTTTAATCTTCTCTTCTATTGGAATTCAGAAAAGAAATACCAGTATTCTATAACTTCACCCATAGACATATTTTAAAATCATGACCTTTTCCTAGGACACTTATTTATATTTTCTTTTTACTCCAGAATGAGCCTCTATTATTTGGTGACTCATAGCTTTCTGAAGCATACAAAGTATGTCAGAATCCTGGGAATCTTTAAAACACCCCTGAAATCTAAACCTCTTTGACCCTGAGTGTCTCATCACATGGCTCTGGCTAATGAGAGTGCTTCCAGCCCCTGTGGGTACAGGTCACACACCCTGTAGCTGTGCATGGGCACTGATATACTCCAGCTGGACAAAGCAGCAGGAAGTCACTCCTGCAGCACAAGGGGACTGCAACCATGCTTCTCACAGAGGATGCAGATGCAGCCTGCTGCAGTGAGTATCCCCTCACGTGGGTAGGGGATGCCAATCCTAGCACTTTATGCTCAACAAGTTTGAGAAAATCCTCTGTTTCTTGCTGTGCTTGTTACTCCCGGAGAGCTGCCGTGTGTGCTAGCTGGTACTCACCAGCTGGATTCTTTAACAGCCCATTGATTCTCTCAAATAAAAGGTCTGTATGATATTATTTGTTACAGAAGATCATCTCATTACACTGGGTAAGAAACTTAACATTTTAATATTAAATTTTGGAAATGAGTCTGAAAAAAGTATAGAGCTTTGTAATGTTTTGAACAACTAATAATAAAAAGTGAAAAAAATGTATTCTGCTCTTATACCTAATTAAAATAAATACATTTTAAAAAAATGAAAAAAGTATAGAAAAGAAAATTACAGGCACTGCTTTAAATTTCCCATGATTACTCAAAAGCTTTTTAAAAAGGAAGAAGGGCAGGGGAATACTGTGCTCCTCACAGCATTGCAAAGACATGGAAAAAGCAACCGTTTACACATCACTCTAAGAAAAAGCTGTGGAAGCAGATGGAAATGTGGGTAAGAAATCTCCAAACCCATGAAGTCAGAGGGAAGAAAGAAAAAGGAAATCTTTGTTTTTCAGGATAATACATTTTCCCAACCCTGGGATTTGAGCTTCCTTTCCTCCTTTTAATGGCATGTTGTATTTTATTTGCCAGCAGAGTAAACACTTTATTACTCTTTTAGCAACACTTTGTATCCATGATCATCGTTCTAGAAATGAATTCCAAATAATTCTATTTGCATAGCTTTGCAAGTATTTTTGACTAGTGTCAGCTTACTTCATTTGTGTAATATAAATATATAGATAGTTAATTTTAGTAAAGTCACACATTATCGTTTCTTACAGAAATAACTAACTGGGATTCATTTTATTATTTGGAGAATTCATTTGCTCTTTCTTTGAATTTAAATGCCATGTAATGCTGACTGGAAAATTACATTTGTAATGGCAAATCACATTTATATACCCATTCTACCTTCAAAAAGTATATAATAAATCCCCATCTCCTTTGAAAAGTTAATTATTAGTGATTTTTTAACTTAAAATGATTTAAACACAAGTAGAAACTTTGTAATGAACTGAAAAGTCATGACAGTTGCTGAATTTATTCTCTAAAAACTCATAAACCTCTCTTGCATGACTTAAGCAAAAGGATCACTGAAGTTGCCCTATTTCATGTGACATCTTATCACTTTATTAAAAAGCTGTAGCATCTGCTGTCAAATGTCCATTAAAATCACATAAATGCTCAGGAAAGTGCATGGAATTGCAAGGCGGCCACTGAAGTGTACAGGAATAAGCAAAGTGTGCTGCACACAGCCAGTGGGGCACTAGTGACCCTCAAGAAGGAGGGAACTCTGACACACCAAGCAGCACCCATGCACCCGAGTCAAGGTCATGGACAGCAGGTAGTGCAAACAGACAAGGACAGGAGTGACTTCCTCCAGGTGCACTTTCTAGAGTCACCAATTTATGGAGGGAGAGAGAATGGAGGCTGCTAGTGGCCTGGGAGAAGAACAGGGAGTTCTCTCTAATGGTGCATGGTTTCATTTGGGGGAGTTGAAAAGAGTTTTCAAGGTAGACACTGGGGAGGATTGTACTGATATGTGAATATAATTAAGATCACTGTGTCACTGTTCACTTAAAGATGTTTAATACAGTGCAAAAAATTAAAGGAACTTGCCCAACATCCTAGAGGTACTGAATTACATAATGATTTCTAAACAGGTTTTAAGCTGAGTTCGTCTTTAACACTGAGAAGTTGGAGTAAGGAAGAATGGGTTAGGGTTTCCTCCAGCCTTGGGAAGCCAGTGAGAGCCATGGCCAGGATTTTCATGTGGTCACCAGGCACACATATCATGCCTCAGTGATTCAGGGGTGTGCAGAGCACAGAGGTTGGCAGGTGAAGACATATTTGACAAAGAAGTATGTCCACAGGATGGAGCAATCCAAGGCAGGATGCTCTCCAGTCATGACTAGCATTTGGACTTAGGGTGGATCTTGGCACTCCCTAAGAGCTGCATACCTTCTGCCATGTGAGTATGATGAAGCAGGCAGTATCCCTGAGGACAGACTAGTAGCCATATCTGTCCATTTCTGGGCTTCTTCATCCAGTTCTAGCAGGAGAAGATCAAAGACAAAAATTGATTTAAATATTTTGATTCTATGGGGAATGAGGAAGAAATTAATGTTTCTGTACACTTTTGTAATAAAGAACCAGATTTTTCCTTACCCAGTGGATAGCGCATCTTTAAATCAATACAAAGCACTGTTGAAGGATTAATGAAAGAGTGCATTGAGCAATAGATCTCCACACTAACTAACAAACTCAAATAACACTGATTACCTTAAGTTTAAAACTGTGGAAGTGACTAAGGTACTACCAACTTTACATGAAGTCATGCTTCTGTCTGCAGATGCTGTCTTCCTGCCTTCTAGATCTGAGAAGGTAAGCCCTCCAGTTTTAGAAAGGGCTTTCCAGATTCAGTCAGCATCAGGGAAAACATCATGATTTGGGTAGTTTAACCAAGTTTCATGTGTTTTAGATTTGGAATCTTCATTATTAAGTACATCATTTTTTGAAAGTAAGATATTGACAATTTATCTCTAAGAATATTGATCATGCAGGACACCATTAAAGCATCAATATGAATGACGCATGTACACCATTTCCTGCTCACCTATTTATTTGGGCACCAAGTAACTAAAAAGCCTCTCTTGCATGTCAGTTGCAACTTCTCAAGAATTAGAATTTGGTTTGACAATTAATCAACACTCAACCTATGAAGCATTTATTATGTGAAACTTCAAAATGACAAAAAAAAACCTTTTAGTTAATTTTATCTTGATTTAAACATGTTTAAAAAGTAGTGAACCCCGGCGTGGTGGCACATGCCTGTAATCCCAGCAGCTTGGGAGACTGAGACAGAAGAATTGCAGGTTAGAAGTCAACCTTAGCAATGGTGAGGCACTAAGGAACTCAGTGAGACCCTGTTTCAAAATAAAATACAAAACAGGGCTGGGGATGTGGCTCAGTGGCCGAGCACCCCTGAGTTCAACCCCCAGCACCAAAAATAAAAACAAGGAGAAAAATGAGAGATGAAAGATTTGAAATAGGTTTTATTATTACACATGTGATTATTTAGAAGGATATAAATAACAAGGGGCATTTAAAAAATTAATCTCTCTCCTATGTTTCCACTGACAGTGTCTCTTCTGTTGTTTGAAATCATGGAAAGTGGGAACACCAGTTCTGACTTCATTCTCCTAGGTCTCTTGGGCCACTCCAGGACCCAACAGTTTCTCTTTGGGATAGTTCTGACAATAGCTTTCATGGCTCTAGTGGGCAATGCCCTCATGATTCTCCTGATTCAGTGGGACCTCCGGCTCCATACGCCCATGTACTTCCTCCTGAGCCAACTCTCCCTCATGGATGCCATGCTGGTTTCCACCACTGTGCCCAAAATGGCTGCTGACTACTTGACTGGAAACAAGTCCATCTCCCCTGCTGGCTGTGGCTTCCAGATCTTCTTCCTTCTCACTCTGGGTGGTGGGGAGTGCTTCCTCTTAGCAGCCATGTCCTATGACCGCTATGTGGCCATATGCCACCCTCTGCGCTATCCCATGCTTATGAGCTGGCCACTATGTCTGAGGATGACCATGGGGTCTTGGTTCCTGGGAGCAGCTGACGGGCTGATGCAGGCAGTTGTTGCCCTGAGCTTCCCATTTTGCAGCAGGCGAGAGATAGACCATTTCTTCTGTGAGGCCCCTACACTGGTGCGCTTGGCTTGTGCTGACACGTCTGTCTTTGAGAATGTCATGTACTTCTGCTGTGTGTTGATGCTCCTGGTGCCCTTCTGCCTCATCCTGACCTCCTACAGTCTCATCCTGGCTGCTGTCCTCCACATGCGCTCCCCAGAAGCCCGCAAGAAGGCCTTTGCCACCTGCTCCTCACACGTGGCTGTGGTGGGGCTCTTTTATGGAGCTGCCATTTTTATCTACATGAGACCCAAATCCTACAGGTCAGCTCACCACGATAAGGTGGTGTCAGCCTTCTACAGCATCCTTACCCCTATGCTGAACCCCCTCATCTACAGCCTGAGGAACAGCGAGGTCAAGGGGGCCCTGAGAAAGTGTGTGGCCAGTGTGTGGCCTTGACGCTTTATTAACAATACACTAAGTTGCCCCAGCTTTTGTGGTTGGGCAGAGTGAGTGGTGGGATTTTTAGATTTGTAACTATAGGGACCCCTCCTTATGAATTAGAGACACGATCCACATTGCCCAGGGGATACCTGGAACCACTGATGCTCTCTTTGAAAACATTGTTGACCTTAGCTGAACACTGAGTGCTGTGGCCATAACTTTTGCAACTTGAGGTTCAAGAGCAAAAGTAGCATGCTTTTCTTTTTCCTTCTTTGCAGTTTCACATGTATATTTATACTTAGCAAAGATCTCTGCAACTTCTGCCTACAATTCTTTTCTCATTAAGTGGAGAGGTTCATCTTCTCAGTCAGACTGGAGCATTGCTGTGCCAGATTCTATACTTATGCAATATGTATTTCTGGATTTTTTAATTTTAAGTTTTCAGTTTGTAGTTGATTGCAGGTAACTGAGTCTATGGTGCACAAAACCCGAGATAAGGGAGAACAATTGGATTCCCTTGGATCTGTATATCTGCCCCCCACATTTTACTTATCAATAAACCTGCATGTTTTAATGAGCTTTTACTCAAAAAGTGAATTCACTATTCCAGCAATTTTGGGATTATTATCTATGTTTCAACTGAGGTATACTTTTTAAGAAGTATGATGCTCACAACCCAGCCTTTTCTTTCAAGCTATTTCAATAAATACAAGCCTAATAGTCTACACTGTAATCAAGAAAGGCTACATGCACCAGCCTCCCAATTCCCTCCACCACCAGTAAAGCACCCTCAAGAAGGACCATGGGTCTGCTGTTTATCCCATCATTTAGTTTGGCCGGTTCTATTCTTGTCCTTGGAACCCCATGATGAATAGTCCTACATCCTGTGTTTTTCTCTCAGTTCAAACACTCCTCTGAAACTCTGCTCTCACCAGTTCTTCACCCTGTTTAATTCCTACAGGTCTTCTATTGTCTAAAATGCCACAATGTGTTTCCCGCTGTGTTTTGGAGGATATCTGGACCATGTTCAGTTTGAATCTATGGAAATTACAGCTTATTTGTGTGATCAAAAGTTGTTGTTGTTGTTTTTAATAACTATTATTTAGGTAGATGGATGGTGAACTTTTTCTTGACTTGTTTGCTGAAACAGAATGTTAATATGACATTTCCACCACCACAGTGCTCAATATTCTTTTGCATCCATTGTTATCAGACTTTATTTTTTAGAACTTCTAGTGAGTGTCTTGGTAACTTATTTTGTTTTTAACTTGGCTTCCCCCTGATTGCTGTGAAAGTTCTATATTTTTGTAGTATTTTACAGTCTGATTTTTTTTTAATTTTGTTAACTGGATGTTTTTATTCTTGGAAAGAAATAATAAAGCATGTAGTCTCCCCAATGAGCCCAACTTGGTAGTTCATTCATGGACCATATATGACATTTAAAATGCTATATTAAATTTAGTATAAAAGAAAAAATAAAATTATATATTCAGTTGTTTGTTGTGTATTTTCAAACACTCACTTTAATTCAATGGCTGAAGATGAACTGTTTTTCTAATTGTGTATTTGTGTAATATATCTTCATCCTCTTTCATTTTACTTTAAACAATGAAACTTACATGTTTGGTTATACTATGCATTTTGTTTTGTTCAATATTTTTATGTTGTGCTAAGGATAGAACCCAATGCCTCATGCATCTTAGGCAAGCGCTCTACCACTGTACCCCAACCCCAGCCCTTTAACACAGGCTTCCATTTCCATTGGAAGAATGATGACATTGAGAATCTGAAATTTTATAGAAACATTTTATGCTAAAATATAAAATATTGTATAAAAATGATAAAAATAGAATTTTAAAAATGATGTTTCAGGTGGTCAGACTATATGTTTTATCTTTAACTGGTGAATTTTTATAAACTTATAATAATTTTCAGGGAAGACATATGGCAAGCTTGCAAAGCTCTTAATTTTAAAATAAAATAATGAAACATATTTTTGTGTTGTGAAAATGTATAGGTATTATTTGTATAAAAGTAATTAGTACAAATTCAACTCCATGAAAATAAAAATAAAATACTCAGAGATTAACTATTTTGTTTTTTACTTTGACTTATTTTGTTCTCATCTGAATTACTTCTTTAACAACTATTTATTTTCTTGAGTAACATTTAGTCCAAACTTTGTTTTCCACTTAAAAATAACATATTTTAGAGCAAGGTATTTCTAAGACACTCTATCCTCTGTAACTTTCAGATCTTTCTTGACACATGGATATTGCTAAAGTACAGGACAACAGGAAAGAGAGAATTCATTTACAAGTACCATCTCATTTACTGTTGGAAATCTGCCTCCTTTCAATGAATCATATCCTGGTAATAACAGTGCACTAGCCCTGCAGGAAGTTTGCTTCAGGGATCCAATATCCTGGGATTTGAGAATCATCTGCATTGAGCTAATAAGAAGAGAAAATGTCTTGTCAAACCATCCTAGTGAACATGCTCCTGTTGAGACTTCCTTATCCTGATGGTAAGGTGCTCTAGGACTTTGGATGGGTGCCTCTCATTTTACACAAGCAGCAGAGCCTTTTATACAAGTACACAGTGGTCCAGGGCCAGAGCCTGGGAGCTCCGGGCCCTGCACAGTGGCTGTTCAGGAGGCAGGTCAGTGCCAAGACAGCCTGAGTGCTGGAAAGAGGTAGTGTTCTCTAAAGCTTACATTGCTGTCAATTTTTTTCATATTTTTAAGGCCTGTACATAATTTTAAAATCAAGAATTAAAGTATCTTGATCTCATCCAATAATCTCTTAACTTTCCTTTTACTCTCTGCAAACACATTTTGTAAAATTTGCAAAACATAGCTGTTACTTTTGTCAAATAGCATGACCATTGTAACTGTCACTATGGATTCCCTGGTAACAATTTCATAGTTCTATAATAGTTCTCATTGTCTATTGAAAAGGAACTTAAAGAAGCAACAACTTCAGTGTACTCAAGGTGATTTTCCTTTCTTTAGGTTATTTCCAGGTACAAGGTTAGCTCTACATATTCACCCCATGTTAATGAACAAATTATATTTTTAAAATTATCACAGTGTAGTTGATAGTAAGCTATTCCAACAGGCAGTGCATAGTATCAGGAGAAACTGAAGTCTGAATGTTTGTGCATAAACACAGTAATTGTATTAAACCTGTCAATTTCTACAGAGACTACATATTTTCTATGCTTAAATTAAATGATTTCATTTTATCATGTTGAAATTAGAAAAAAATATTGATGACGGATTGAGGAGCAGTGAGAGATGTTCAGGTTCAGCTCTGGGTTAGATGAATGCAGTGAATCCTCTCACTTAAACCTGTGCACTTAACTCTGGGAGGTTTTGAGTAGATGAGAGCAGTGGTTTCTATGATGAAGTGAGAGCTGACTAGGAAACAGTAACAGATTAATCACTCTGTCTTCACTCCTGTGTTTTCCTTATGACTTTTGGGATACGACTTCTATCAACATTTTAAAACACAGACTGCAGACAGGTGTGCCTACCCCTCAGGACCTGTCACTGCCATAGTAGAAACCAGTAATAATGTCATGCACAAGCCCACCTGCATGCCCTCAACCCACTCCTGTGGAATGGGGGGGGTTCACTGGAACACACTGACGGGTTGGCTAGTGATTAAAACTACAAGGGGGCCAGAGCCACTGCTTCCCATGGGTTAGGTCAGCATTTCTATAGTCAAAGAGTTTTCATTTGTGGTAAATTAATAAAGTATTTCTCACCTACTTCTTTGTGCAATAAGGGTGTTTGGGACACTCCATCTGCTGAGAACGACTATCATAGTGGTGTGCCCTACTTGAATTAACTTGTCAGTTACCAGAAAGCTTATCCTTGGATGCAGCCTATGCCTTGGAAAGTCCATTATTTATTTCATGTTATTTGATTTATTCAGTACATGAGTCTTGACACTGTTGTAATTGCAATGAAACATGGGAATGGGGAAACCTAGGAGGACTCTCTCAGGCCTGCATCCTGGAGTCATGTTCTCTAGTTTAAGAACAAACATTTCCCTTTGATTTTTCAGGAAACTGAAATAAACCCATTTTCTGAATACTCTCTTTCTATACCTGCAATTCTAAAATGTAAGCACAGTCGGCATCATTTATCTGTTGTGACATTAGATAAGATGATCCTTGACCAAGTCGGGCTTAGGGCGATATTTGCCACAGCTGTTATCATCCATGTTGGAATCTAGCTTATACTCTGTCCCTGGGAGACCTAGTGAAAGATGCTTTATGGTAAATTCTGTGATTGATTGAAGAAAACTACCCTATTCAGGACAAATCTAAGTATTATTAAGCAAGATATGTGACATGTGCCTTCGGTGGAAAGATTACAGCTTTTCTCATTCTGGGGAGCCACACTAAAGTGAGTAGACATACACTGTAGATGTAAGAAGTGAGCTCTTCATAATCACAAAGCTTATGTAATTGGGAAATAAGCAACAGCAGATGTTATTGTTTTCAATTTGGAGAGGAAAAGGGCAATGAACTGACAATTCTTTGTCCAAACAAATGTTTCTTGAAAGTAATTGTATGGAGGCATACATAATTGTATTTATTTGGCCACAACATCTTCTTTTTTTTGTCATGAACACATTCTAGGATTTTATCATTTGACTTATTGCTTCCAAATTTGAAAAAAAATTGTGAAAATTATAGTGTACATGAAAATATCCATGATATATTAACTCAAAATAATTCTTTAGCATATTACTTTTACTAATTCAATTCTTTAAGTATATTAATTTTACTAATTAAAATTAATTTGCTAATTTATGAAGAATTTCAAGACTAATAATCAAAGGGCACCATAAGCTTACAATGATTAAATTAGCAGTGCTCTTATGGGACTGTTGTGTTTTCAAAGAATTTATGAGACATGGACAAAGTTCAGAGTCCAAAGTGATGTTGAAAGTATTGTCTTTTAAATATATATACACACACACACACACACACACACAATATTATAATCCTAAAGTATTTATTTATTTTCCCAAAATATTTTGGTAGGCAGTATCTATTCATGACCAATTATAATAATATTCTAAACATAATAATTATGGGTGATATTTGTGGAACTGAAGGGTCATGCATGCTACAATGTTTTTGCATGAATTTTCTTTTGTAACCACCAAACAATGGAAGAAGTGCATACTATCCTAATACATATTGTTAGGCTGTCCAGTCTGTACAGAATAAACTTGAGGTGAATATTGATTTAAGTTGCCTAATTTTATCCAACTACAGGTAAGATATATATATTTCTCAAAATTAAGTCCCCAGACCACAAACTTGTATTTCTGTATGCACATAATTAAAGAAATGATTCCATTGAGATAAGGAAAGGAAAACAAATACATATTAGTTCTTTAATTTTTAGAATTTGTCTTAACAACTCACATAAATTTCTGGATTTTAGGTGTCCAATTGTTAATATGCAGACATTCCACAGGATACTTCATGTGGAAATTTAAATAGAAAAGAGTGTTCAGTGAGTGAAAATTTCAATCAGATAACAAAAATTTTTAAAATACTTTTAGTGTCAAATGATTTTCTTCTTCACATATGAATAGAGTGCAAATTACATTGAAGTATTTTATGCTCTGCAGATTTCGTGGGAAGCTGGTGTCGGCACAGCTGTTGCTGTTTTTATAAAACATGGGTCAGAGAGTGAACCCATAGCATCAGGAAGGGGGGCTGGAAGCTTCCAGGGCAGTGTGAGGTTCTCTCAAGTCTGGGACTTGCCAGGGCATTTTTCAGGGGGCTGGTGAGCTGCCCACATCTTACACAAATTTTCTGAGTAGATTTGTGCAGGACTTGGATGCTTTCCTTCCACCCTCAGGCTAACTCAGCCACCCATAATCACACCTCTGTCCATGGTACACTGTGCTGCCTGGCTTAGCCACAGCAAGCCCTCCTTCATCTGTGGTTGAGCCAGTCACAGAGCACAGCCTTTCTGTCCACACCAAGCAGTGGGAAGACAAGCTTGGACCAGTGCATTTATAAACAGAGATATATGATAGCAGTATTTGCTAACAGTGAAAATCAATACCAAACTCACAGTGATTATGAATATAGTTTACATAGCGATCAGTGGCACCTTTATCCCCAAATTATACAGAGCATTCAGATTTGAAAAGCTACTCACATAATGCAGCCCATCCACATATGGGAAACAGCATGTAAGTGCACCAACGTGGGGGTATATAATGCAAAGTTTGGTCCTAAATAGTGGTGTAAAATTTTGGATTCTATAAAATAGTTCAGGGAAGATATCTACAATATACATAAATGATAAAATAAAGCAAATGTGTATAAATAACAAGATGTGTAAGAAACATTTTCATTAGAAAGAACAGGAAAATATTTTACAGTGGGTTTGCAGATTAATCCAGTTTTTGCCTTGGGGAATGTGACTCAAAACTTATTTTCACGGTATTATAATTGACAAATTATTACTGCTTCTGAAAATATCTAACAACATCACAGCTTCAGGAATTGAAAAAGATTTACAGCTGAATATAGTGAGAAAGTAAGGAATTCATTTATCCTCAAAGAATAAAGGCAACAATTTAAGATTGATTACTACAGAAACTCTTACCACATGTAAAGGACTTAGATCACAATATGAGTATTACAGAGGAAGCAGGCATTTATAAGTGTAATATGCTATATGCATAATGTCTATCTGATGCGTCAGTGATTAAGAATTGGTAAACTGGATGTATATTTACATACATATGCAATTAAGAGGGCATGGCAGTAATGTGTTCAATATTTAACAATAATGTTAAATATGATAATTAGAACAATGGCTGTTTTGATAACAAGAACATCTAAGTATTTAAATTTAAAGACCCTTGTTGGCATACTACATTAGTCACTATAGCTGCAGTGTTCTTTAGAGGTATGCTGCCCACTTACAAAATTTATCTTGGTTTTTAATTAAATTGAAAAAATAAATCAGAAATGGCCTGCTGCACATAGATTATGACTGAACCCCCGCATTGTTTTATTGGTAATTATTAATCTATTACTCTCTGTGAAAACTTGAATTTATAAGGAGAAGATAAATCTCACTGAGTTGTGAGAAGAGAGCCTTTCACCCATGCAGGACATCATGGCCCAGAAATGCCATCTGGAGGTTTCAGTTACAAGAGAGCCACCTGTGATTAGCGGAGGGGCTCTGTGTCCTGCTCATAATCCACGCTAAGTGTTCAACACTACTTCATGTGAAGAAGCTTGTTTGGACCAGTCTTAATTAACAGACTGGCACTTGTCTCCTGCCTGTAAGAACCTAGGATTACTTAAGTGTGAGAGCCTGCAAGTAGCATAGTTTGTTTCTTCATGTAATTTAAGTTCCTCTAAGAAATTATCGACTTTTAAAATAAGAATTTTCAGTCTAACATAGCAGCTCTTTGAGTACCTACTAGATGTGGAAGACAGTTGTCCAGAGGGTACTGTACTGACCAATGGCTCCTGGTCAAGAGGAGAAGAGGTGACCAGGTGAGGAAGGTGGGCGTGGTGGGCCACATCCCTGCCTGTGTGGAATAGAGTAATTTAGTCATGTTTTCTTTCCTAAACATCAAAGTCTGATTTCAGTGATTATACATTTTGTTTAGATTGCTTATTTATATTTTAAATTTCAATTCATCCTAGCATTGAAGAAAATCTCCAGAAACTCCCTTCAATACAAGTGTGGGAAAACTGAAAAGTTGCAATCACAAGAGAGAGTGCAACATCCACTAATCTACATGAATTCAAAAGTCCTCCAACAGGGAGATATTTCAATGTAGAAATCTGGGATTACACAACATGGCTTCTTTGGGCCAGGATGACAGGAAAGGCACCACACTGGCAATCATAGGCCAAGCATCAGCCTTCTCAGACTAGCACTCTGCTGCAGCCTGAGAGAGAGGCTTGTATAGAAGCTGTATATACATTTTTCTAATTTAGCTGGAATTGAGAATATACAAACTCCTGGCAGCTATGAACCATGGAATGCTAAGGATAATGTTTTGCTGGAAAGAAGAAAATTAAATAACTAGACCTCCAAGGATAAGCCTTTCTGTCACGTGACCAAGCCATTTTAAGAACGTTCCAGATCCTCATTTTAATCAGGCCCAATTCCTCAGCCATCCTCCTGCCTTCCAGGTTGCCCACAGCCATGGAGAACTCTACTGATTCCACAGGGATGAACTTCATTCTTCTGGGTCTCTTTGACCACACACAGACCCATCAAGTCCTGTTTTCTCTGGTGTTCATGACTTTCATCGCCTCCCTGGTGGGCAACATCCTGATGATCCTGCTCATCCACACAGACCCCAGACTCCATACCCCCATGTACTTCCTGCTCAGCCAGCTCTCCCTCATGGACTTGATGCTGGTCTCCACCATCATCCCCAAAATGGCAGCCAACTATCTTTTGAACTCCAGGTCCATTTCTCCTGCTGGCTGTGGTTCTCAGATTTTCCTGTTCCTTACTCTGGGAGGGGGAGAGTGCTTCCTCCTGTCAGCCATGTCCTATGACCGCTATGTGGCCATATGCCACCCATTGCGCTACCATGTTCTCATGAGCCAAAAGCTGTGTTCCCAACTGGTAGCAGGCTCCTGGCTTTTGGGAGGAATTGATGGGCTGATGCAAGCCAGTGCCGCTCTGAGCTTCCCCTACTGCCACTCCAGGGAGATAGACCACTTCTTCTGTGAGGCACCTTCATTGATGCGCCTTGTCTGTGCAGACACCACTATTTTTGAGTTTTTCATGTACATCTGTTGCATCCTGATGCTCTTGATTCCTCTGTCTCTCATTGTAGCCTCATACAGTCTCATCCTGGCTGCTGTGTTAAGAATGAATTCTGCTGCAGCCAGAAAGAAAGCCTTAACCACCTGCTCCTCTCATCTGGCTGTGGTGGGGATGTTCTATGGCACCCTCATGGTCATTTACATGAGACCCAAGTCCTACCACTCAGTGGGCCACAGCAAAGTAGTCTCTGTATTTTACACTGTCTTCACTCCTGTTCTGAACCCCCTCATCTATAGCGTGAGGAATAAAGATGTCAAGGGGGCCTTCAGAAATTGGCTGGGCAAGACACATGCTATGTGATTCCAACAGGATTCAAGCTGTCATTACAAGACACTAGTTTATTTGCTTTATTGAAATGCTGATTTTGTGTTTTTTCAATTTATTTTGTTTTCACTTTGCCATTTTACCTTTTAAGGTATTTCTGTGCAGTGTTTGGTGAATCAGTTAAAAATTTTATTGTGATAGGCCCAGTCTGATTCCTTCTTAAAATTGGGAGCCATCTTGCCACAAAGACATAAAAAATCTAATTTTGGCTTTACTATAAATTACTGCAAATTCTGATCTTGCTTGGAATGCCTGTCCATGCCTTGAACTCACCCATGCCTGGCTCTCTCTGACCAGATAGTAGCCCTCTCTAAACTTTAATGATGCTTCATAAATCTTGGCCTTCCC
The DNA here is from genome assembly GCF_052094955.1 of Ictidomys tridecemlineatus. Lineage (NCBI taxonomy): Eukaryota > Metazoa > Chordata > Mammalia > Rodentia > Sciuridae > Ictidomys > Ictidomys tridecemlineatus. Next base: position 264,135 of record NW_027521230.1, read on the forward strand.
TGGCCAAGATAAGGACCCTGACTGAGGCTATAATGACCTTCATAAATTCTGATGTTGGGGCCAGCAAAAATGTAAACTAGCATTAGTGTTATGATCCTCAGAGTTTTGTTATCTGTGACCCCCCCCACCTTTGTGTAACTTTCTGGGCTATAAAGCTGGGCTGCAAAAAAGATGCAGTGCTGTCTTGTTCCTGTGGTTTTTGTTGGGAGAGGAAGCCCAGCTGGTTGAAATAATAAGCTTGCTTTAATTTGATTTTAATTGGAGTCAGTGGTCTTTTCTTTGTGTTCTGGTCTAACACCATCTCTTTGGGTAGATGCAGAGTCTTTGGATAAGAACATGTTGGGGGCCATGTTTTTGCCTGCCCACTGCATCCACTTGGGTTCAGGTGAAGTGAAACCCAGGGCTGCCCTATCAGATTTCTGTCTGGTTGAGGTTCCCATTGCTGAAGGCAGGTGTTGAAGGTGCCTGTCATTATTACACTGCTGTCTCTGTCCTCACATCGAACAGTGTTGCTTTATATCTTGGGTATGTTTTATTCTCCTGCTGAATCATCTCCTGTATAAAGATGGTGACTTCAACTCTTGTTTCTTTCAGAGTCAGTCATTTTATTTGAATTCAAGCCTAGCTGGCTGCTCTTTTTGGCTTCCATTCATGGAATATCCTCTTCTTTCCTGCAGTTTCCTCTGTGTGTTCTCACATGTGAGGAGTCTCTTGGAAGCACATGGGGTTGCTCTTTGGTGTTTTTAACCATTCAGTTGCTTAACATTTTAGAATCAAAGAATTTATTCATTGTATGTTTAATTTATTAATTTTATGTTCAAATGATGTAATTATTAATAGGTAAGAACTTATTACTTTTCCTTGTTTTTTTTTTCTATTTTTGCTGTATGTTAGTTTTTTTTTCTTACTGAGTTCCATGTAGTTAAGCAATTTCATCTATTGTTATGTTTTGAATCTTTGCTTTTGATTTTCATTGCATCAGGTTTTTTGCTTAGTGATTACCACAAACTCTGTAAAGACTATTTTATAGTAATATCAGGTTATATTAATCAAATGGTTACTTTGATTACCTTCAAAAAGAAAAAGAAAAAAAAAACGAAAACAAGACAGGTGTCTCTCAATTGCACAGCCCTTGTCTAGGATGAATAAGGACCTGTGCTCTGTCACCAGCCTCACAAATATAAATACATAATTGTGAATACATTCCATTTTAACTCCACTCCCTCCTCATATTTTACAAGGTAAGTTGTCATGATCTATAATCTTGTATCTTGCATACTTTTGAACAAATAATGGTTATTTTTAATAGATTCACTTTTCAAACTTTGAACTAAGGAAAACCAGGGTACACGTCCAGTTGTGTTGCTGGTGTTTTGATTGTGAATTCAGACTTTCTGTTCACTGGGCTTTGTTCCTCTAATTGTGTTTCTGAGGCTCAGCAAGGCCCTGTCTTTCCCTGGCCCTTGACTTTGCACCTGTGTTTACTGGTGATCTCCATGTGGGTGAAGTAGGAGCTCTGCTGTTCCTAGCCTACTCTGTGAGCAGTGTTCTGCTTGACATGGACCCTAAATCAGGAAGTCACATGCTATGAGCAGCAACTCCCCTTTCACTACTCCAAGCGGAATGATTTACAACACAGGGAATCAGCTTGAGTGTATGACCAGGTAACTGTGCAGTTGTGGGAGAGAAGTGAGTCAGAATTCTGACAGTAAGACATTGTGTTTGTCTTTTCACATTGTGTCAAATGTGCACTTGTACTGAAACACAGAATGGAAGGTACAGATTTATCCACATGTGGTGTCTTCCTATATGACTGAGGAGGTGTTATCACTATCTCTGGAGACAAGGGGAAGATTTCCCTTGATGCACCATGAGCAGTAAACCTTTTTCTTCCTCTTTGATGTCAGTGTCACTTCAGGACTTGTGCTTGCAAAAGAAAAGTGAGTGACAGAAGGAAGGGTTCTCGTGGAAACAGAAGCTTTGGGAGCCTTCCTCTTGCTCCTAATTTGTTTGTCTGCTGTGGTTGGGGTACAGCCTTCCTAGGGGCCAGTGAGTTTGCAGCAGTTTAAGCAGAAGGAAAGTTCCTGTGGAGCAGAGGTGAGGCGCACTCACACTCATCAGGACATGGATGGGGCATGTCCTGCACTGGGCACCATAGAGATCTGGGAGTGACACACCCACCTCCCAGCTCCAGGCCCACTGCAGGTAGTGTCTGACCACTAGCAGTGATCCTATTCCTCTTGATGATGTTTACAGAAAAGAATTTAGCATGCATTCTAGTTCGACCAGATGTACATCTGTGAAGACAATTTTCAATATTATTTTGACAGTTTCTTGAGTACAATCTTATAAAATACCATGAATTGTATATATAGAATTAGGAATGTGGCTCTCATTTTCTAAAAGAAAAACACTCACATTCAAAAAGAAATTGTAACTCTATAAAATAGAAAAAGCTGTAAAAGTAGAATTATTATATTATCAATCTATGCTTCGCCCCCCTCCCCTGACTCAGACAAAGGCAAGGCCCTACTGAGGTTGATGGTGCTAGGCATCCATCCTCTGGAGGAGCGCAGTATGTTTCTGGGAATGGGATGGTTTGTTTTTGTATTCCTGTTAAGAAGTATAGTTGGGACTTCTCATATGACCATTAAGTATGAAGGAAAAAAACATGACTTTCCCAATTAATGCAACCACTTCTAAAGAATAAATCTGTTTGCTCTAAATGCAATGATTCAGCTGTGGAACGTAAATTGTTAATGTTTAATGAGAAACCCCCTATAGGAAAATAGTCAAGGAAGTTTTTGAGAAATTATATTAAAATCTAGAGAAGAAAAAATAATATTAAGAATACAGATTAATGCTTGGTACTGGGCAACTTGTTCTCATTCCAGTGCAAAATGTTTTGGTGTTCTTACTCTTGTTTGATTAAAATTAGTAGTCTCACTTTTCAAGTTAACCACTTGCCATAACCACGGCGCTAGTTCTAGTCAGTAAGTCAAGAATGAATAGTCAAGGTATAGGCCAATAGTCTAGGACATTTCTAACTATTATTAAAAGCTAACTAAGCAGAAACAGTTCAAAGCAAAATTCGAACTGAAAGTAAAAATGCTTGCTTATGCATAAGCCAAGATATATTTTTCTTATCTAATTGTAGCTACATGATATTTTGTTTCCTTCAATAATGATTCCTGTTTTGTAACCACAAAATACTGGGAGCCTGCCAAAATAAAAAGTATATATGATTAACCTCACAAGTAAAGATTGGGATTCAGCACCTTCACTTCATGTCCGTGTTGTTTCTCAGCTGTCTTTTGAAGACTCCTCACCATCCATTTGTCTCCTAAGACTTCCTGCCAGAGCTGGACTCCAAAAAATCTACTAAATTAGATGTGCCTCACAGTGAGCAGAAAACCTTCACCTGAAATTATTAGGTGTTTGAGTTTCCAGGTGTTTCGTAGAGGGAATTGTTTATACAAATTCAACATTATTGAATTAAGCAGTGCTGCTCCTAGGGCAATGCTGAGTATGTTGATGTAGCTCCCCTCCCACCCATTTATGCCACATGAGCAATGGTGATGGTGACTGGCTTGGAATGTAGATTTGCTCTTGAATGCATGGCCTCTAGCAGGGAGAGGAGGGACCATGTCCAGGAACAGTGGGCCTATTAACAGGCCCATTAGGTGTTTAAGAGCTCTTTTCATTCCATCCTTGTTTAAATGTACACCTATAATCAGCTCTACCAGATAGTTATTTCCTTTAAGTGATGAAACATCTTTAGCACATATTGTTAGAACTGTACAGTATTGGTGATAACATAAAGAGCTGCTTAACTTTATTTGGTATTATTGTCCCAATTTATTTTCATTCCATTTTAATTTCAGGCCCTATTTTTCTACATAAATCATACATGGCACAGTCTTTAATTGCCAGATATCACCAAGCTATTGAGTTCAATATTTTTATACCTAAAAAAACAATAAATGCAACTATTTTTTCCTAGGCAGACACAAGTATTCACAATCAAATATAATTAATTCATATTCTGGTTTTTTGTCCATATTAATGTAAACTAAGTGTCAGAAAAATTGAAGAGCGTGTTCATCTTTAAAATCTCAAACATTGTGGACAAATTATCCTGATATTTTGCAGGCAATATTTATTGTGTTTATTTTGAGCTTCTACCCAATGGCCACAATTCCACCTCACTAATAAAATCCAGTGCTTCTCAGAGGGATTCACATGCTCTGAGATTTTGTCCCAGGAATCTCTGTGCTCTCCTCCCCAGCTGTGCTCCCTTTGCCCGATGCCAGCTCTCCAGCTCCACTGTCTAGGGCCTGCTTTGTCCTTTGCAGGTGAACAATTTCTCCTCTGAGCACCAAACTGCTTAATGTCCCCACCCCCTTGCATGGCTCACCTCCCTCCTCTAGAGCTCTACTCAGACATCAGGTCCTTCACCCAGGCCTCAGTCAACCAGGCCGTTCAAGATGGCACCTCAGAAGTGAGCACTGTTTCTGTTCTTTTCACCTATCATCCACTTTTAATTTGTATTTGGTTTTTATCACCTGTAATAATATGGATTTATTTGTTCATTTATGTATTTTCAGCCTTTCCTCAGAAGTTTCTTGTTTTGTACTAAATTCTTAAAATGTTACAGTGCCAACACTTCCTGGGATGATTAATAAATTAAATAGGATCTAAGATGAAGTCATAAAGGCTATATTTTTATACCTATCTAGTGTTTCCTCATTGTGAAATGTCCCACATCATGTGTGGGCCCCATCAGCCTCAGAAGTTCCTGCCATGAGGTAATGAATGTAGCATTGCTATGTCATATGCATTGACACTTGTGTCCCACTTCAGTGTGGTCTCTTGGGGCATCTGGTTGGTTTTCTGTGGCTGTCCTTGCCTATTGATGGTTACTATGAAATCATCTGTAGCCACCACTTTATTGTCAATAGTGAAAGCTTTGCAAGGGAAAAAAAACAGGGGGTGGGTTTAACCAGAGAAGCCTCTGTGTCATCACAGGGCCAGCAGCTGCTCAAAAGTGATAGTTGGCTCAAGGCACTGACAGGAGCAGAAGCAGCACAGCCAGAATGTGTGTCTTTCTGTCTTTACTGTGGTGCAGGAAGTTGGAGGCTTTCAACTTTCAGCTCTATTATATTCTGTTTCCACAAAGTTTCCTCCTGATGATTGTGAATTGTGACATATATTTTCCATCCAAAGATAGTAGAATGCAAACGTGCATCCTTTCCTTTTAACCATCAATATCCCATGAGGAATCAAAAGATTTAAGCAACACCTTAACTGTTTTTCTTTCTGCATTTTTATCCCTCTCACCAAACTTTAACATCAAGACTGCTAATCTTTCCCTCAAGAGTCTAAAATTTTAGTCAATCTGTCCTGTAAAAAGTGAACTACTGGTGCCTCTTCTGTTTGAAATCATGGCAGGTGTGAACATAAACACTAGCTCCACCTTCATCTTTCCAGGACTCTTGGGCCACTCCAGAGCCCAACAATTTCTCTTTGGGATGCTTTTGACATTGGCTCTCACCTCCCTAGTGGACATGCCCTCATGATTCTTCTGATTCAGTGAGACCTCTGGCTCCATACGCCCATGTACTTCCTCCTGAGCCAACTGTCCCTCATGGATGCCATGCTGGTTTCCACCACTGTGCCAAAAATGGCTGCTGACTACTTGAATGGAATCAAGTCCATCTCCCCTGCTGGCTGTGGCTTGCAGATCTTCTTCCTTCTCACTCTAGGTGGTGGGGAGTGCTTCCTCTTAGCAGCCATGTCCTATGACTGCTATGTGGCTGTATGCCACCCTCTGTGCTACCCCATGCTCTTGAGCTGGCCACTGTGTCTGAGGATGACCATGGGGTCCTGGTTCCTAGGAGCAGCTGACAGGCTGATGCAGGCAGTTGTTGCCCTGAGCTTCCCATTTTGCAGCAGGCGAGAGATAGACCATTTCTTCTGTGAGGCCCCCACGCTGGTGCTGACACATCTGTCTTTGAGGATGTCATGTACTTCTGCAGTGTGTTGATGCTCCTGGTGCCCTTCTGCCTCATCTTGACCTCCTACAGTCTCATCCTGGCTGCTGTCCTTTACATGCACTCCCCTGAAGCCCGCAATAAGGCCTTTGCCACCTGCTCTTCACACATGGCTGTGGTGGGGCTCTTTTATGGGGCTGCCACTTTTATCTACATGAGACCCAAATCCTACAGATCAGCTCACCACGATAAGGTGGTGTCAGCCTTCTATAGCATCCTCACCCTTATGCTGAACCCCCTCATCTACAGCCTGAGGAACAGCAAGGTCAAGGGGGCCCTGATAAAGTGTGTGGCCAGTGTGTGGCCTTAAATAATTGAGGGACAAGTGCATGGAGTACTGCATACATGGAATACATTAAGGGTGTCTAAGTGGCAGGCTGCTCCCCTGTGCTAGGCATGTGAGCAGGAGGCCACTTACCTCATAGGCACAGCCCTGGGCATGAGGCCATGTGTTGAAGTCCCTGTGCTTGTTCCACAACCCACTCTCATTTGGTCACTACAAAGACAGCAGAAATTGCATTAGTGGCTGCCTGTAATCTACTTAGCTACTGCCTGAGCATATGTACATGGTAACTGCACACTAAAATTAGACCTATTTCTTGCTTGGTCTTGGAGGTCTTGATTATCAACTCTGCAGCCACACTCTCCTCTACTCTGTTCCATGGACCTTTTTGCTGGACAAGAGAGAGCTCACACACCTGGCACCTGAGCAGGCTTCTGAGATAAGCCTATAAGACAGGGTGTGGAAGGGGAAATGGGGAACCTACTGACTCGCAGCTTCAAGTGCTACACACTCTCTTAGATAGAGGTTTAACCCTCAAGAAGAGAGAAGCCCAGAAGTTCTGAGATGTAATAATAATAAAAAACACTAACCCATGAATCAATACTGCTGATGATTTTGATCCTGGGATATGGGACAAGATAATGACAAATGCGCTACAAGCTGAACTGAGACAGGGTATAATTTATCACTACATTTTTTTCTATTGTGACAGCCATTCAGCAAAGTTTAGGGGGCCCTGCAACAGACTCTTGTCATATAATGATGGCCCTTAGGGAAGATGAGGTTGGAGAGACAGATGGTGGACAAAGTTGGGGAAACCATCTACCTCAAAACAAGCAACCTCAGCAGGTACAGGAGGAAGAGAGGCAGGAAATGTTACCTCTAGCCTTCATGGTGCAGGAAGAGGTGACCACAAGTAGTGCAGGTGAGCCTTCTACTGACAGGCAAAGGTGACATCCTTCCCTGAGTCAATGGCACCTGCCTCCTTATGAGGCAATGCCAAAGCCAGCAAGGGATTATGACAGCTTAGAAATGACCAGTCCACTGGACAGGCCCATGCCATGGTCTCCCAGAAACCCATTCCAGGAGGCAGAGATCCTTTTGAAGGTCTATGTAGGATAAGAGATGAGAAGTGGGGTGAGGGAGTAAAAGCCTTCTCAGTCAACACAGTCCCCACACCAGAGCACCTTGCAGAGCAAATGCTGAAATCCCTCAGCCTTGAACTAAATTGCCCTCAGGACTGGAGAGACCTAGCCAGAGCAGCTCTTGAGCCTACAACATTTTTGAAGTGGAAGGCATTCTCCAGTGATGAATGTGAACAGCGGGGGGATCCTAACCACACCACAAATGTTAGCCTCCCGGCTGAGTGCTTGCAGGGAGAAGGAATCTACAGTTCCCCTGCAGTACAAGCCACAGGCCCACCAAATTATTTCCATCAGGTGCGGCTCTGGGCTCTGAGAGCCTGGAGGAAGTTGGCAGCTGGGGGAGGGACAGTTTCCATACAGGGCTTAAGGCAGAAGGCCACTGAGGACTTGCCACAGTTTACTGACAGGGTAAACAAGGCGGAAGAAGGGAAGGTGTCTCATGAAGGAGCCAGAGCGGCCTTAGCCAAGGAGTTGATCTGTGACAGACTAAATAAGGAACACAGAGAAGAAGTGGCACCAGTATCAATAGCACACTGGATGACTGGATTTTGTCCCCCCCAGGATATAGGGACACAAGCAGCTCAAGCCTCTCTGCAGCCCTCAGCCATGACAGTTTCATAAAAGCAGGACTAAGGAGGCTTGCAGACAGCTAGTCAGAGACTGCAAAATATGCACCTTTTCTCCCCACTGACCCTGTACAACCTGCTGGAGTAAATCCCTGAGCTATAATCCAATGCTTTATGGCAAATGGATGTCACTCATTATGCATCTTTTAGAAATTTAAAATATATTCATGTAATTATTGATATCTATCCAGGCTGTGTAATGGCCACAGCCCCATAGGAGAAACCACAAAAAGGCCATTTCTCATCTACTTAAATGTTTTGGAAATACAAATGTTCCCATGTCTATTAAAACTGACAATGGGCCAATCTATACTAGCAAGACATTTCAGGCAGTTTGCAATGATTGGCATATACAACACTTAACCTACAACCCTTAGACTCAAGGCATCATAGAAAGAATACACAAGGAATTAAAGACCATGCTACAAAACAGAGGGTGAAACTATACCATGTCCCCTCTTGATGCCTTGAACAAAAACTTATTTGCTTTAATTTTTCTTTCAATGTCAGAGTCTCCTATGGAAACAGCAGCCCGTAAGCATTGGGCCCCCTTTTGTGGGACCTCCTATCTCCCTATGATCTCATGGAAGGATCCTATAACAAATGAATAAGATGATCTGGGGCCCTTCCTAACCATGGGTAGCGGGTTTGCGTAGGTTAAGAGGAGCCTCACCCCATCTGAGTGCCTGCCAGAAAGTCAAGCCCTGGACCCCCAGAACCACCAAGAAGATGAAGAAACTAACTCTGGAGGAAAAACCTCATGAGCAAAGGACTCAACAATGCAAACAGACCTCATGTAGAGAAACCTTGGGTGATAAAGGTCTTGTTGACCAAGCCACCAGGTGGGCCCCTTTGCCTGGTGACAATCTCATCTCTAGGCCTATGATGATGGTCCTAGTGTGTGCAATGCTCACTGCTAACAGTGAAGCCTCTCACGATGTAAACTGAACTTTGGTCACTAGGCCACCACCTTTACCTTTAGTCAATTGGGAAGAGCCCTATTCAAGCTCTTTTCCAATAAGTCCAACCTTACTGATCCTGAGTTATCCATCGGGTAACTGTACCTGAAATACCAGCATTTTCATACCTACCGCACCCATTTGTTTCTCCATAGTTGATAATAATGAGACCTACAATCAGGACAGTCCCCTCTGTTTTGCTCTTGCCAGAGAAACAACTGTAGACAGCTATAATAAGCCATATGTTGGGCTGTCTCTCACTGAACTTAGAGTTATAGTTAATGCTACCTATAGTAATAGATTCCCCCATGGCAAATGCAAGAAACATTTGCTGCCAACATGCTCAACAATGCTTTTGAAAAGCTCCCCTCAGATAATGATAGCATCCCATGGAATCAATGTGTCACTGCCACACCTTATCTCTTCGATAAGAGGAATTTCTCTGGGGAAGAACAACATCTATGCACCTGGGTGGGCACAGCTCCCTGGAATGTAACTGATGTGCCCCAATACCATATGGGCAACTGCAGTAACTGCTCACGGGACAAGCCATTACCAACCAGTAGGCAGCAAATCAGTATGGCATGATGGACATCATGCCAATATTACTAGCTGCAACAGCCGGCTGGATGAATGGGTCTATACTGAGTCCAGACCCTGACCATGGATTTGCCTTGTGCCAAATTATACCCATACCCACTATGCACAAGCTTGTGTGACACCACCTTTTGCCATGTTAACAATCAACGATACTGATGGCATAAACATCACACATACAGAGATCCCTTGTGAGTCAATACATCCTGCTGGCTCACAAATTGTCTGACCTCTGCTGTGAAAGCTAAACCTATATTTATTCTCAGAGTGCCCCCAGCAATTTGTCTTCTAGTGACCATGTCCAGAGAGTGGAGGAGTCCATGGGACATGGAGATGAAGAACCTTCTGAATGAGATCCTGCACCAGACAAGGCGTACAATTAGCCTCATCATCACTGGGATTACTGCCCTTGTAGCTGCCATCACAGCCACAGCCACTGTCACTGCTTCCCTCACTCAGAGTAACCAGGCTGCTTAGACTATGAACAATGTGTCCACTGCCATGGCAGAAGCCTTTGCCATTCAAAGTAACTTAACTAAACTGTCCTGAGCTACTATTTTAGTCATCAGCAAGAACTAGCCCTCACCAGGAACAACTAGATATTCTATTTATGTTGCAGAGGCTCATTTGTGACCCTGAGTGTCATAGCATTTGTGTAACCCAATACGCTGTATTGAAAATGTAACCTTAGACTTCTCCAATTTTTCTCAGTATATTAAGAGCACTCAGTATATTAAGGACGCTAACTGTTATGACTATGCATAACCTTACCAAGGCAATTGTCAAAATCAATGAGACAAAGGTGTCTATCCAGGGATTGACTGAACATTGGAAAAATCTGATAGGCAAATTAACTAATCTTTATAATGCTATTATCCTGGCCCTACTGGTTATAATAGTGATAATTTTTTCCTGTGTTGTGAGGCTTATGTAACCATGTAATGGTCACCAAACAAAAACAGCAATGCTGGATAAAGTTCTTGAAGCACAGTCAGCGGGGGAGATGTGGGGACAAGTGCCTGGGGTACTGCATATATGGCATATGTAAAAGGCTTCTGAGAGGCAGGCCACTCCCCTGTGCTAGGCATGTGAGCAACAAACCACTTACCCCATAAGCACAGCCCTGGGTGAGAGGCCAGTGCTGCAGTCCCTGTGCTTGCTCCACGGCCCACTCCTCGATTGGTCGCTGCAAGTACAGTTAGCAGAAATTGCATTGGTGGCTGCCTGTAATCTGCTTAGCTCCTGCCTGAGTATATATACATGGTAACTGTGCACTAAAATCAGACCTGCTTCCTGCTTGCTCTCTGAAGGTCTTGATTAGTTACTCCGCAGCCACACTCTCCTCTACCTTATTCAGAGTACCTTCTGGCTGGAAAAGCAAGCCCATGCAAATAATGACTAAAAGGTCATCTACTTGCCCAAACAGGAAGGCCTGCACAAAGACTTTAGTATTTCTTAGGGAAAAGGTATTAAAGTTTCATATATACATAGATATAGATATAATTATATTTTTTCTGCTTTACTCTGGATCATGTGTGAAGGTCCACACTTTTGAGTTTGTTTACTGAGCTGTCTTCAGCAGGTCAAACTGTGGATTGTTAAAACTCTGTCAGTTAAAATGTCATTAACATTTCTATGTTATGCACCACAGTGGTTTCTTTTTTAAATAATGAACTAAGTGTCTAATGATTTTGAGAATTGATTTTCTTTGCTGCCCATCAGTGTATGATTTCCACAGTTAGGTGTTTAGACTTCAGACATCCTCTTCAGAGGTTTCCACAAGTCTCTGCACTATCAGCTCACCCCCACCTCAAACAATATGGCCCACTGAGGCAGGAAGGCAGAGCACCCATTGGGATAGGACCTGGGCCTCAGCAAGGGAACGAGGCAGGGAGGCTGTGCCATCCTGGAGGAGACATGGGCCTGAACAGCACCCTTCACTGCCTGGACAGCATCAGATGTGGGGGCTCTTCCTTATTGTCCTTTCTCTCCCAGCCTCGGCCAACCGCAGAACCTGTAAAGCGCTTCCTCCTGGACAGCAGAGCCTCGCCTAACCCTGGTGCTAATGGAGGCTTGGAAACTAAAGGAAGCTTGGAGTTTGAGCACTGAGACAGGATGCCCCAGCCAGCGCGTCTCCAGCTGCAGTGTCACAGGACGGCGTCCCCTGCCGGTCCCACTAGGCTGCTCCACTGCGTGGTTACCCTGGCCCTGGACTTGGCCTCTCTGCCACTGTGTCTAGAGGCCAAGTGGCCTCAGGGCTGTCTGTGCCTGGGTGTTTTCCTCCAAGGTCAGGACGCTGGTCAGACTCCCCTGGGCACTGTCGGTGTGTCTGCTGTTTTTCTGCCAGTGGTCCTCCCTGGCTGGCGCCTTGGCGTTCCTTGGCCCATCGCTTAGCAGAGCGGCATCTACACAGTGTGCAGTGCGAACCACCATGACTGAGCTGTCTCCAGCCTCTCTATGTGTCAAGTGCCTCTGTTTCTCTTGGGATGGCGGTGACTTACTCAGCCGCTTTTCAGAGTGTCTGTGGACTTCAGCCAGCAATGAACAGGGATCCCAAATGTTCCCAGTATTATGGAAACTTTTCCATTTTTGCCAATTCTTGTGAGCACTTGGCTTTTCATTTGAATTTTCCTGATGAGGCCTTGGTGACTTGCCATCAGCAGATTGTCTATGTGCTTATGTTCCTTTTTGTCTTTTGGACTATTTCAGTTTTGGAAAAGAGTCTGTGGATACTTCAAAACCAAACACAGCCATTGATTCCACAACAGAAAGTATAGGGCACTCAGAACACTTTTGGGAGTTTTAGAAATAAGAGTCATGTGTTATGAATTTTCTAACATATCTTGTAATTCATTGCCCAATTTAATTGGTGAGAGAGAGAGAGAGAGAGAGAGAGAGAGAGAGAGAGAGAGAGAGAGAGAGAGAGAGAGAGATTTCTCTTCCACCTCCTCTGTTTTGCTAGAAACTGTAACTTAATTTCTTTTAATTATGATTTCTTACAAACTACTGGTCTTCCATTGGAGGGCAGATTCCACTGAAAATCTAAGAAATTTTTAAAATTGGGACTTGGGTGTTTTGGAACAGTCTTTGTTTAACAAATGATTACATACTCACAATAATTAATAAGGAATAAATTTGACACCTTTAAACAAATTGTTGAATTTGGCTATGAATTTTTAATAGACCTATCTTTCACATATATTTGTGTAATCTTCAAAGACAAAGCTTGTGAATTAAAAAAAAAACTATCCCAAGTCTGTGGTTTAAAATACCACCTACAGTGTTTACTGTTGTGTTTCTTTTCTCCTCTTCTGATAATCTTGTCTGGATCTGGTTCCCCTCTTCACCACCTTTTCTTCTCAGTGTTGTCCCTGGTCAGGTGATGGAAGCTGCAAAGGACTCTAAGCAGAGCAGGAATAAAATATGCTGAGGAAACAGAACAGGGTGGAGAGGCTAAGGAAAACTTTATTTTTCCTTTTAAAAACTTTTTTTTCCTTGATCTTTTTCTCTTATTGTTATCATCATTACCATAAATTTAATTCTACATGATTAACTGATGGCAAAACAGTCCATCCCTTCTCCCCTGAGAGCCAGCCTTGCCATTGCTCCCTCGGGAGTGCCAGGGCTGCCCTAGGTGTCCACCACTGTCACCATGATACTTAGGCCTGCTCCTGCCCCCTCCTTCCCAGGCCATGCCTTGGGGAATGGCTCCTTCTGCTGCCCTATGAAAAGAACACTGTTTTCTCCCTGAGGCGGCTTGCCACAGGGCTCCCATTAAGACCTGTCCTCTGTGCTTCTGCTTGCTGATTCCAAATGACTCGTGTGCAGTGTGCTTGCCAAATCCATCCCATCTGAAGGAGTGCCAAGTCCAGGCAGCTCTGGTACCCTCAGCCACTCCCTTGGATGTGTCTCTTTGCACAAGCCAGGGCTCAGGGCCATTGGGGTGAGGGTGAATGATGCCCCAGTGAGCAGACAAGGCTAAGTGAGAAATGCTGCCTGTGGTGTTTACCTGGTGAGGTCCAGGGTGGAATAGGCGGCCCTGCAAGTGCACGTGTGGCACTTGGGGCTCCTGAGTGAGCCTGCAGCAGAGCGCACACCCACCTCAATGCTTCACCAGTGCACTGGGCATCAATCCTGCCAGGCCTGCCTGGTTCTAGGGGTCTGATCTGTTTGCCAAGAGCATGTAGGGGGACTTTACCACTGAAAATGGAGAACTGAAGACGTTGAATCTTCTGAGAGTACTGGGTGGAGGATGTGTGCTGCAGAAAGCAGCCAGGCATGGAAGGGAGGCAGGTAGGTAAGATCCACCACCCAAACTCTCAGACTCCAGTGGAAGGCCTGCAGACCAGGACTTAGGAGGAGTGAGGGAATGTGATGGAGCAGAGTGGTGTGTACTTAAAAGTGAGTTCCAAGTGCTGGAGATATACCTCAGTTGGTAGAGTGCTTGCCTCACATGCACAAACCCTTGTGTTCAACCCCCCGCACAGAAAGAAAGAAAGAAAGAAAGAAAGAAAAAGAAAGAAAGAAAGAAAAAAGAAAGACTCAAAAATGAGTTCCAAAAGAAATGTATGGATTAGGATGAAACTATATGTGTATGTGGCAAAACTAGAGGATGATAATTAACTTAGTTTTCTTTATAACTTAATACTTTAAATTTCTATATCATGAAATGGTGAGTGCTCAGTATTTTGAGTAAAAGGTACTAGAATTATCCTTGGTTGAAGATTCCCCACATTACAATTTAATAGAAACTTTAAGAGCAGCCAACTGTCATGAGAGGCACTAGATTTTTCCTTCCCAGATCTCACTTGTCCAAGTTAGTGAATTTTGTTTTCATTAATATGTTCCTGGAATAAATTTTTATTTCAAAATGTATAACATTCTACCATGATTATATGTATATATATTTATACATATATATATATATATATATATATTATGTATTATATGTATCCATCCATACATAAAATTCATGAAAAAATTAAAGTCTGAAACTCATGTGGAGAGCATATTTTGGGGCCAGCTTGCAAGATTATAGAGGAGAGTTGGTTAGGAAGTCTGTTTTGTGTGTCTCTCCAACATTAACAAGGATTTGTGGAGTGAGGTGGGGAAACAGACTTCACCCTGGGAAAGAGTTGTATGTCCAGGGGAGAAGCTGCCAGGTGTGTATCAGCTTTTTTCTCCATCCTTACACATTAACTAGCTTGCTGCTAGAGCACTCATCTTTGGATTCAGGTGTAGCTCTGCTTGTCAATCCAGATGGCACTGAATGGCACAGAAGATATAGTTTCATTAATAATCCTGGCATCTTAGGAGTGTGCTCCAGACCTGGGTTGAAGGGTGAACAGAGTCCTGAAATGTGCCTGTGGGTTGCCCCCAGAGGTAGATGCAGGACACTGAGGGAGACAGGAGTGAGCGATGTTGGCTTCCCAGGGCTGCAGGGAAAATGTGGATGTGGCTGTGTAGACTCAGTGAACACCACAGGAACACAGTCAACTCAGAAATGCACAGGAGGAAGAACTTAAGAGCAATTGAAAATATTTGATGTTGTAGTCCATTTAAAAATTCTGTGTGGGAGGCCATCCTTGCTCGTGATTTGAGTTACTTCCCTGGCTGGGTGAGAGGTACTTAGATACAGCTGTGTCAGAGCTTTCTCCACCCTTCTCCAGGCCCAAGGGCTTGTCTGTGCAGAGGCATGTCTGACCACTGACCCAAAGACTCAATCGTCGCCCCTGACCATGGGATGCTACCCCTCCTTAACCTTCATTGGATGGGATTTTCCCTGGAATTTTTTGTTCCCCAAAAGAAGCCCATTCCCTGGCGTGTTCTCTCTCTCTCTCTCTCTCTCTCTCTCTCTCTCACTAGCCTTGTTAGTAAACCTCGCTACCACATTAGGTGGCTAGAAGCTGGAGCTAGGAGGAGCCATCCTGGAGCTGGTTTTAAAGGTAATTAAAGTCTTGTCTCTTTAATTTAAAACTCCCTAGCATTTTCTCACAATTCAAACCTTATTTAATGAAGCCAGCGCTGGTTGCTGGGCAGAATTCTGTCTGTGGTAAATCTTTAATGGCACCTGCAATGGGCACAGGGTCTGCTAAACACAGGGATCTCAGTAGTAAATGGTCAGGGGGTGACTTCAATAAAGTGGAAAATTGAAAAAGCAAAACAAGAGGGAAAATAAGCTTCCAGAGACATGGTATTGCTCAGTTTGAGTTGTGAGTGATTTTCACTGATGTGGGAAATGTTTGTGACCAACCAGCTCACAGAAGGCACATTGCCTGAAGTCTCCATCTGAGTGTGTCATCAAGGCTTCTGAACTGTGGGTCAGAGCCTTTGGAACAGCTAGGACAGGGGCACAGGCAGGGTCCCAAACCTCACTCAGAGCTGGTCTTCTTGACTCACTTCTAGGTCATTTCATTTAAAAAAGGACCACAGCAAAATTCTGCTAGCAGTCCAGGGAATTAGAAATAAGGTTAAGAATTGATCTAGTGCATGATACAGAAACAACATTTATTAAAAATATATGCAAGGCTAAATCATTTATGCACTGTTAGTGACTTAATTTCATATATGCAAATATAAAAATTAATTATATTTAAGCTCAATAGTAATTATCAATGAGATGATCAATTTTTTGTTGTTCTTAATTATATATCAATTATATGTCACTATATATTAATTATATAATCATAGATATATAAAATCTCCATATTGAGGTAGAGATTATATATACAAAATATTACAAATAAGTATAAAATAAGGATACAAGTAACCACCTTCCAAGTATAAATAAATAACATGAACACCTATGACTTCCCATATGTAGAATAAAAAAGTTATGATTCAAATTCTACACATTAAGAAAACAGAGAAAAGTAAAATATATTTGTAAAGATATGTTGTTGATTTTGACTACATATATCTTTCATTTCTTACATATAAACAAGTAAAATGTTTAAAATCATCCTATATTTCATCCTCTGTAATTTTTATCTACTTAAAATTTTATTTAAAATGAAGTTTTATTGTCATAAAATTTATGTGTCTATTTGTGTATTTACTCATTTGTTCATGGGCTGCTGTGGTGCATGTCCTTGAGGGAGGACTCTCACATCCCAGGCTCACGGTAGAATGGTCTCTCTAGTATGGCCCATGTATGTTAGTCATGAGCTCAACACCCATGATTGAGCAACTGCTGAAGGCCAGGTCTGTCCTGGGCAGTTTCCATCTTGAGGTTAACCCTGGTGGAGCAATGACAATGAGTGATGAGTGGAATTGACATGTTCATTTAATAAACAGAAGGCCAAGGTGGGCTGCAAACCCCACACAGTAGAACAGTAAGGAGACCAGAGGAGTCTGGGTCCAGCAGGAGCATTGGGATTTTAAGAAGCCTGTGCAGGGTAGGCCTCCTTGAGAAGGTGAGAGGGGACCAAAGACTGGACTTCAGTTTGTTACATGGAATTAATGACACTTTGAGACCCAACATAGACTCAAAGGCCAATTGAGCAAGCTAAGCATGACCCAGGAGCGGATCAAGTGCAGGCTCGCTCTGTGAAATAAGCCATGGGTCTTGATTACAAAACATGCATCAGTAACCTCACTTATCAGGCAGACCTATGTAAGTGACATCGAGATGCAGCACTGTTTTTTTTTTCTAATTAATTAATTCTCTCTTTGTAGGAAAAGCAGAATCGAGATGAGGCCTGCCAACCACAGCACCAACACTGACTTCATCCTCATGGGACTCTTCTCCTCTTCCCACTCCAGTCTGGTCTTCTTCTCCTTCCTGTTTGGCCTTTTCATTGTGACCCTAACAGAAAACGCCCTCGTGATCCTGCTCATCCGCAGGGACCCGAGCCTCCACACCCCCATGTACTTCCTGCTCAGCCACCTGTCCTTCATGGACATCCTGCACGTTTCCAACATCGTTCCCAAGGTGATCACCGACTTCCTGTCAGGCCACAGAGCTATTTCCTTTGCAGGCTGTGGGATCCAGGTATTCCTGTCCCTCATGCTGCTGGGTGGTGAGTGCCTCCTCCTGGCTGCCATGTCTTGTGACCACTATGTGGCCATCTGTCACCCCCTGCGCTACCCAGTGATCATGAGCCAGAGGGTCAGTGTGCTCATGGCTGCAGGGTGCTGGCTGGTTGCGACCCTCAACGCCATGGTGCACACAGGGCTGGCCCTCCACTTCCCCTTTTGTCGCTCTAGAGCCATAGATCACTTTTTCTGTGAAGTTCCTGCCATGCTGAAGCTGTCCTGTGCAGACACTTCACACTATGAATGAGGGGTTTATGTGAGTGGCATTATTTTCCTGCTGATTCCTTTCCTCATGATATCAGTGTCTTATGTGCAAATTCTTCTCACCATCCTCAAGATGAAGTCATCAGAGGCCCGGAAAAAGTCCTTTTCCACATGTTCCTTCCACATGGTTGTGGTCATAATGTACTATGGGCCCTTTATTTTCACATATATGAGACCCGAGTCATACCACACTCCAGGCCAGGATAAGTTCTTGGCTATATTCTACACCATTGTCACGCCCACGCTCAATCCTGTCATCTACAGCTTCCGGAACAAAGATGTCTTGACGGCTGTGAAAAACATGCTCAGAAGTAGCTTCCCATATAGAAAATGAACAGGAAAGATGCCTGAAGTTAGTCTTCTTTCAATCATGAAACACTAAATGCTCTGTCTTTATGTTTCTATTTAGATTAATCTCAATGTTTTATTATCTTGAACACTATGTTGAAATAACATAAACATGTTGGATGAGTAAACCCAGGCAAAAACTGTGTCTGCATTACCCTTAATGATTTTTATCCAAAAGCTCTGAAAAGACTAAGTTCATATCAGCAACCACATGGCCTTAGGTTCTTCCAGTGCTCCCAAGAAAAAGCTTCCCTGGTTCTCCCAGTGTAACTCCCTGTACAGACTGCACGTCATTCCCCTTCTGTGTGGATAGGTATTTAGACTCACTTTGTTGAGATGCATCATGCTCAAAAATAATAGCGGGCAAACCTTACTAAGGGTGTTCAAGGTTGTTACAAAAGCTAAAGAATAAGATCCAAAGAGACTGTCCCTTGAGGACCCATGGACCTCAGCTTGCAGGTGGCCTCTGAGGCTGGCAGTAATTCTTCAGTACAACCCTCTGCCCTGCTGTGTCCTGCCTCCTGGTGACCCTCACGGGAGCAAGTTGCCCTTGTGCCCCTTCATAATAAGTCTTATCTGTGGAGGACACAGGGTTTGGTCCTGACACGAGCCAACCCACATCTTGAGGAGTAGGAGATTAGTGGTCAGTGTGGACTGGGGATTTGTGAGGTACTGTCCTCACAGCATAGCCCCTCAGAAACTTTGCTTGCAGTGACTATTCAGTGACAACTCACATAAAGGATTGCAGTCAGTTTTCACTGTATATTGTCTCTCTGTCTTCATATCAATGATAAGGTATAGAATACACGAGGGAAATTCATAAGTGAAAGCTTACTTCTGAATGAAAGAAGGAGCTAGAATTAGGGCTGGTTTTAAACCTGTCTTTAGCACATTTGTGTGTAGTGAAGTAGAAAAAAACTTAATCTCATCCTAAAATACCAGCTCAAAGAATATGTTCACACAACCACCTCCTTCGTGGGTGGAAATGATACCACCAGTTACCAGTTACCAGTGACGAGTTCTGCTCCCTCACATGTTGAAGTATACCATTAGAGAAGCATGCCACAGCAAGCATAAAATGCAGGGTTTATCTAAAAAGGGGGTCACATGGGCTTCTCCCAGGAGGGAGAAGGGGGCCATAGCTGGTATCCTGGTATCTCAAGAAGTGAGGTACTTTTGGTTTTTTCAATATGTCTCAGGCTTCCTTTGTTCTCCTGCTCTCTTCCATTATCTCTCTCCTTCCTGCATATGTGACTAGGCACAGGAGATGCTCAGGTGTGATGGCCTAAAGGTGAGAAGCAGATGGGCTGGAGGGGCCAAGAAGGAATGATCTGGCAGGAAGGAGGGCATAATTAACAACTTGTATAACTCCCTGTATGGAGGGACAATACCTGGGACAGGTTACCTTTGCAACAGGTTGGAGCAGGGGCAAGTTATTTGATAAGGGTGAAGGAAGGACTCTAAAGGCATTTCAGTGCCTCAGGGAATATTCTTCAACTTCCTGGCCTCCTTTATCCAACCTGACTTGATTTTCCTATCTACCCTGACTTCTTGTCTAATTCTGGCTTCAGAAATAGGTCTCTTCATACTAATCTGCTCATCCTTCCATTGCGCTGGCTCACCACTATGGTGGGGAAGTACTTGGAGGTAAATTATTGACAAGAGCCAACACAATCTAATGGCTTTCAAACTCCAGGACCCACATGTTTGGAAATTCAAATTGCTTGTGTATTAAATAAGACCATTAAGGCTGTGTCAGCAATCTGGTGTATCCCACAATGTGCTGCTCATCTCTTTTCAGCAGAATCAGTTGTGAAAACTCTTGAAACCATGAAGAATTGCACGAAGAATCCATGAAGGACTCGGTATAGCTGTGCTCTCCTCTAACCGCCCCTTCTAATTCTGTGAAAGTCACTCAATATTGTCAGTTCTGCACAGCAGGTGGCAATACAAAATGAATTCTTTTTTCAGACTAATGTGTGAATAGGCATTATAAGAAACTAATATGAATTGATGTACCCCAAAATTTCAAAGCTCTCTCAGGAAAACTGGCCTCAATATCTAATTAAGCAGTTGGTTCCCCAAACACATAGGAAATTAGTGTAGTCATTATGGAAAGCAATGTGTGGAGGTGCCTCAAGCAACTAGGAGCAGAACCACCACGCCCCACCAACCTCACCCTGTATATCCAAATGAAATGACATTAGCACATAAAGCAACATTGAGATTGCTGTGTCCATCCCAGCAGGGTGCCCAATAACCAAGAAATGGAAGCAACCTCAGCATCCATCAGTTGAAGAATGGAGAGAGGAAATGTGTACAGACACACAAAAGACACACCATCAGACATGGACACATGTGATTCTGTTATTCATGACAACACAGATGGAACTGAAGATCACTCTGTCACATGAAATAAGATGGGGACAGAAAAATAAGGGTCAATACTCTCACTCAAATTTGGAAAAATAATTATCTCATAGGCAAGTGGGATAGTGGTCACCAGAAGATGGGGCATAGGGAGGTAAGGAGAGATGGGGAAAGCAGATCACTATTAACTAAGCTGTAGTTACAAGGAGAAGGAAATCTGATGTGCATTGCACAGTAGAGTTACAACTTGTGACACGATGCATTGCACATTTCAGAAAACTAGAACAAAGGATTTAGAAAGTACTCATCATAAAGAAGTGAAAAATGCTTGAGGGGATATACATGTTCCGGCTGATTTAAAGATTTCACAATGTAGTCATTTGTTGAAACACCACATGGAACCCCATTAGTAAGTAAGTACAGTATGTGTGGTTTTATGTATCAGTTAAAACTAAATTTAACTAAATGTAAATTCCAGAGAACTGTAGGAAACTGTGTTAGCCTTTCATCACTGTGACAAAAACACCTAACAAAAACTATTTAGATGAGGAAAAAATTATTGTGGCTCATAGTTTCAAAGGATTTAGTCCATGGTCTGCTGTCTCCAAGGTGAAGTTCTGTAGCAGAAGGGAACAGTGGAGGAAAACTGCTGGGCTCATGGCAGCCAGGAAGCAGAGGGGGGTGAGAAAGAGAGAGGGAGGGAGGGAGGGAGGGAGGGAGGGGGAGAGAGAGAGAGAGAGAGAAAGAGAGAGAGAGACAGAGATGGGGGAGGTCCAGGAACAGAACAGTCGCCAAGGGCTCTGCTTCCTCCTTCTCCTCCCTTCCCCTCCACCTGCCTGTGTCCACTCAAGCCACTAGATCATCACTCCTCACTCATCTCACTCATGGTTCTTTGCTGAAAATAGCAAGTGAAAGAGCAAACTTTTCTGGGATTTTATATCTCATGTGCTACATCCTTTGCCTTCTAAGACTAAAACAGGTAGCAGAGTAATCTAATACCCTGATAATCACCACATTACACACCTCCCTAGGTTCTCAGACTTCCTTGAATCTTCACTATTAATTTCTTCCACCAAAGCATGGAAATAGATTTTAAACTCTATTGTTTGTAATTTATAGTGCATCCTTAGAGAATTAGGTTTTGTCATTAGTATGAATGACCTCATAGAAATTTTTCAAAAAGAAGAATAAGCCAATGTGCTTAAAGATTAAATTTAATAAGATGATGTTGTATCAAGGAATGTTGTTTAATGACTAGATTTTAGCTCTTTATTTCACAAAACTAACAATGTGATGACAGATATATTGTAACCATAGGTGATGATGGGAATCAATCTGCCCCACTGCTGTAGCCACTTCACTGTTGATATGCACCCCATGTTATCATGTTATAAATCTCAAATATACACAATTGTAGTTATTGTAGAGAACTAAGAGAAGGGTCATTCTTTGCTTGTCCCTCAGGGATGGGGCAGATTCTGGCAGATGGAAACTGGGCTGGTACCTCATCAGCAGCAGTAGGTGGCGGTGGCAGGTCTCTCTCCATCTGAATCCCCAGGAATGGTCCTGTGAAGCTGGCAGAAGCCCTGCAGGGACATAGACCATCACAGCATGTGAGGAACCCAGGATAAAGGGGAGATGGGGGCTGTGTTTCCAAGTCCTCCGGTTCCTGGGCTGAGATCATCCAGCACACAGCCAATCCTACACAATTGGCTTCAAGGGTGCAGAGTGGTCGTGTCCCACATGGGTGGTGCTGAGCCCACCCAGGTTCTGTGGAATTGAAAGAGAGGTGGAGAAGGCATGCCTTAGAGCCACCACAGCAACACAGGGACAGAATAGAGGAGAGACAGTAGCTTATCAGAGACATTTATGTTGGAAGAGTGTATAGCAGATGGTGCTTTGTGGGGAATGGGCAGCAATGAGCGGTCGAGCTGGTGGGCTGGTTTCTGGCTTGACCTACTGCACCTGGTGGAAACATTCACTGTCAGAGGGCTCACTTGGGCAGGTCCATGTCAGACCTGGTGGAGATGATGTCCCTGTGACACCTGATCACAGATTCCCATCAAGGGCAGTGACAACAACTAGCAGATGACAGATGGTCACCAGACAGTGATCTCATGGATTAAGAAGCAGTGCTCTGAAAATTCAGAGGGACAACTCAAGCATTGGTTGGTATAAAGTGGGCCTGTGGGTTCAGGTAGTTGACTTCATGGGAGGAGCATGGCCTTACCTTCTCACCACCCGTCCTGCACACATGGGAAGCCACAGCAAGCATTCTGACCCAGATGCCCCTGCTCCTCAGGGGCAGATGGGATTGATGGGCCAAGATGGAATGATATGGGCAAGAAGGGGGCACAATTAACAACTTGTATAACTCCCTGTATGGAGGGACAATCCCTGGGACAGGTTACCTTAGCAACAGGTTGGAACAGGGGCATTAGAAAAGGTGATCAAAGTGGTTGACTATCTTCCCCTTTGGCTCAGGACCACAGCAAAATGTGAGCACATTTTGACCCGTCAGTGAGCACAAAATGAATTTCTCCTGCATTTTGGTTGCCTCAGACACATTCTCTTATATCTTAGATCACTTTCTAAGGGTCTCTTTGAAGTAGATGGAAGCCATGGTGACAGGATAGTGGCATTAACAAGAACACAGTAATCATAGAGACAGCGATGGTGAGCACAAACCCTGAGAACATCCTGTGGCCGACTGTGCTCCTTACCCAACTCTCCCATTATTTAATATGCCTTGTTTAACCTTCAAAGCAAAATTGTGACTCACTGCATTTATTAGAAATTTATTGCAGATGTAATTTCATAGGTGATTGTGCACAAAAAAGGCCCCAAATGGAATATTTTCTGAAACTACATCTGATTAAGTTTTCTTCTTTATTTTTTTCATAGGAAATAGAGTTTGTCCATTACTATTTTTTTCATAATTAGTTGTGCCAAGGGCATGCTCCTCCCTAGATAAGGTGGAGGATTATGTCTTTCTGTAGTCATTCTTCACAAGACCTCCTGTAACACAACAGGGATCACATCCCGTCCATCTTTATATTGATTCAGCATCTGACTTCTGCCTCTCTGGTGAAAGTTCAGTGTCATTGGATGAGTTATGAATAATAACCAGCTATTTTCAACCAGCTCGTCACTAACCTGCTAAGTCCCCTATCTCAAATTTTTGATATATGTTGTAATTATGATGTCAACTGTGTCTCAGAATAATTTGTTATTTTCTTATAGTAAAAAATCCAAATGCTCATGTCAGACTTAAGGTTCACAAGGTTTTCATATCAAAAACACTTGTCAAAATGAACACTTTTCATCAAGAGTTCATAGTGTTATCTTTGTCTTTTCTTGTCTTCTGCTCAACAATATAATGTCAACAAATAATGCTAGAAGGAAAAGAGTTCTGCATGAGGAAGTTACAAGCTACAAGGTGAGTGGGGCCAGAAGAGGTGAGGATCCAAGGAAGGTAACATTTTCAGAAGGGGGTGAGGGTCAGGGGGCTCCTGAGAAGGTTACCTTGAGAAAAGACCATATTTCGAGAAAAATCATGGAATTAATAAAACTTTGAGACTCAACATGGGTCGAGGGTCCCTTCAAAATGGAAAATATCATCTTTTGATTCAAGCAGGTAAAAGATCATCCTGAAAAATGTGGCCACTCTAAGCCCCGGTCGAGAAGTCCTTGATGTTGATTAGAAACATGCCTCACTAGCTCAGATTGTGTTACAGAAACACACAAAAAACGTGATTGGGATTTAACTACTTTTATTTTCGTATATTCATAATTAAGTAATCATGTGTTTGATAATTTATTTTTCTTTTTAGGTTGAATATGGACACTCAGTATGAGACCTACGATCCCATTTTATCCTTACATTCATATTTACTTAAGTATTTTAATCATTTCTTTGAAACAAATCATTCTGTATCAATTCTAAGGAATCAAATAGAATAAAAGAAGCATTCAAAGTTATTAATCCACCTTTCTAGCTACAGACAAGACGACTTTTGAGAATCACATTTCTGTTCACTTGGTCCATTCATGTCATGTTGTATGAGTCATTTGTACCCAAGCTGGTTCTGAGAAAGGCCACTGTGGTTTCCTATATGTTCCAGCTGTCCTGGAACGCTCATCTTCATCACCACACTTGACAGCCTCAGATCCAGAAGCCTCCGCCACCCTGACCCTAGCTCATGTGGATGGTGTGACTTCCAGCCAAGCACCTCTGTTGCTTGCAGTCGTGCTGCGGCTGCAGATCCTGTGGTATTGCTACATTAAGGTCTCCCATCACATCAGAATGTGGCCCTGGAAGAGCTCCCTTGATACTCTAGACACTGTGATAGCTGTGTGAGCTGCTCCAGCTAAGATGCTCAAAACATGTTCAGAATGTAGCCTAATAGTTTTCTAAAAATGATAAAAGTGAGTCACCCTAATGCCGATATTTGTGACATAGTTAAGGAAAATGTGCTAATATTCATGATTTCATTTGTTCCTACTTTTAAAATCTTTTATGTGGAAACATACAAATATGTTTAGAAAAATATAAGAGGAACTGGGTATGTGGCTCAGTGGTATTGCCTCTGCAAGAAATCCAGTGCCTGTTGTACTTTGAGGCTCTCATTCACACAGAACAGCTGGTGATTGATTGCTTCAATGATGAGTTAGGTTATGACCATGCAGGTTTTTATTTTTACTTTGTTGAAGTTGATTTTATTTGTATTTTACATCCACTATCTTACCATTCTGATGGGTCAGTTTACTTTTGTGTATTTGAATTCATCTGAATTCAAGAGACCATTTTTTCATAGTACAGAATGAAAAATAAAATTAATAAGCTTATCACTCCCAGGTGCCAGAAGCACATCTGGATTGACAAGTGTCAGTGCAAGCTTCATACTCTGCTAAATGAAGGTTTCACTGCTTTCCCTCTTCTTCTCACTCCCTGGCACTTGGCAAAGAAGTGGAAGTGGCTGGTGTCTACAGGGACGTGGGGCTGTACCTGCACTGGGGGCTTCACCACATGAGCACTGACCAAACATTAGGACTGCCTCCAGTAGAGATGCCCAGAGTCAGGGCTGCAGGTGAGGGGCCACTGAAGATTCTGAAGCGTCAGGTGTGTCCCCAAAGGGATGCTGGGCTTCTCTGCAGGAACCCCTCTACAGCTTGGCCAGTGTGATGACAGTGGCACTACCCAGCGGTCAGGAAGACAGAGAGGCTCTGGTTCCAACCATGTTGTCACAGAGAAGCATGTGACTGCATTAGCAGAACTGTGATTACAGCTTATGAAAAGTCACCCTCTATAAGGTACTGGGATAGAAGATGTGCAATTTACAGGTCTCATTAGTAAGTCAACTTCAAAATGGGTATTTTATTTTAATTGAATGCATATAAGTGTCATATACAGTCCTTCATTTGAGCAACTGGATGGCCATGTGTGTGTGCTTTGATATAAAGGTTCCTGTGTTCCTTAAACATACCTGTCTCCAATTCTAGGGAGAGCTTTTGTAATCACAGATTGTGTGTGGAGTGGTTTATGTTAAAAAAAAAAAAACCCTTGAAATTCTTACCTGAAGAGTGAGGAATAAGGCACAGCCCTGCCCTGGGTGCTGCCACATTCAGGAGTCAGATGGGTGATGGGTGATAGACTTCACCCAGTGATAGGTGAAGTCAAACAGCCACGAGTGACTGAGGAGTCCATTTGGGCTGGTCCAGCAGGGGCACAACCCAGGGTGTGCTGGAGAGGAGAACTGAGAGACGAATGGGGTGTAACACACTGGAGGACACGGAGAGGAACTCCTGGGGTGGGGGAAAGGAGGCTGTGAGGGGCAATACTATAGCCATGTGCTGATGCTTGGACGAGAGCCCAAGGAGGCCTCAGTCTGACCTCCCTCTCGGCACACTGAGGTCGGTGCCCCTATGATCACACTCACGTCGACTCCCCTTCCTCTGTGGGGTCTAGAAGTGGCTGCTGGGGATGTTTCATAGCACAGGAGCAGGGGTCAGGTCAGACCGGCAGGTTGAGGACTCTTGGGCTGTGTGCGCTGCTGTGTGCGGCAGAGCCATCCTTGGAGCTGAGTTGCAGGTGCGTGGTCCGCACTGAGCCCACAAGGCGTCCCCGGGGCAGCTCTTCTTGACCAGGACTGCCCTGGAGAGCGAGCAGCCGGGAGGCTCAGGTCCAGAGGTCAGGGACTACACTGGAGTCCTCTCACTGTCCTGAGCGTGTTCCCTGGGTGTGCGGCCCAGCCCGGGACCCCGACTTCACGCCAGTGCCAGATACTCCTGTTAACTTTTGAGAAATACCCTGAAAATGTTCTTTCATTATTTTTCTAAGTATCTGTCAAGACACCCTAATCAACATTGCTGCTGCTGCTTCTCTCCCTCCTCGCTCTCGTCCTCCTCATACCTTCTCCCCTTCTCCTCCCTCACCTCCTCCTCATACCTTCTACCCTTCTCCTCCCTCTTCTCCTCCTCTTTCTCCTCCCTCTCTTCCTCTTCCTTCTCCTCCTTCTCCTCCCTCTCCTCTTCCTTCTCCTCCCTCTCCTCCTCCTCCTTCTCCTCCCTCTCCTCCTCCCCCTTCTCCCCCTCTCCTCCCTCTCCTCCTCCTCTTCCCGCTCCTCCTCCCCTTCGCTCTCCTCCTCCTTCCCCCTTATCCTCACCCCTTCTGTCTCCTCTTCCTCCTCCCCCTTCTCCTCTCTCTCCTCCTCCTTCCCCCTTCTCCTCCCTGTCTTCCTCTTCCTTCTCCTCCTCACCCTTTTCTCTCTCCTCCTTCTCCCCCACTCCTCCCTCTCCTCCCTCTCTTTCTCCTTGTTCTCTCCCTCCTCTCTTTCCTCCCTCTCCTCCTCCTCCCCCTCTCCTCCCTCTCCTTCCTTTCTTCCTCCCCTTCTCCTCCCTCTCCTTCCCCTCCTTCTCTCTCCTTATCCTTCTTGCCCCTCATCCTCACCCCTTCTGTCTTCTCCTCCTTCTTCTCTCTCCCTCTCCCTCTCCCCCTTCTCTTCTCCCTCTTCCCCTTTCTCCTGTTATATTACTGCAGTGTAGTTGTCCACAATAGCTGGGTTCTCTGGACATGCACAAAATTTTAGGACTCAATTTCTGTCCAAGTTGCCCTCCTCCATGTTTTCCTCCCCTGTCTATTCCCCTATTCTTCTTGCTCTATTTTTCACTTATTTGTTTTCAGTTGGTGCTTTATAGTTATACATAGAGGTGAAATTCACCTATGTATACATGCTCACAGTGTAATGTTGTCAAATTTGTTATTCTTTCCTCCACCTACCCCCCCCCTGCCCCGAACTCCTTCTTCTACTCCCTCTATCTTTATGGTAGCCAATCCTTCCTTTCTTCTACCTGCCTTGCTCTATCTTCCACTCCTTAGAGAAAACATTCTACCCTTGACTTTCTGAGTCTGGCTTATTTCGTTTAGCACGATGTTCTCCTGTTCCACCCATTTACTGGTGCATGCCATAATTTCATTCTTATTTATGGATGAGTAAATCTCCATTGTGTACATGTACCACATTTTATTTAATCCATCCATCTATTAATAGGCATCTGGGCTTATTACATAACTTAGCCATTGTGAATTGTGCTGCTATAATAAACATTGAAGTGACTCTATCACTGATTTTAGTATGCTAATTTTGTTCTTTTGAATAAATAACAAGGAGAGGGATAATTAGGTAATAAGGGGTTCCATTCTCAGATTATTCAGAAATCTTCATACTTCTTTCAAGAGTGTTTAATACTAATTTTCAGTCCCATCAACACTGGATTAGCATAACTTATTTCCCGCCTCCTTTCCAACAATTATTATTATTTGTGTGCTTGATAATTGTGAATCTAATTGGAGTGAAATGGAATTGCAATGTGGTTTTGATTTGTATTCCTCTAATTGCCTAGAGATGTGGAGCATTTTTTAAAATATAATTGTTGACCATTGATATTCCTTTTTTTGAGAAGTGTCTGTTTACTTATTTTACCCAATTATTGATAAGGTTATTTGCATTTTGTGTATTGAGTTTTTTATATATTCTGGATATTAATCTCCTATCAGAGGCATAGTTGGCACAGATCTCCTGTTTTGTAGGTCTCTCTTCATGCTCTTAACATTTCCTTTGCTGTGCAGAAGGTTTTTAGTTTGATGGCATCCCACATGTTGATTCTTAGTGTCATTCATTGAGATTTAAGGGTCTTCTTGAGGAAGTTGGTACCTGCCCCTTGTAGGAGGGAATGTCACCTTATGTTTTCTTCTAGCAGTTGCAGAGTTTCTTGTCTAAATTATGAGTCTTCAGTTCATTTTGATTGCACTTTTGTGCAGAGTGAGAGATTAGATCTAATTTCATTCTTTTATATATGAATATGCAGTTTTCCCAGCACCATGTTTTTAAAAGGCTAACTTTTCTCCAACACACGCCACCTTGTCAGATATCAGATGGTGTGGCTATGTGGGGTTTTCTCTGTGTGTGTGATCATGTCATTATTCTTAGTAGTGATGTCTTTCTTAGAGATCATTCTTTTAGTTATTTCTTATGAAGGTAAGATTTTATTTTTTCTTAGATTCTGATAGATAATTTTGCTGGATATAGCAAATATAGCTGGTGTTTTGTTTGTTTGTTTGTTTCTTTTTTACAGATTGGAATATTGTCCCTCCTTCTTTTTAGGGTTTGAGAAGTCAGAAGTGGCCCTTATTGCTTTACCTCTAAAATGATCTAACATTATTCTCCTACAGATTTTCCTATTTTTTCCTCAGTTTCTATGTTAGATATTATGATTGTGATGTGTCTTGGATAACTTCTTTTTTATCTTTTCTGCTTTGTGTTCTTTATGCATCCTCTATATGTATATTCATTTCATTTCTAAGGTTTAGAATGTTTTCTGCTATTATTTTATTAAAAAGGTTTTTAATGACATCTGTCAACATCTCCATCTTCTCTTCTATCCAAATAACTCTTACTTTTATTCCCTTGGCCTTGTCCCTGAGTATGCTGAATCTTTGTGTGCTCAAATTGTATATGAAATTTCTGATCATAGCCTTTAAGTTGTTTTTATTTTTTCATTGCATACTGAGTGTTCAAGTTCAGATACCTTGCCTTCAAGATCTGAAGTTGTGTCCTCAAGGCCTGATTGTCTATGTGATCTTATCTGTTGGAGATACTTTCAAGGGGATTCTAATTTGATTCATTGTGACTCTCATTTCCAGGAGTTCTGATTGGTTTCTTTTCAGAATCTCTATTTCTTTATTAGAATTGGTTTTCACTTCCTCTATTTGTTCTCTTAACTTGTTCTTTTTATTATCTTATTTTTGCTCACTGAACATTCTTATTATCAGTTTTTTATAATCCTTCTCTGGAATTTTATCCTTTTCTTTTTGAGTGGGGAAGGGTTCAGTTAGGGTGATGAAAAATATATGGAGGTGTACCAAAAGTGAGTCTGCTAAATGTAACTGACTGGTGCAGCAAAAATTGACTATCATTATAAATTTTATTTAATGTATATTTTACTACAATTAAAAGGTTAGGAAAAATAAGGTTAACCTGGACCCAGAGGACCTCCTTCCCAATAGAAACATACCATTGTTTGTTTAATTATGTCATTGTTTGTTTAATATTTAATTTCTGATATAAGATAAATTTGAAATTAAATATTACCAAAATCAAATTAAAGACTGTACCCCAAGTGTCTAATGCTCTAAGAGCACCTTCTAATGTGTTTATATTAAATTTACTGCTTTCCACTGTGGTGAAGTAAATTTACTATCAGATGATTCAGATCTATAATTCTCATGTAGACATATTATGGTGATGAACTAAATGAATGACAATGTATAAAAAAGATGCACTAAATTAATAACAATACATTAGATACTTGAGTAAATGCATTTGTTTGTTTTCCATCTGAACTGAGCATTAACAGAGCTGGGATACATGTTTAAAAAAAAAGAAGAAGAAGAACTAGTTCCCATCTTGGCAAAAGGCCAGTCAGTGCTGGTTTTGACTAATTTCTGTCAGCAATGTCTCAGTGGAGATTGCTCACAGAACTACACACACACACACACACACACACACACACACACACACACGGCTAACTCAGATCCATGTAAAGTTGGGTGACTCATGGTTGCTCCTGAGTCTTCCAGGAAACATTTCAAAAGGCAAATAAAGAGATAAGAAATGACTATGGCCATTAGTTTGAAAAATATTCAAAAAATTTACTCAGAAAATGAATTTGACAATGAGTACAAGCTAGTAGCCCTGTCAGCTACCCAATCCAGGAACTTCATAAAAGAGGACTGAGAAGAAAGGAACATATACTAAAGGTATTTTTATTGATATAATTTGTATTATATTATTCCATTATTAGATTAATTAAAAGCTGCCATTTACAAAGTACTAAAGTAAGCAATTTGTAAACTTAGAATTTCCTTTCACCCGAGAACTTTTAAAAACAATTGACTAAAGTGGGATTAAAAGTTACATCCATAGTGATAAGCCCACAGTATGTAGATGATAAACTTTCTTTTTCTTAAAAGTAGACAAAATACATGTGTTCCTTACATACTTATAAATTTTGCAAATCATGAAGCTCTTTTTATATCTAAAGCAGATTGCTATACAATTCTGTCAAGAATTAGTATAATTGCTAATACCTAATGCGATTTGAAAGTGAAATTGATAATACAACCAATGTCTGATATTCTCTTTAAAATTGTTAACTGGATTTATGATAAGATTAAGATTGGAACCACTCCACACTTAGGCCAATCATTTCGTAAGTGAGTGCAGTAATCAAGGTAGGAAAGTGCATTTAGAAAGTGAGGGGAAGTAGAGTTTGAGCCAAAGTGTCTGCACTGCTGTAACTGAACCCAGCCTGGGTGCCAACCCTTCTATATGGCCTCGGGATAGGAGGAAGGAGAGGTGAAGGATGAGTGTGTGCCTGGAGCCTGCCTTTGACATGCAGGCATAGTATTGGGGAGCACGCTGACCTACACATCCTATGTGATTGACAAGCAGACAGTGCCCTTGCTCCTTTTAAGCAGAATCCCATAGTGGAATCCATAGTGGGATCCATGCTGTTGTCAGGAATACAAGGGGAATTCACACAAGGGTGCCAAGTACAGGCGAGTGTGTCTTCTGGACCCCTAATTAAAGAGGCTGGCTGCATGGAACAATGCAAATGTGGTAAAATAACATGAAAAAGAAGTAGAAGAAAGCAAAATCTTGAAACTTTTAGATTGTAAGCACCACAGAAGCTTTTCTGGGTAAAAGGTTAATTTCCCCCAAATTCTGAATCATCTAACACCTACAATAAATTTTCACTTTTATTAGTTTTTTTCCTTAATTCTTTTTTTTTAATTTGGAGAGTTAGAAAGATAGCAATTCTTATTTCTGAATTGATGCCTCAAAATACTGAAATGTAAGACAGGTTATCAATTTAACTAAGCCTAAAATTTAAGCATTTCATCTGTATCTGTCTATCCATCCTTAAGTCTAAATTACTAACAGGCAATCAAAGAAAAGTCATTCAACCTCTTTTAAATTGACTTTATAATCTCTGTAATGATAGTGCTTCCATTAACACCAAGGATGAGAGGTTGGGATAAAATGTGACTTGAAAGTGGCACAAGTTCTTGGCATCTGTCAGTTTCCCACAGCTGGGACTCTCGGGAAAGTTTCTGTCCCTGTCTTCCTTTCTCTGCCCAGACCTTGTCTAAGGGCAGTGTTTTCTTCTCTAAGAAGCTGTTGTCAAGGTTTTTCTTTTTATTGCTCTTTCTTCATATTTATACTACCATTAAGGTTAATGCCCAAACCACAACCTTGTAGGGGAATCAAGACAGGTGAAAATTTTTGTGAGTGGTCTATAAATATATTATTTGTTACTTCAGCGGAGGAATGAAAATAAAAGGAAAAATAGTTTATTTGGATTTTTTATACAATCACAAAAGTATTCTTTTCCTTTTAGACTTTGATACAGATATTGATGTTGGGAGCTCTTTCCTGTCAGATGAAATATTTATTTAAATGAGGTTATCATCCCAAAGGAAGAGGAAAACACATAACTGGAAGAAATGCTTACTTTGCAGTCATGAGCTCTGATCCCAAAGAGCAGATTTGATATGGCCCTCCTTATTTCTCTTTGGTGATGCTTTTTTCTCTCCATTAAACTCAGAGTATATTAGCTGCCTCAGGGACACAGAACATAGTGGACTGTCCTATGTAAAATGCCAATGGTGGATGAAATGGCAATGTTCATTTTACTGATGATTATAGCTTACCTTTCAACCTTGTCAATCATCTGAACTATTTGCATAGCTTCAGGCTCTGGTACCCACCTAATATGCTGACCTCATGATGAATCCAAATGCGGAGGGTGTGATAAAGCTCTCTCTCCCAGAATTTTTCCTGAGCCATGTCAATGGCCACAGATTCCTCAGGAATGGATTGCTGCATGGAGGCACATGGTACTGCTGTGAGTTTCTTACTAGCCACTTGAGGATTCACATGTGCAATACTTTAAGAGCTTTCTATTTTTTTACCCTGATGTGATTTTATATATTTTAAGTTGTTATCCACATAACGCATGAACAGAGCATCAACATCTGCAGAATAAAACAACCAGCTCCAAACCATCCCCCTTGTCACCACAGTGAATGCTTCACTGTCTCCAAATTTTGCTAATATTTTAAACACTATGCTTTTCATCTCATGCTTGATTCCTAAATCTAAAACGTCAGGCCATCTTTTATGACTCAAACCAGCAAGGATGGATGTGGACCCTGCACTCCCCTCACTCATGTCCCTTGCCCTGCCCATCCTCTCAACATACCTATAGCCCCCTTTCTATCTGGAGCAGCAGTTGAAAGCATCATTTCATATTTTAGTTTATTGATAGTATATAAAAATATAAAATTATTACAAAACCAGTAGGTATTTAATTGCTATTCTGCATTTATTCTCACTATTGTGATGTTTCTTTAAGAAGCTTCTAGGAACTGATTCTGTAGCTGATACTGATAATTTATGAGAATTATATTTAAGACGGCATTTGGAATTTTTTTTTTAATAAAATACCTTTCAATATATTATTTCTCATTTTTTTCAACTTTACATGCTGTTAAAGTATGGAGCATGTATATTTGTTTGTTGGGAGAAACTGGTTGTTTTGACTGTTATTAACTCAGTACTCATGTCACGTGTATTATCAGGAATGCCCGTGCATATTGGAAGGCCATCTGATATTATTTCCCTTATTCTCCCTTCTCTAAACTTCAAGCATTCATGTTCCTATGTTGCTTTAGTTTTCTCTCTTGTAGTGTCTCTGAACTTTATGTATGTCTCAAATTTCTGATAGGCTCATTGAGTCCATTATATCGATTGTGATCATTTTAATTTCAAGTTAGTTTGGTTCTCTACTATTCATTGTCATGACACTTATTTGCCTGTACACTTAATCACTTTTCCTGTGACTCTTATGATTTGTCATTAAATTTCCTGTGCATACCCATTGTCATTTTTTTTCTTTGGTGCTGAGGATTAAATTCAGAAGAGCTTACCATCTGGGCACTACCCCAGCCCTTTTTATATTTTATATAGAGACAGGGTCTTGCTAAGTTGCTCAGGGCCTCACTAAGTTGCTGAGGCTGGCTGTGAACTTGCAATCCTGTTGTGTCCGCCTCCTAAAGTGCTGGGATTACAGGCATGCACCACTGCCCTTGGCCTACTCATCTTCTCTTCTAAGGCATTCTATGTGTGCCCCTTTGTATGTGGGTGCCCGAGTGTGTGGGTGCACATGTGTGTGTGTGCGTGAACATATACGTTGTGCTTCCCTCTTTCATCTGCAGGCTTTCTCAGCCAGTGGACCTGGCTACTCTTGGGCCTGGCCAGCGGGGCTCACTGCTGATGGCATTTTTCCCTGGAGAGAACCACAGCACTGCACTAGATCTCAAATTCCCATACTTATTTGAAATAAAAATAGACATAAACACAAGAAATAGAAGAGCAAATGAAGAAGGAGCAAGGAAAGGCATTGGAAGGCAAGGTGTAATATCATGTGAGCTGTAGGGAAGGGGAGACAGCATAATCACCAGCAGATGATTGTGGTGTTCAGATGTTCAGGGAAGGGGTCTACCACAACGTTCTGTGTGTGGGTGAGAAAGCGAGGAGAAGGACCTTTGGTAATTTACACTGGGCCATAAGAATACATCATAGATTTTTGAAGACATAAACTAAAAGATGGCACCTGATTTTAAGGGAATTTGATTCTGCATTATTGAAAGAGAAGTGGCACAGAGCTGATCAAAAACACACCTGGGATAAAAAGTGGGTTTATTGTCAGGAGCCTGACAAGGCTGATCTGCAGAGAGAGGAACAGCAGCAGCATGGAGGAAATGTTGGAATGACTTTCAGTTTACAGCTAGCAGCTAGCAGCTGTGAGCAGCTCGGAGTGCTTGAAGAATCTACACTTGTTCAGGCCTGATAGGAGCACCTGCAGGATGGGATGCTATGCTCTAGCGAGCCATTAGTGAAACCACATCCTTAGCACTTGTTGCCAAGCTGCCAGGTCAGGAAACTGAGGACCAGGAGCTTCAGGAATGGAACTTCTAACTTAGAAATCCCCTCCCCTAGGGACAAAGACCCTTCCTGATGATAGCAATATTTAGAGCATCCTCATAGTGTGGTTACATGAGGCAGAAGATGATTGGCTTATGGATACTATCTTGCTCATGTATGATTGATGGGCATGCCCACTCGAACCCTATAACAGTTGTATGCATTCCAAAAATAAACTGAGCTACTGGACGACGACCTAAGGTGGGTCTCCAGCCAGTTCTCTCACCAGCTCCCGGAGTCTGTATGTTGATTCCGAATCTCTACCCCCCGCCACCAAGCCGAGACAAGGTAGCCGAGCAACTAGTTGACCAGAACCACAGCAAGGGAGGGCAGTAGCGAACCCCTTGAATGTCACCTTTGACAGTCTAGAATCATGGCCACAGGCTAGGGGAGGGTTTAGTCTTGATTGACACAGAAAACACCCCCTGATCTTATGGAAGGCAAGTTTGTTTCTCAGGAACAAAACAGGCACTTTTTCTATCTCTCAGAAGGAGGAACAGGGAAACTGGCATGTCTCTTTATCTTCACAAGGAGAGAACAGGGAAGCCAGTATGTACTCATCTCAGGGGCTGGTAAGCTGTGTCTTTCTCTCAATGAGAGAACAGAGAGACACTGGCACCTCTCCAGACCAGTGCTTTTCATCTCGGGCTAGTTTCTATTTCTTGGGAATAAGAACAGTATTCGTAAAGTGGGGGTGGGGAAAGGAAGATGGCTGCAATCATGCCAACAGTCATGTGTAATGAACACTCACAAAATGAACTGTTTAAACTTGAATTGGTAAGTGAGTTCATTTTTGGAGGTAAAGCTAAGATTGAAATATGGAAGAAAAGTCACCCCTGCCCCCGGGATGATAAAAATGTATCCAAATATGAGCCTATACTTTAGACATTTACATTGATTTCTATGCACTTACTCATAAGAGCTCATCTTGATGACAGCTGATTCTGTAGGGGAATAAATACCCTTATTCTAATAAAATCATTGCAGAAATATGCTATTTTCATGACTGCACAGGTTTTATAAAAATGTCGGCCATGTTTGCTACTTTAAGATATATTTATGAAGAAGGAAAATGGGATTCTATTTTCAGAATAGTTTATTCTTTATCTAAGAACTTTAATAATTCACAGTCAAAATAAATGAATGATTCTAAAATACCTTACCGTTTATGTAACTTATTGTTTCATGTGTTTGTAGGAAAACCTAAATGAATGATGGAAAATTATAATCAAACGTCAACTGATTTCATCTTGCTGGGATTGTTCCCACCATCGAGAACTGGCCTTTTTCTCTTGGCACTCACTATGCTCATCTTCCTACTGGCTTCCGTTGGCAACCTGTCCATGATCCTGCTCATCCTCATGGATGCCCGTCTCCACACACCCATGTACCTCCTCCTCAGTCAGCTCTCCCTCATGGACCTCACTTACATCTCCACCACTGTCCCGAAGATGGCTTCCACTTTCATCCTGGGAAACAAGTCAATCTCCTTCACTGGATGTGGGGTTCAGATCTTCCTCTTCCTCACTCTAGCAGGTGCGGAGGGACTGCTGCTGGCATCTATGGCCTATGACCGTTATGTGGCAATTTGCTTTCCTCTCCACTATCCCATCCGTATGAACAAAAGAGTGTGTACGCTCATGATATTGGGGTCTTGGATGATGGCTCTGTCAACTCCTGTGCTCACACTGTATATGCTCTGCATATCCCTTATTGCAGATCCAGAGCCATCAATCATTTCTTCTGTGATGTCCCCACCATGCTGCATCTGGCCTGCATGGACACTTGGGTCTACGAGTACACAGTGTTTGTGAGCACCACCTTCTTTCTCATGGTTCCATTCACGGGTATTGCAAGTTCCTATGGCCAGGTTCTCCTTGCAGTCTGCTGCATGCACTCAGGGGAAGGGAAGAAGAAGGCCTACTCCACCTGCAGCACCCACCTCACTGTGGTGACCTTCTACTACATACCCTTTGCTTACACTTATTTACGCCCAACATCCCTCCGCTCCCCAGCAGAGGACAAGGTTCTGGCTGTCTTCTACACCATCCTCACCCCAATGCTCAACCCCATCATCTACAGCCTAAGAAACAAGGAGGTTATTGGAGCCCTGAGAAGAGTCCTTCACAGAATTTGGTCCATGAAAATGTAGTCAAAGTTTTCTGCTTTAATCCTTATAAAAAAAAGGTGACGTTTATTCAACAGTGTAAAACAGCAAGAATAACCTTATCTAGTGACTACAGCCAAGGAACTAAAATTAATCTACAAGATGTGGAAATACTAAGGTTAGACAGAATAATTGTGCTTTTTCTCATCAAAATAATGGACATGTATTATCCAATAACATGAAGGCACTAGGATCTGGTTGCTTTACTGAAATGAAAAAGTAAAAAGTAGAAACTATTGAAATTATTTCGCCTAATGGTTGTACCATATTGTTTTTTTCCTGTGTTTAGGAAATTATCACAAAATTATATTTAAATTTTAATG
Organism: Ictidomys tridecemlineatus; assembly: GCF_052094955.1. Classification (NCBI taxonomy): domain Eukaryota; kingdom Metazoa; phylum Chordata; class Mammalia; order Rodentia; family Sciuridae; genus Ictidomys; species Ictidomys tridecemlineatus. The sequence goes on from NW_027521230.1 coordinate 301,916, forward strand.
TCCATAAGTAACTGAAAATAATTATCTTTTTAATTTTTAAATAATTTACATGTAAGGCAGACTACACAGTTTACAAAACTTTTGCTTGGTATATAAAAATTTACTTCAAATAAATGCTTCAAACTTTTTCCTACACTAATGGTAATTTATAGTTTTATGAAGTATAAATAAATTTTCTTGAGATTCAGTAGTTCTTTCATCACTAATTGGGACATGGGGTAAGTTTATATTTTCCATGAGAGAGGCCCTGCATTTATCTGATTGAATTCCCTGTATGTAGTGTATTAAAAGATCTAAGGATCAGTAATTATATCTGGAAAAATATAAATTTGAATTAGAAGATTCAGATGCATTTTTAAATATTAATAAAAATATTGTCTCTAATAGATGAACAAAGGTTAGACCGTTGGAGCAATTATGCAATTTCTACAATCACACTACTACAACTTTGCATCCTGAGTATCAATCAGTAACCTTGGATCCATATTCTCTTTTATGGACAACATAATTTTTTACTTCCTGTTCTCATACATCTACAATACCAGTTTGTGTTGAGAGAGTCACCTTCTCTGTACCAGTGTTTTTTTTTTTTTAATCAAGTTCTTTCAACAACTGTTGATGGAACTGCCACCATGACATTAAGACCAGCTTTGCAAAATAACTGCTAAACCCTCCTTTCAGAGCTTGCCTGCTTGCTGAATGACCTGTGCAGATTTCTCTTTGTAAGGAACTCAACCTTCATTGCGTTCTTGACATGCCCAATTCTGCACCAACCTGTGTGTGGGCATCCTGCAGTGAAGCCCTTTAATGTATTGCCAGATAATTTTTTTTTATTGGTGCTCATCTCCCTATTTTTTATTGTTTTTTCCAGTGACATTCTTACAAAGAATGTCAGAGACAATCTAATATTTTGTGCCAGTTATCTCTTTACTACCAGCATATATGGAGAACTCAAAATTAGATTCGATTAGAAATGATTTTGTGAAATCCTCCTAGATCCTCTGACTCAGGAGAATTATAAAGTTTGCCTACTATCATGGGACTGCACCCAGTGGCTCTCCTTCCTCTGACATCACAAGGCGTGTGGTAGAAAGAAGCAGCATTGTTTAAGTTTGTGCCATCTGCTACCATCTTTATAAGCATCTACTCCAGATCATCTTGCATGTTGGGCAATGGTGCCTCTTGGGGAGACTGACCTAATCCCTCTCCTCCTACAGGGTCCCTCAATCCATGTTCATTGTGCACTTTTTGGCCATGTTTCACACAATTTTAAATCTGTAGTCATTATTTCCACTTCTTCATATTCATTATTTTCCCTCCAACTGTGATGTGCACATTTATAACACATGGTATCTCCTTAAGTAGATTTATAAGGCATATGGTGCACACTTACAGTTTTCTTAAATAACATTTTAGGCAAGTTTGCTTTAGGGAAAGGAAAATTAATATTTTATCCTTTTAGTCTTTTTGTTTGCTTGCTTTTTGTATCAGGGATTGAATCCAGGTGTGCTTTACCACCAAGCCAAATCCCCAGCCTGTTTTAAATTATTATTATTATTATTTATTTTGAGAAAGGTTCTCACCAAGTTACTTAGGGCCTCACTAAGATTCTGAATTTGGCTTTGAATGTGCAATACTCCTGCCCCAGTCTCCCAAGCCACTTGGAGTAAAGGTATGTGCCACCACTCCTGCTTTTCCTAATATTTTGAAGAATGAGTGTATTTCTCATCACAATTGTGGTTCACTAGTGTGATAATGTGCAAATTATAAAGGATTAACTTTCTGTTGTAATATTTACCTCAACCCCACTATTCATTTTTTTAATAGTCTTAACATTGTGAGCAAGTGTTACTTGTTGTTGTTTGTTTTGGTACTGAGGATTGAACTCAGGGGCACTAGACCACTGAGCCACATCCCCAGCCCTATTTTTGATTTTATTTAGAGAGAGGGTCTCACTGATTTGCTTAGGGCCTCACCATTGCTAAGGCTGGCTTTGAACTTGCAATTTTCCTGTTTAAGCCTCCAGAGCTGCTGGGATTACAAAAGTGCTGAGCAAACGTTTTATCAGTCCCTAAACACTGTGAACTTACAGAAATTCAGTGGATATAGAGGTGCACAGAAACCTCCAACAAATTGGAGGACCCATTTGGTATTGAATCCTTAAGCACAGCCCTTTTATCCCATTGCCACACTCTAAACACTCATAAAATATTCTTGTTTCTTGCTCTAAATATTTAAAAATATATAACCCAATCAATAAATGGGCCAAGACCTGAACAAACACTTCTCAGAAGATGATATAAAATCAACAAATGTATGAAAAAAATGTTCATCATCTCTAGCAATTAGAGAAATGCAAATCAAAACCACTTTAAGATATCATCTCACTCCAGTCAGAATGGCAGCTATTATGAAGACAAACAACCAATAAGTGTTAGAGAGGGTGTGGGGAAAAAGGCACACTCATGCATTGCTGGTGGGTCTGCAAATTGGTGCAGCTAAAATGGAGAACAGTATGGAGATTCCTTGGAAATCTGAGAATAGAACCACCATTTGACCCTGCTATCCCTCTCCTTGCTCTATACCCCCAAAGACTTAAAAAACAGCATACTACAAGGACACAGCCACATCAATGTTTATAGCAGCACAATTCACAATAGCTAAACTGTGGAACCAATCTAGATGCCTTTCAGTGGATGAAAGAAAAAAAAATATGGCATATATACATATATATATGTATATATATATATATATATATATATATATATATATATATATATATATATATATAATTTTACTCAGCAATAAAAGAGAACAAAATCATGGTATTTTCAGGTAAATGGATGGCCTTGGAGAAGATAATGGTAAGTGAAGTTAGCAAATCCCCCAAAATCAAATGCCAAATGTTTTCTCTGTTTTCTCTTATATAAGGAGACTGACTCATAGTGGGGTAGGGAGGGGAAACATAGGGGGAATAGATGAATTCTAGGTAGGGCAGAGGGGGTCAAGGAAAAGGGAGGGTGCAGGGAATTAGCAAGGATGGTGGAATGTGATAGACATCATCATCCAAAGTACATGTATGAAGACACAAATTGGTATGAACATAGTTTATATGCAACCAGAGATTTGAAAATTGCTCTGTATATGTGTAATAAGAATTGTAATGCATTCTGCTGTCATTTATTTTTTAACATAAAATCAATAAAAAAAATAAAATCCACCCTAATTATAATTATGTTCTTTGGATATTGTGTCCTTCCTAAAGAGGTTTTCATTTTCTGAAGTCCTACAGACTCAAACTCAAACACATAGATTTTTTACATCCTTTTGTGTGTGTGTGTAAGCAAATAACAACATTAAAACAATACGCAAGACTTTCATTCTATTTTTACATTTCACTACATTTCAGGAGGGTGAAAGTATTTTCTGTGCTCATGCTGTTAGGTTTGACACCTCTTGGTTGTTCATATCTACAAGAAAAGTTTACTCATGAAAATAACATGATAATAATAAGGGTATCATGCAATTACAACATCAGAGGAAATCATAAACAAAGAAAGTACTGCCAGATTAAAAACCTATGAAATTGTAAAAAACTGGTTTGAATTAAAAATTCAATATGATTGTTTGTATTCCTATTTCGAGTCAGTTCTACTTGTAAACTTTTTATGTAATTAATATTTTCTAAGTAATTTTTTTCTTATTACATAAATGATAGAAGAATTTATAGATTACTATCCAAAAAATACTATTCTTTATAAATTGATTGAACTTGGAATTTTAAGTTTGAAAGAAAAATATAAACTATTGAAAAATGAGAGAAAACATACAATATGTTTTCAACATTTACAATATAAAGATTTTCTAATAACTGAATTTGCAGAGTGAAATTTGCATAAATTCAAATATAAAATACATGGAAGAGCCCTACAATTATGAGGTAAACAATGGATTATTCATTCATTATTAAAAATATAAAAACAACAGTTAAATGTGTAAAAAATTATGAATATCAGTGCAAATATGTAGACAAGAAATGTTACAAATAAATACTAAAATAAGCATGCTAAACAGCACAGAGATGTGAGAAAAGACCTTACTATTGACTGGCATCAAATATTGGTTACAAAACCAAAGAATCTCTTGTTTTACTCATTAATCTATATGTAAATGATGTTAATTTAAGAAATAAGTGAAGATAATAAAATTCTCTTAATCCCAATATTTTACTTTTGACAACTTGTCAAGAAAAAAAATCATAGAAAATTTAGTGCTACTAAAAGCATAAAGTGGATGAATCAATAATATTTAAATAGATAATTAGGGTTAATTAGGTCAAACTTGTATAGATAATATTGTAAATATTTATCAAAGTTTAAATTTATGTTTAAAGCAATTAGTTAAAAGCATATTATCTATAAATAAAGAATTTAAAAGAAAAAACATGCACTTGTGTTTATATGCTCAAATATTTTGTTTTAAGAAGCAGAAAATGAATTTTGGGCAATGTATTCAAGTGTTTACTTTTCAAAATGTTGCTGTAATATTCTACTATTAAGAAATAGTAGGGAAGTTGGTGGTTGGCGGAAATGGCAGGAGCCCGCTGGTGGTCACGGCGCTAAGGGGACCTTCTGAGCCGGCTCATCAGCCGTGTAGACGCGTGCAGCTGCATGGATGCTCGGGGCCAGGGCCTCGGGAGAGCTCAGCCGCTGCGGGCCCAGGACGAGGGCGTGCTGGAGATGGATTTGTGCAGACAGCCAGCAGCTGGCCGCCTGGCGCGCGGTCCCGGAGCGCGTGCCGCCGAGGCTTCGGGCCGCGAGCTGTGAGCCGCTGGGCGGGAAGGGCAGCCGCGGAGCCCAGCGCACCCGGGCGTGGCGGGCGAGAGCACGAGTGGGACGGCCGCTGTGCGCAATCAGTGCAGGCTCCCACCCGGCTCTGACTCGGCGCGGCCGCGACAGCGCAGCCACACCCTCGGCCCTGCAGCCGCCACCGGCGCCGCTTCCTGAGAGCGCTTGTTAGGCGATGTGCCTGGGGCGGCTGTGCGTTCCAGAGTGCCAGCCCGGGCAGCCGTCGCAGAGAAGTGCCGCCTGGCGGGGTCACGGCGCCTGAAGCTCCCGCGTGCCGCCGAACCCAAGGTGGCCTGTGGTTGACAGCACAGCCCGCCGGAGCCGCTGCCCGAGCTCCTCCCCGAGGAAAGGATTTTGATTTCAAAGAAAGGAAGGAAGGAAAGACAACTCCCAGCTTCCCTGTCCCGCCCTCTCCGCTCCGGGGCGGCCGGGCCAGGCCATGCCCAGGAAGGCTGCGGCGGCTCAGTAGAAGGGACTTTCCTGGCAGCACCACGGCGAGGAGCGCGGACTGTGAGTGTATTCTCCCGCAGTTCATGCTTCCTGTAAGCTTTCTAGGAGACCGAACGCTGCAGCCTCTCCTCGCCCCGGAGAGCCTCCGGTGTTCTCTGGCCCTCGGGCTCACCCTACGCTGCCCGGGCTCTGGCCGCCGCAGCCCAGTGCCCTCTACCCGCGGCGGTGTATAGCATGATGGTGCGGGGAAGGCACCGCGGCCTTGGCCAGCTGAGGCCCAGGGGCGGCGGCAGCGGCGGTGGTAGCGGGCTCCCCAACGGCATGCCAGTGCCCCCTCGGCGCGATGGCTAGCGGCAGCGCTGGGAAGGCGGCTTCTCCCGCTCCTGTGAGCGCCGTCGGTGCGGCCAGCTCGCAGCCACAGAAGAGGCTGGTGTCGGTCTGCGACCACTGCAAAGATAAGATGCAGCTGGTGGCCGACCTGCTACTACTTTCCAGCGAGGCCTGGCCAGTGCTCTTCGAGGGCCCCGCCTCCTCTTGGGCTGGTGCGGAGTCCTTTGAGCAGTGCCAGGACACCATCATTGCGCGCACCAAGGGGTTCTCCATTCTCACCCATGATGTGCAAAGCCAGCTTAACATGGGCCGATTTGGAGAGGCTGGGGACAGTCTAGTGGAGCTGGGCGACCTGGTGGTGTCGCTGACCGAGTGCTCAGCCCACGCCGCCTATCTGGCTGCAGTGGCCACCCCAGGCGCACAGCCTCCTCAGCCGGGCCTAGTGGATCGCTACCGTGAGACACGCTGTCGCCACGAGGTGGAACAGGGCTGCGCGGTGCTAAGAGCCACCTCACTGGACGATATGACCCCGCAGCTGCTGCTGGAGGTGTCCCAGGGCCTGTCGTGCAACCTCAAATTCCTGACGGACGCATGCGCCCTAGCCAGTGACAAGTCACGGGACCGCTTTTCACGCGAGCAGTTCAAGCTGGGTGTCAAGTGCATGAGCACCAATGAATCCGCGCTGCTGGCTTGAATAAGGGAGGTGAAGGTGGCACCCAGTGAACTGGCGCGCAGCCGCTGCACGCTCTAAAGTGGGCCCCTGGTGCAGGCTGTGAGCGCACTGTGGGCTTCGCCACTGAGCCGCAGTTCCTGGGTCGCGGGACCGCTGTGAGCGCAGAGGGCAAGGCGGTGCAGACCGCCATCCTGGGTGGTGCCATGAGCGTGGTGTCAGCCTGCGTGCTTCTGACCCAGTGCCTCAGGGATCTGGCGCAGCACCCGGATGGGGGAGCCAAGATGTCGGACCACAGGGAGAGGCTGAGGAACTCGGCCTGCGCCCTGTCTGAAGGCTGCACCCTGCTATCTCACGCTTTAAGACAGAGGTCTTCACCCAGGACTTTACCGCCAGTAAATTCCAATTCTGTGAACTAGCAACACCCCCCTCCACCCCATGCCCTTTCTTCTACCCCAGCCCAAAGGAAGACACTTATTCTCTGCCCCTCTCCATTTATACCAAAGAAATCATAGGTGGAACACCTGCCACCACCCCCCCCCATGTTAATTGCCCAAGAGGAATCTTCCAGGGCCACGCACACAACTCACATGCACCGAAGAGCCCAGGTGTCAAGCAGCCCATACAGGAGTGGGGAGCAGAAAATGGGTAATCTGCTGGTTGTGGTTTTACCCCTACACCCCCCACCCCTGTCCGTCAACTGAATTTTATTAATTGGGCAGGAAGGAGGTCATGGGTTCATTTCTTCTTTTTTATTTTAATTAAAAGAAAGGTTACCTCAGTTTCACTCCTTAGACATGGATGTAGGTACCTTTTTTTTGTATGTTATTTTTTTAATTAATTGTGTTGAATTAGGAGTATACTTGGTGTGGAAAGAGTATGACTTTGCCATGTGATTTGCAAATGGGAGGAAAGCTACTGTGAGCGTGTTTTATTTTTTAATTTACACCATAGAGTGATTTTTTTCCCCCAGTGTCAAGTTTTTACCTTGCATGTACTGGAGTATTTATTTCATCTATTAAAATGTTTTGTTTCTCAGGAAAAAAAGAAATAGTATAAAATTCTGTATACTGTCAACATTGAATATGTTCACATTTAAAATTAAACAAAAGGGTCGTGGTTTATTTTGATCAAATATGCCGGTATATTTCTTATTTTCAGTATTATGCTTAGTAGAAGCTCACAAGAAGCAGGGCTCTGCCCCATCAGCAGTCTGCTTGCACAGGTGGACTGGTTTGTCTACAGAGAAGTGCCCTTTGCCTGCTGTGTATTGGCATCTCTGTTCTGATAATGCCCTTCTGCAGCAGAGGTCCATCCTTCCCCAACATGTTCACAATAAAAGCCAACTTCTGGTAATTCATCATGCCAGAACCTTCCTGCAGCCACCTCCTTGTTCCTCAGACTGTAGATGAGTATGTTGAGCATAGGTGAGAGATGGTGTAGGAGATGAAGACCCTTCATCCTGCTCAGCAGTGTGATAGGCTCTGGGCAGGAAGTACTTGCTGATGGCTGATCCATAGAGGAGGGACATCACAATAACATGAGAAGAGAGGTTGCCAGAGCCTTGTTGACCCCCATGTTGGATCCTGACTTCAAATAGTGGAGAGGAGGCCACTCTTGGATACACACACACTAAGACATTGTGATAATTTGGCTTACTTCTAATTGGCTGTTCACCAAATGCATGGTATGTGATTTTCTAGAAACCCATGATTCCAGGACTGAGCATTTGTTTCTCTGGGTCCTTTTCTATAAATAAGAGAGACATAGCATCAGATAGTAGACATTTTAAAATTATTATATAATTTTAACTTATGTTGTTAAATGATTTGCACCTATAATGTCTCTCATATGAGGCCATTAGTGCAGATATTGGAATGAGCAGGAACACAATGCTACTGACACAGAGACTGTTTTCATAAAGAGAGGTGTCAGAACAGATGAGTTTCAGCAGAACACAGATCTCACCAAAGAAGTGGTGAATTTCCCTGGATGCGTAGAGGGGAGAGCCATGGTGTACACAACCTGACCAAGGCATTGAGGAGCACCCCAGCCAGGTTCCAGCCACAAGGACAATACAGATAATGGGGCACATGAGGACTGAATAGTGGCAGATAGCCATGTAGCAGTCGTAAGTAAGCCATGACTGCCAGGAGGAGGCGCTCAGCACCCACTAGAGTCATGAAAAAGAAGAGCTGAAATCCACAGGTAGCAGAGGAGATGCTGCTTCTTCCAGCTAAAAAGTCAATGCCTATCTTGGGGAAAAAGGTGGAGCTGTCCAAGAGGAACTGATGGCTGAGAAGGAAGTACATAGGCGAGTGGAGGTACATGTCCAGCCCAATTAGAGTCAACATCATGCCATAGCCCCCAAGGGACACAAGGAAAACCAGGAAGACAAGGGTGAAGAGAAGCCTGGGGGCTTGGGTGTGGTAGAACCAGTCCAGGATAACAAAGTCAGCTCCCAGGGTCCCTTTTGTTCCCCTCCATCCTGCTCTGCAGCTCTCCCCTGGAGAGGGTTACAGGAACTTCATTGCTACTCTCCATCCAGAATCCTGCTGCACTCTGAAATGGGCCGGTTTCATCTTCTCCATCAACATTGTGTGTTCTTGCTATTGCATGACAGAATCACCATTCTAAAGCACTGGTCTGTGTCAAACAGGAGTACAGATATCACCTAGGTGGGATATGTGGAAAACAGGCTCAATAAAAGTTCTATTTCTACAGCCTCCATCATCTGCTGGAACAATGTTCTCCCTCCAACAAATAGTATTACTGAGACATTAAGACTTTAGACACACTAGGACATTGTGACAGTTTGGTTTACTTCTAGTTGAATGTTCACCAAATGCATGGTATGTGATTATCTAGAAATCCATAATTCCAGGGCTGAGCATTTCATTTTCAACCTATAAATAAGAGGGACATAGCATCAAACAGTCATTTTAGAATTATTATATAATTTTAACTTCTGTTGTTAAATGACTTGCATCTATAATGCTTAATATACTGCTCCATAATGTGGCAGTTCTTTCATGCTCACCAGTTTTATGCAGAAGGAACAGTTTGTACACAGAGAGAGAGATGGCAGACCCTTCTGTAGACTCTCTGGGTTGTGATTACTCAAGTTATTCTATTAAAATGTCCTTCAGGATCTGAGAATCTGAAGTGCTCCCAGTCCTTTTTGTTAATTGCAACTTCTTACCTAACTTTGGTTTAGGTCTAACTAAAGTTTACTAACTTTTTGTTTTTGGTCCTGGGGATGATGAATGCAGGGCCTTGTTCATGCTTGGCAGGTGTTCTAACACTGAGCTGGATCCCCAGCATTTCATGTTTTTTGAGATGGCATCTCCCTAAATTGCCCGGCCTTGCCTGGAACTTGCCAATTCTTCTGCCTCAGCCTCTGAGTCATTGGGATTCTAGTGCACATTACCATGCCTGGTAGTTTTTACATTTTTGAGTACTATTTACAATAAGCTATTTCATCTGCATTAATTTATGTTTTAATATACCTGGTAGAAAAAGATCTTTTTTTTTCCATAAAACACCTATTTTCAGAGTAACTATTTTCTATTATAATGTAATATTTGGATAAAATTCAAATTCTTGTATTGAAATCTTAATTTTAATCTTATTTGAGCCATCAGAATTGTATAAATAAGTCAATCTCTTCAACAATCCATGTTACAACATTCAATAATTATATGTTCAGGATATGTTTTTTATAACTCAAAAATTTTGTGAGTCTAATATGCCCTCCCTAGCTATTGAAAAGCCTCTAAAGGTTGTATAACCTCAGAAACATATTGGTAAGTACATAAAAACTATGTTTCAGAGCATTTCTCAATTTTTCTTATATTTATCCAGAACTAAAGACTTGATGTGTTACTTTATAACTTTATTTTCAGTTGTGTATTAGAAGTAAGATGAAGGATGTTGGATTAAGTAATGACTCACCCAAGCAGAACAACACATTGGTCATCATAATACCTGAAACTTGATTAATTTCTTTTGGTGTAAAATAAATCCTATTTTTTTCAGAAATGCTAGATGTAAATTGCTATCTTTTATATTTTCCCTTTGATGTCCCCAGGAGTGTACTCAGGAGGAATGAAGGTTGCCCAGGAAAGTGTCCAGAACAATCATCTTTTCTTGATGTTAGAGTCATACTCTGCCAGCGAGTAAGGAGATTCAAGGCGCACAGGACTCTCCCACAGAGACTCAGGCCACAGTATGCCTCTGCCTGCACTGTCCTCTGAGGAACACTTCTTGTTTTCTCTGCCTTCCCTCAGGTAGGATGCTGCCTAATTAAAAACTGTCCTTCAAATACTGAGCTCAGTCTAGTTTGTTTCCTTGGAAAAACATAAATAAAAATATCATTGAGTCACACAGTCACCAGCACCAGAAGCCTCCATCGGAAGAAGGCCATGAGGCAATCTCAGCTCAGAATTTCACATTTTCCCTTTGGATTTAGATCATGGCTGTTTCTTGGCTTTATGATTTTTTACTGCTCTCAGCTGTATTATGTTATGCTCGAATTTGGGACCCCCAAAGACCACCAGAGACCCAAGTTCAATGCAAGCAGCAAAGAGGTGTTTATTGCGAGCTAGCTGGGTCCTCCGCATGCACACACAGCAACTGGTGACGCTGAGAAGCCCGGAGCCCAGGGTTTGCAGTATTTTTATACATTCTTTGGAAAGGGCAGGGACTTCACATATATCATAGCAAATCATCACAAACCTTGGGAAAATCAAATAACAACTCTAAAACACGATTAGCACATTCACTGGCGGGAACAAGTTGGGGAGGGGTGATTGGTCAGTACAAAAGGGGTATTCGTTTGAACTGATTGGTTTGAGCCAAGAGGGGTGTACATGCTGAACTACATGGTTTCCCAACTTGTTATCAACCACCATAAAATACTGGGAGGGTCATCTGGCATCCCAGGTATTTCCCTGTCTCCTGCTGATTGGTGGCTGCTAGGGGGTTGCTACGGATCTCCACCTAGCCTGACTGAGTCAGGGACACCTGGCGCAGCAGATCTCTCCTGTTATTTGTAGATAAACAACTTAGCAGCATGGGAATGTGCGTAGGAGTACTCTGTGGGTTTTTCCAAGGACAAAGGCCATGTCCCTTCCTTGGACAGGCTTTGCTCTGAGATAGAGGCTGGTTTTTCAATTACTTACAGTATAAGCAATTGGTTCTTTGTTTCTTCACCTATAAAACTGGATGATATCAGGGTACATGGTATATATGGTCTGTGGGTATAAAGTTAATTTGTTAGTGAAAATTTCTTGGAAGAGTGCCAGGTACACACAGGATATTTAGAGCTACACCTCTTAGGTTGACTTTGAATTTTATAAAGGAGTACATATTAGTTCATAAAATATAGTTTTATTCACCTACTGACATCCTCAAATACACAGATTATGAAATTATACAAGAATTAACTTTAAAAATGTTATTTTTAACAATTTTATTTCTTGCTGTTCCTCATGGTCTTTTGATAGACGTGTATTTTGCAATGATTAGCTTTGACCAGTTAGCAGATGCAGTACCTTGTGCACTTGGGGTTTTTTTGTCCTGACAGCACTTAACCTCTGTCTTCTCAGCTGTTTTCAACATGTGGTTCATGATTATAGCTGAGGACACCATGCTTCATGGTAGATCTCTTGAACTGCTTCCTTTGAATTCCTGCCAGGCCACGTCACTTTCCCAGAAGCTCTGTTGGCCACAGTGCCACTCTGCTTCTATGAGTATCATTTTTTCTGACTCCAGGGTCAAGGTCATGTGCTGCTTGTTCGCTGAGCCTGGCTCCTTTCACACTAGGTCCTCCAGGTCACCCATTGTCACTAGTGAGAGACTGTCCCTCCTCTCTAATGCTAAGTGGTACAATGTCTCCTGCACACACGTGTTTTCTCAGTCCATTCATTTGCTGATGCACACCTGGGTTAATTCTGTACCTTGGCACTGGGAATGATGCTGCCATATGCTAGAGACACAGACTTTCTTTGACACACTGACTCATGTGGTTTGAGGACACACAGTGCTGAGGACTGCTGCATTCTATGGTAGTTCTACCTTAGGTTTTCCAGGAGCCACTAGACCTTTTCCCAAAGTGACTGCATCAATTATCACTCCCATTAGCAAAGTGTGTGTTTCCTTTTCTCTGAATTCTCACAAACATGTAGCTTTGTTTTTTTATAATAGCCATTCAAATAAATAGGTATGAAGTGAACAAATAAATAGGTATGAAGTGGCATCTCTGTGGCTTTAATTTGAATTTCACTTATGATTGATGATGTTAAACATTTTTCAAACATCTGTTGATTCTTTGTAAATTTTTTTAGTGAAATACTTATCAAATCACTTGACCATTTAACCATCAGATTATTTTCTTGCTATTGAGTCATTTGAGTAATATAAATAATTCATCTCCAGTTCCCCTGATCTTGCCCAAATGTTTACAGCCATACAGCATGTATTATCACAGAAAAAAAAAATGTTTAATATTTAAGGTAATCAAATAGAAATGCAAATCAACACCAGGAGGCACCTCACACAATCCAAAATCATTACAGTCAACATGCTATTAGATCCAACCAAACTCCCTGCAAAAGAGTCACCAAATTCTTAGAAGAAACAAAATACAATGATTTGCATTACTAGAAAAGAATTAATAAAAAATTAATATAATTTTAATATTAATCTTGTATAATATTTAGAATTTCAGTTGGATTTTAAAATTTCTACAGTAATATTTCAGTAACCTATGGCTTTATTTATTTATTTTTATTTGCTATTATTATTTTTTCAATCAAAAAAATGGAAAGACAAGGTTTTTTAAAATTCTCCTTTTCATTAAAGAAGCATGACTTTCTCACTAGGTCACAGTATTTTGAACATGTGTCTGCATTTTTATGTTGATGGAATTATTGTCAGGGTGTTGGCCACTCCATTGAAGTGTGAGATCTCAGGTGCTTGGCAGAGGAGAGTGGGAAACCATCACCCAGGAGTGTATTCCCTGTGTGACCTCTGCTGTCACCTGCCAGTAATGGGGTTTCCTTGGAGAGGAGAAGAGAATGAAATCAGTCCTCTCTTAGGCAGGCAGGCATCAGCTTGTAGACATTGTTCAGTGGATGCACCACGTTGGTGCCAGAGACCCAGACCATCGGGGGGGGGGGGCACCACATACCTTCTGAGATTTGTGGCAGCTCCAGGTGTTTTCCAAGAGCATCCCAGGGTGGCCTTCACTGTGCCCACCATTCCAGAAACCATAGAAGCCTCTGACTGCCAGTGGTGCAGTCATATACACTCTGAAAAGGTTGAGTGACTTCTGCCTTTCAGGGAATGCTGCCTTCCATACGGGGAGCTTCTGGAAGGCACTGTCAGGAAACAAAGGTCAAAGGTGGGACTTGATGTCCTATCAGTTCAGATGAACACACAGTGATTACATGGTTATGTGTGGAAAAAAACAAGCAGTGTTATTCTACAATGAGAAAAGATGGATTTCCCTGGTAACTTGGTGAAAGTGTTGGAGGAGAAACTTACTCCATGTGGGGGAAGGTGGAGTAGAGAAAGGGGCAGGTGCCAGCTGCCCCTGAGCTGGGATCCCAGCAGCAGGGGTTTGCTTCCTAACAGGGTGATGGAGGAAATTCACTGGAATTCCCATTGGACAGTAAAATAACCGTAGAGAGACCTTTACAAGTTTTGAAGATAGAACAAGAGGTGCTGCATTAGAGATGAGCCAGTTTTGCTGGAGGTGGAGTCTGCTCCCCCCTCGCCTTCCCCACTTCCCTTTAGGCAGCCAGGGAGGGAAGCCCTGGCAATGAACTTGGCATCTGTGAACCTGTGGAAGAGAGGGAAGTGGATCTCAACAGACCCAGAAAGGCAGAAAATTGGTGATGGAAAGACGCTGAGATTCTCTGCATGAGCTGGAGATTCCCAGGCCTGAGGGCACCCTTGGCTGCTGGGAGCTGGTGCAGGCATCTGGGAGGAGAACAGACAGTGTCCAGACCCCGCATCTGCACTCCAGGCCTGACCTGGGGAATGTGCATGTGGTGGAGTATGTGCGGCCTGTGCAGGGACTGGCGAGGTTTCTGAGCCTGGGCTCCAGTGGAGAGCACAGTGTGTGTGGTGTGTGTGTGTGTGTGTGTGTGTGTGTGTGTGTGTGTATGTGTGTGTGTGTGTGTGTGTTGTGTTTGATGTTTCATTTTTTTATCATTTTTGTTCCACTCATCTGTTGTTTTTCCCTGCTCTGGATTTGGAATGGAGGTTTTCGTGAATCTGTAGCATCCCAATCACTTCCTAGCTGCTCTTAGGAAAAAGGGGGGCAAGAAATAATAATGGTGGTGACCAATATAAAGCCTTAAAATAAATATCTGGCACATGAAATGACCTGTATATTACTAATGGCCACACAAAGCAGAATAGTGGGTCAACATTTAATGCAAGCAAAAGAAAAACAGAGCCACAAACTAGATCTGGCACTGAACCCCAGATGTCGCCTGGGTCACCCATCATGTCAATAACACAACATCATCAATGTCGGGGGCACGGAGTGACACTCACTAAACAGTTCTCACAGAGCAGGGTTAAGTACTTTAAAACATTTTTAAAAACCCAGTTTGGTGAAATGGGACAGAACGTGGATGGAGAGTTACCTCCAGAGTGGAGCTGGGCATGTGGCCAATGGCTTAAGGAACTGACCAGGCAGGCAGATTAGAAAGCACTAAACCCAGTGATACCTGCAGACACAGGCTGCCTGTGAGGCTGGGGAGGGCACAGCCATGCACATGAGAGAGGCACACTGTGTTGACTGCCCAGGTGGTGGGAAAGAAGACCCCAAAGAGCAGCTCAGAGGAGGCACTGGTGATAGGAGCCAAGGAGAACCTCCTAGTGGAGTCAAGGATCATGGATGCTGCTGGTCAAATAATTTGAAAAGGGAAGTGAAGGAAAAGTGCAGCATCTTCCCAGGGAAGAGAATGCTCTTTACATAGCACATGCCAGGAGAATGATCAGAGATTTGGGGGATGGCGGGTTCTAGGAGCTGCTTAGGGTACTATATTGCTACAAGAGTTACAATTGAAATTTAAAGGAAGTGAATGGCTATTTTTAAGGGTTGAGAGTACAATTCTTTGTCTCAAGACCAGGATCATAGTCAGAAAATGAAGCCACATGTTTCTCTGAAGGAGAGGACATTAGTCACCTGGAAGCCCTACACTGGGTCACATATGTTTGTGGGACACTTGATGGATCTATAGTCCAAGTAGCTGTAGGTTGTAAGTATAAATTACACACAAGATTTGACAAAATAGAATGAAAACAAAGTATATAAGCAATAATAATTTCATGTGATGCATGTAGACATAACATTGACTAATATATGTATGAACATGTACAGTATTGTATGAAATAATTCATAATAGTATAAAATAAAATGTAATTAATATTTGCATTGTAAATTTTAGCATGAATGTTTTGTTTTAAATTAAAGTATTAATCATTATATTAGTTTATAATGATCAATATATTATTTCAATTAATTTTACTTATAAATGTCACTAGAGACATATAGTGACATGCATCATTTTCACTATAGTACTATTGGTCAGTGCTTCATGAGGGTGTTCCAGTCTGCATGGAGAGAAGCCATACAGAGGAGTAGGGACAGCCATGCTAACTTCTTCCTGGGGGAGAATATCCCACACACTCTTCCCATGGCCCCCAGCACCTCCTTGTTCCTCAGGCTGTAGATGATGGGATTGAGCATGGGGGTGAGGATGGTGTAGAAGACAGCCAGGTTCTTATCCTCTGCCAGGGATCTGAGATTCTTTGGTCAGAAATAAGTGTAGGCAAAAGGTGTGTAGTAAAATGTCACCACGGTTAAATGTGTGGCGCACATGGTGAAGGCCTTTTTTCTCCCCTCTTTTGAGCGCATGTGAAAGACAGCAAAAAGGACCCGCCCATAGGACACAGTGATGCCAAGGAAAGGAACAATGAGAAACAGGCCTGTGCTCACAAACACCGTGTACTCATAGACCCAGGTGTCCATACAGGCCAGAGGAACCATGGCTGGGATGTCACAAAAAAAGTGATTGATGGCCCTAGACCTGCAGTAAGGAAGATGAAAGATGTAAAATGTGTGTGCCATGGAGTTGATGAATCCCAGTGTCCAGGGCACCAGGATCATCTTCAAACACATGCTTTTACTCATGCGGATGGGGTAGTGGAGGGGGTGGCAGATGGCCACAAAGCAGTCATAGGCCATGGAGGCCAGGATTAAACCTTCTGAGCCGGCCATGGTCAGGAAGAAGAACATTTGCACACCACAGCCCAGGAAGAAGATGCTCTTCTGGCCAGAGAGGAAGTTGATGGCCATCTTGGGGACAGTGGTGGAGATGTACATCAGGTCCATGATAGAGAGCTGGCTGAGGAGAACGTACATGGGGGTGTGGAGACGCAGGTCCAAGAAGATAAGGGCAGTCATCCCTGAGTTCCCCACTGAGGCAAGAACAAACACAAAGATTATCAGAAGCAAGAGAAGGAGGCCAGTTTGGTTCTGAGGAAACAATCCCAACAAAATAAAATCACTTGAAGTTTGGTTCCATTTCTCCATGAAAAGGCACTGCTTTAATTTCCTTAAAAGAAAAATAAAAACAAAACTAAGCAATAAACATGATCAAATAGAAAAGGAGAATAGAAGAAATTAAGTTTATTAGTGTTTGTTTTGAATGAATTGTCATCCATACAACACCACAGATTCTGTTCAATAGATTTTTTATATAAGTAACTTTATGCTTCAGATAATGAATGTGTAGTAGTTGCTAAATGTGTCTGTCTTTTTCCCCATTTCTTATTGGTGCATTACAGTTGAGTATAATGACGACATTTGCTGTTAACATGTTTGTACAGGCAATACAATATGGCTGAAATCTCTCCTTAGAATGTTCCCTATCTCTCCCTGCCTCCAACTTCCCAGAACCTTTTCTCTACAGATTTCTGATTTTCATGAGATTTCCACTTCCCCTAAGTTTCTTTTCCTTTTCTCTCTCTTGTATCTACATATGAAGGAAAACATATGACTCTCAATATTTAGAGTTTGGCTTCTTTCCCATAACATAATGAACTCTAGTTCTATCCATTTTTCTTTAAATAAATAAAGTTATTTTTTTCTTAATGGCTGGATACATAGCTGGTTCCATAGTTTGGCTATTTTGAATTGTGCTGCTATAAACATGGGTATGCATATATCACTGCAGTATGATGACTTTAATTCTTGAGTATAAAAACCGAGGAGTGGTAGAGCTGGGTCACATGGTTGTTCAGTGCTTAGTCTTTTGAGGAACCTCCATACTGTTTTCTGTTTTGTTGTACTAATTAACAATCCCAAAACTGTAAAAGTGTTTCCTTTTTCCCACATCCTCTCTATCATTTATTATTTTTGTATTCTTGATGACTGCCTTTCTGAGTGGTGTGAAGTAAAATCTTAGTGTAGTTTAAATTTACATGATCCTAATTGCTAATGGCACACTAGAAGACATAGGGAAAAGCCCACACATCTATATTCATCTGATCTCTGATGCAGTGCCAATAACATATATTGGAGAAAAGATGGTCTTTTCTACAAATGGTGCTGGAAAAACTGGTTATCCAATATGGAAAAAAAAGATACAAAACCTTATCTCTCACTCTATACAAAATTCAACTCATATTGTTTCAAAGATCTAGGAATCAAACCAGAAACTTTACTAGAAGAAAACATGGGATCAACACTCCAGCGTACAGGCAGAGGCAACAATTTTCTGAATAGGACCTCAAAGCTCAGGAAATAACACTCAGAGTTCATAAATGGTGTGCCATAAAATTAAAAACTTTCTTTACAAAAAAGAAAATGATAAGAAATGTGAAGAAAGAAAGAGGGAATAGAAGAAAAGCTTTGCTAGGTATTCTTCTAACATTATTATCTAGAATACATAAAGAACTCACAAAACAGTAGCAAAAGTAGCTCAATTAATAAATGGGCAAATGAATTAAACAGACACTTCTCAATAGTGGAAATACATCGGTCAACGAATATGTGAAAAAATACTGTTCAATAGATTTTGATATTGGAAATAAAAATCACTTTCCCAGTTCTTTCTGGTAACCATCTCAAATTGAAATACAAATTCTACTCCCATATGCAACAAATACAAATGAAATAACTGAGGAAGTCTTTCCTAGATAATGCTGGGCAGGAGCATTCCTAGGACTATGCACCAGGCTCAGCCCCAAAGGAAGCCAGGATCCTGCTTTCCCAGCTCCCCAACTCAGCACTCAGGTTCATCACAGACAGGCCTGTGGGGTGCAGAAGTGCCCTGTGTGCTTGAGTCTGCATCCTCAGTGACCTCGCCTCCTCCACACCTTTAGTGCCTGCTCTCCTCTCCCGACTGGCACTGCTGCAGCTGAGTAAGCCAGGGTCTTCTCCCAGAGCTGTGCTGCTCACCTCCTAAACAGAAGCTGCTCGGCTGGCCCTAGAAGTGGGTCATCATTCAAAAGCATCTTTCTTAAGTTGTAAAGGTATCATGAGTCCTATATGATCAACCTTAGTATAGCATGTTCTTTGGATACTATCTCTTCCCTAATGTGGTTTTCATTGTGAAAACCTTACAAACTAATATCAAATATTAAGGTTTTTATATACATTTTCCCTTTCTTCTTGGAAGCAAATTACATATGATGAAGTTGACCGATTAAATCATGTGCAATATTTTTTATTCTATATTCACAATGGCAAGCTGGAACTGGAACAGTAACAGAAATACAACCTGGGTATGGATAATGGAAGCACATACAGGGACAGACTTTTTGTGTATACAAGAAACCTGGATGTGTGCCATAACTTACACGAAAGGTTCTTCTCATTACTTCATTTATTGTAATGTGATTTAGACACTAATTTTTTTTATTTCCCAGATAATAAGAAGAATTCATGGATGTGAAGAATAATATTCTCAAATATAGTTATACCTTGGAAGAGATTTGACTTCATATTACTAATCATTTCACAATAGCACATTTAGTAACTGGTGAGTGATTTACTGTGTGTGCAATAAAGCATTCAAAGTAATTGGTGTAATGATTACTGTCCTCCATAGGATCAGGCCTAATTCTAGGTCAGGCACATGGGCCATGGAGAGGATATTTCTTCCTGTCCTGCAGTTTAGTTTCCCAAGTTAAAAGCAGGAACTGGCTCTGCTGCTGAGCTGTTCACCTAGGAAGGAACATGAACAGAGGCAGTGTCCTGACTGCAGCTTACACGTGTGTGCACTTGCCCTGTTCGGACTTAATTATGTAGGGGAAGTAAAACCACAATTAGTTATTAATCATTTAGAGTAAAGAAACCAAAATGAGAAGAAAATGAGTGAGTTCCTCTCCTAGGTGATATTGTTGCTTAAGCTGTTCTTTGGGAATGTGCATCTGCCTCTCAGCCATTCACAGCCTCCCTTCTTCTCCTTGTGCCATGTCAGATCTGGAAATTTCATTTTCATTGTTTTTATTCTCACAAATATTCATAAAATAAGATAGTCACATTTCTTATATCGCCGGCATGTGTTTGACTTCTCCCTGTATCTAGTCTTAGAGAGAGTTGCACTTTATGTTTGAGCTCTTCAATGGGGATGCTGCCACAGACTACTGTGGATGTTAATTTGGATTAATGAAAATTAATCCAGGAAAGAACAGCAACCAATAGTTTGTTGTCATGATTCATCTCAGTAAGTAAACAGCAGTGATTCCTTGATATACCATAGAAAACAGGAATACAATTGTAAAGGAGAGCTTTTCACATAAGAGGGGACACATTTTGAAATCTGTCAGGTTGACAAGCACTGAGAGTAAAAAGTGGTGCTCAGGAGCACAGCATCACTTTACCTGCAGAGCAGTGAGATCTCAGGCTTCCTGTGCCTCCAGCAGGTCTAGAGACAGAGCTCTGACCTCACAGAGAAGGAAAACACAATGTGCCCAGCCCTGAGATCCATTAATCCCTTCAAAATGTGCTCACTGCTTCTGTTTGTGGTAGTGCTGCTGGGCATCAACAGGATTTCGTGGTTAAAATACACAAGATTACACACTCTGGAGCTTGTATTCAGTGGGTGACACAGACAATAGAGCAGCAGCCCAAATAAATGCTGCAAGGTGTGTGCACATTAGTGACAGCAAGAACAACAGAGCAGGGAGGAAGGACAGAAGGACAATAGGGCAGCAGCACTGAGCACCACTCCAAGGAGGTACTGCTGGGGCCCCCAGGCTCTGGACCACTTTGCACAGACTGAGCAGCAGGAACAGCCCTGGAGGAGCCTGCCTAGGTCATCAGGACAACAGCAGAGACAAGAGGGATCTGGAAGCTCCAGGCCCCAGGGCAAGTGTGTAGGGAGGGGAGGACTCAGACTGTGCTCTGGACCAGGTGAGAGGCCAGTGGGTGTGACATGGGGTCAGGTCCCCTTCTGGAGCTCACACAGGAGGATCTGGTTGAGCAGAGAGTTGAGAGGAGGAGCCCAGGGCAGAGACTGGGCAGTGGGCAATGAGTACAGCTTGGGCTACCTTGGTTTAACAAAGGAAGTCAAGCATGCAAGGGATCCTGAGGCCTGGGCATATCAGCACAACTGGGTGCTGCTTAGGGACAGTGTGGGACCCACTAAATCCTCTGTCTCTGCCTCCGGCTCAGAGGCTCTCAGAAAATCTGCTGATCAACGGAACAAAATATTAGCTTCAGAAGTAAATTAGTAACAGCGACCAAACTAACAAGGTGTGACTAGATCATTTCATAAATCAATCCTTAACACACACCTGGGGTTTGGAGGGCACAGAGCCATCTGGGGTGCTTTCCTCCTTTCATTGTTTAGTCCAGGTTTAATTTCAGTCTGCTGTTTATGTCTTCCTTGGGCCATTTTTGGAGGTAGGCTATGTTTATATTTAGATTATGTGATGTATACTTTACAGATTAAAGAGTTTTGATGGTAGTTACTACAATAACTAATTTTGTAACATTGAAAATTTTCATGTGTTCAGAGAATGGGCCTGAATCATTACTTTTAGGATCCTGTACACCTTGTAATTGAGCTGTTGTGATCTGGAACCTTTGGGTGGTACTATTTTCATTGATTACCAGCAACTTTTTTTTTAAAATTAGGTATGGAATCTTATTTCTTACAACAGAATCATTTAAACACCACATTTTTTACTATATTATACTTTGTAGAGAACTATTCCTGTGGCTGTAAGGTGAGTCATCCTGCAAAGCCCATTGCTCAAATATATAGAATTTTTAAAAAAGAAAAAAATGAAAATCCAATTTGACATAGCCTGATACATGTAAACATAGCAAGTGTTGGACCCTGAGTTTAGCTTGCAAATGTTATGAATATTGCACAGTTTTGAAATGTTACAGAGAATCAGCCCAAGACAACCAGCAACTTGTCTGAGCCTCAGATAATTCAAATCTCAGCATTTTCCTATGAGAATTCTGAGGACAGAATTTAGGGGACAGAAGTAAGTGAGCTCTGTGTGTTCAGCACATAGAAGGTCTGAGTGTGAGTCCATGTCCTCTCTTCCTTCCATATGCTAAACACTGAGAAGACTCAGGCTCAGAGAAATTTGTTGTCCCAGCGAAGCTCCAAATCCTTGAGAGCAGCACTTTGTATAATTTTAACAGGTTCACATGGCCTCATTTTACCTTTAAGTTTACCCTTAGCTCTTTTCCAGTCTGTTAAGGAACCACTACAACAAACCATTTTTCTGTTCTTTGTGCAACAAAAAGTGTGTGAACTCGTTTCCAAACTATTTCCCTTATTTAAATTTTACCCAAATCAATTGAGTTCAATAATATCATCTTGACTTACTTTGTCTGAAGTGCTTAATTTTGTATTTTAAGAGAAGTAGCTTTATCATTAAAGGAATCCCCGCTGACAGTGGATTGAACTCAAAATGTTTAAACAGCAATGTTCCCAAATAGTCAACCAGGCTAAGAAGCTAGGTCCTGCCACTGAGCAGTAGCCTTGGTTCCCACCAAATTCTCCTGACACCAGATGTCAAGGGCACCAGGAAGGAATCCTCAGAACACATTAAGTGCTCACTGCTCCCGCCTCTACTATCATCTTTCTGCTGAAATCACAAAGCTCTTCACCTTGTGAGTGTTCCCCATGTTGTTGCTTTGCTCACACATCTTCCTTTGCTATTGCCTTGTTAAAGCCCAAACAAACTAGGATATGCCACACCTACTTACTTCATCAGGTTCTACAAAGGGCAACAAAGATTGAGCTGCTGCATTTGGTGTGCACAACCTTCCTCCAGCAAACCTTACATGTCCTCCCTTTGCCCTTAATTGATCCCCAGTGTCCAAGCCCACAAGGACAGGAGCCTAAGCCATTACACCTGACTTTGCTGATGTAGAAATGGACTCAATTCAAGCTGCAAGCAAATTCTCCAACACACTCAGTTCTGCAGCTCTGGCCTGCTGCCCAGGATTAGTCTCAGGAGAAGATGGAGTTCTGTAGGAGATATTTGGTGATGTTCACCAAAATCCCCTGATTTCCTAGGTTAGAGACCTAAGGATCAACAAGATGAAGGGAATACTTAGTAGTGTTCATTTGAGTAAGTCACAATGGAAATATTAGAAAATGTAAAAAATGATATATTTCTTATCATCATATCATATAGGAATGAAATTATAGTGAACAGCAAGAAAAATTATAGAAATTATATACACATGGAAGTTAAAATATATTTAAATAATGAATGGATCATAGAAGAAAAAATAGAAACAAATTAGAACATATATACAATATATTAAATTCTCTGGGACAGCATGAATGCCTCATCATAAGAAAGTTTAAAACTTTGGATTCGACATAAAAAAAGAAGAAGAAAGAAAGATCATAGATGAATAATCATGTTACACATCAAATACCCAGAGAAAAAGGCGAGCTAATTCCAAAATCAGTGCAAGGTGGGAAATAATTAAGATGATAGCCATAATTCAAAAAATTGAGAATAAAAAAATGCAAAAGATGAATGCAAAAGAATGGGTTCTTTGAAAGCTAAAGAAGATGGATAAACTTTAGACTTACTAACTGAAAGAGACAGAAAGGACACAAATAATCCAAATTTGAGCTACAAAAGGAGATATTACCACAGGCACTGGTGAAATCCACAGGATAATTAGAAATTCTTTTGAAAATTTATACTCCAATAAATAAAATCTAAAAATATTCTGATAAATTTTTAGCACTATCAGCTACCCAAATTGAACCATAATGATATGGAAAATGTAAAAAGACCAATATCAAGCAATGATACAGAAACAGCAATTAAAAACATTCCAATGAAGAACTGCCCTGGTTCAGATGGATTCTCAGTCATGTTCTACTAGACCTTTAAAGAAAACCCAATGCCAATCTTCCTCAAGTTATTCCATTAAATATAAAAAGTGAGAAGACTCGAAAAATTCATTCTGTGAACTCTGTGTCACTTCGATACCTAAACCAGACAAAGATACATCAAGAAAAGTATAGATTAATGTACCCAGTAAACATAGATACGAAAATCCTTAAAAATATCAGCAGACTGCCTTCAAAATCACATTAAGAGATACTGCACCATGATCAAGTGGGTTTCATCTCAAGAATGCAAGTTTGGTTCAATATACACAAGTCAATATATTTAATTCATCACATCAACAGAATTAATGACAACAATCACGTGATCATCTAAATAGATATAGGCAAAGCCTTCGACAAAATGTAGCCCCCATAAATGTTAAAACACTGGAGAAACTATTGATAGAAGAAACTGACTGTAATTTTAAGAGCTATATATGACAGATTCAAAGCCATTATCATCTAGAATGGAGAGAAAACAAACACATCTCCTCTAAAATGAAGAATGGGACAAGGATGTCCACTGTCACTCTTATTCACTATAGTTTTTAAAACTCTAGCTGAGGCAAGTGAAGGTCATTAAAGAGATATAACTAGGCAAGGAAGAAGGGAGTGTATCTGTGTGCTGAGGACATCTTCTTACACTGAGAAAACACAAGAAACTCTACCAGAAGAAATGCATAGTAATCAGGAAAATGCAAATCAAGACTATATAAAAATCACCCAAAATATGAACAATAATAATTTTTGGTGAGAATGTGGGGGAAAAAGTAAACTCATACATTTTTGGAGGGACTGTAAATTAGTACAACCACTTTGGGAAAAAGCATGGAGAGTCCTCAAAAGTATAGGAATGAAACCATCTTATTACCTAGTTGTCCCACTTCTCAGTATTTATGCAAAAGAACTAAAATGACCATGCAGTGATACATGCCTATCAATGTGCAAGGCAGCACAATTCACAAAAGTCTAGTTTGGGAACCTCTACAGGGGCCCATGAACAAACAAACAAATGCACAGAGAAAATGTGGCTTTGTTCAGCATAAAGAAGAATGAAATTATTTTACTTGATAAATGCATATACCTGAAACTACCATGTGAAATGAAATAAACCAGACTCTGATACTTGAGGTTGAGTGTTTTCTCTCATATGCTGAAGTCAGAGCGAATTAAGAAAAATAGAGAAATGATTCCCTGAAAAGAGAGAGGAGATCAGTGGGAGACAAAGGGGATGAAGGTTAGGGAAGAGGAATGGGAAAGGGAGGAACTGGGAATAATACTGACCAAATTGTGGGAGGTGGATGTATGAACACATCTCCATGAATAATGCCTTTATGTGTATGTATAAAGCACAATCAACCAGTCAACCAATCAATGAATGAAAGGAAGACCAGTAGATTAGAGGAAGGGGAAGAGGACAGGCAGGAGGGGAGGAAAAGAAGATGTACTGGGACTGAAATGGAGCAAATTATATTCCGTACATGTATGAAAATTTCAGCCTGCCCCTCACTATTCTGTATATCTATAATACAGTAAAAAATATTAAAATGAAACTGTTGTGGCAACATCCTACATGATCATCTAATATTTGTGGATTATGTAAGTTTTCTGTTTGCACTAAATAAAATGTGGGGAGAAATCCAATAAGAGAATTGTTTAAATCCCCAGTTCAAAGCTATTGGAGAATCTGACAGTTTCAATAACTGTCCTTACAAATTCTTTCTCTTTTTCTGGAGGCAAAAAACCTGAGGAGAACATAATATTTGGTGCTGAACATGACCTAATTTATGTATGTGTGCAAGTTTATAGAGAGAGGAAAAGTGTTAGTGCCATTTTTTATTGTCTTATCAAGGAGAGCTAGACTAGAAGCTAGGGGATTAGAGCTACAGATAAATTTACAGCATAACTCTGGTAACTTTGATTTTATCCCTTTGTAAGAACTCAGTTTTCTGCTAAAGACGGGTGGACTATGTATGTATAAGGTTGATGTTGGCCAAAAGTGGATTTCACCCAGGATATCCCCAGGTCCCACCCAGTCATTCCAAAGTACAGTCAAAATTCCAGTTATTCAAGGAGTCTCTGCTCAGCTTTGTCCTCTTCCACACTGCTCCCCTGACCCCTCATCCTCATCCTCACTCTCGTTTTCCACCTGCCACCCTTGGCAGGTGGGGGTCCTTCAGCATGGGCACCATCTACCACAAAGTACTGCAAATTCACTCTGTGGAATGGGGCTACGCCCTGTGCCTGTCCTTCCTCTGTGGTCTTTGGAGGGAGGAACAGCAAGCACTTCTCCATATTTAGGGGCTTCGCTTGGTCCCTGGAGCTTACTCAACATCAGCAGGTGTTGTGAATGAGTGAAAGCAAGAATGAGAGACAGCTGAGCTGCAAGGCCAAGGTGGAGGGTGACCAGACTCTGGAACACTGGGGTTGAAATCTCACTTGGTCTCACATGCTCAGGCTGTGTTGTTTGCTTTTGAATTTCAGTTTGAAGCAATACTACTCCTTAAATTATCCTTGATTAAGGAACAGAGGTGCCTGTGACATCTTAGGAGGCCTGATAGGAAGCTCTGTGACTCTGATAATTGGAATCCATTCTCCTAACTTGGTGTAAATTCTTTATTAAACTTGATCAAATATAACAGAATTGGAAAGATAAAATATGGAAGACAGTCTTGGGCTCTCTGCCAGGCCTCTATGAGGGCTTAGGATCCTATGGGTGGGCCCAGAGGCTGCCCAGGGAGGGAAATGGGTGGGTGCCAGATGAGGGACAATAAGCCACAGCCAGGGCCAGATGCTGCTTCCAACCGGGAGGAGTCTCACTGTGACACTGACCAGGTGGGAATGCTGGGGGGGAGTGGCTATGTCTGAAGATGCTTTTTGAATCTTTAGAGGAATTGGGTCAAGCTTGGATAAGGGATGAGTGCGAAGGGCTTGAGGCCACCTGGGAGGAATGCAGAGGGCAGCCTCCAGCCCTGTACATGCCTTGGGGCCCCTTTCCTGCTAGGCTGTGAGTCATCTGCCTCTGTGCCTACCAGCTGAGGGGTAGGTGCAGTCACCAGACAAAGGGGAAAGGAAGGAAGAAATGTGTAGTGAGGGCAGCAGGGATAGAGGACTCCCACCTGAGGGGGCCATTGTCCAGCTCTGGCACTCACACCCAGCTCCCTCCAAGATCCACAGGTGGAGAGCGGCTCCTATCACAAGCAGCATTTCAAGGTAACGTTCTCATAACCCTCCTAAGTAGGGTGCTTCTGTGTGTATGTTGTTACCTTGAAATCTTTTTCCCAAACAGTGTCAGTGGGGAAGCAGAAGAAGAAAATGCTCAACACAGCAAAAATGGGTGGCACAGAAAGCCAGAGGCAGATGGGGACCCAGATCTCAAACCAGGGTGCCTGCCATCACCAAGCCTCCCAAGCCATATCATTTTTTTCCTTTTCTTAAGGACAATACCACACCCCAAATATGCCTCAGCTTCTCAAAATGTAGGTTTGTCCTTCAACCTTATCAAAAATATTCCCATTTGTGATTTACCTGTGAAACTTACACTGAGTACTATCTGAGAACAGTTTTCTTTCTGCTGACACTATTAAAAATGCTGTACAGAACACTGAGAGGTGACATTTGAAGCTACAGAACCTCTGCTAGTGCAGGGGAAGTGACATGAGAGGCACACAGTCACCTGGGAGCACGCAGGCCTGATCTGCACAGGAGCATAAGCCCCTCTCGCTGCAGCCCACTCCATCCTGCCCCTGGGATCCCTGCACATTCTGGTTGTCACTCTTGAGCAGAGCACTGTCTTCCAACCTCTCATGGAATGAGGTCAGAGCCTGACTGTGGACATTTAACATCACATTATAGTTCCTAGATGGGATAAAACTTCTGCAACCAGGAAGGTTATTTGAGCAAAGTAAAGTGTCCTAGGGCTGCCCCATGAACTTGGACAGCGGCAACCACCTTGCCTTTCACCTGTGCCCTTTAGACCTCAGAGTTTCTAACTGTGAATGGTCACTGAAATCTTTTTAAAGATTCTTTTGGGGTATAAATGTTATAGTATGTGACACAGACCATACCCTGGGTTATGTACCTCCTTGCTATATCATAATTGTATGGTTTGCAAAGATTATACATCATAAGTTAAACATTGAGTCAATTTATGTGCAAATCTTAAGTGTGCAATAGAGTAAGAATTGTTGTCAGTTAAAAAATTCTAATTTTCCTTAGAACAAGTACATTTTACTCACTCATTTTGAAGTAAATTGAATTTGACCATATTTTTTGAAGTGCAGACAGTGTTGCTAGTGAAGTGTCACTTTCTGTGTGCACTGGGTGTTTCATTGTGGACTAGAGAGACCATGTTTTCCCAGGAGTGCAGGAGAAGGAGCCTAGTGAGGTTCAGCCTTCACCAGGAAGCCAGCCCATTGAAACTGAGGTACCAGAGTCTTTAAATGGCTCAGAAAAATCACACACTTTTGTTTGAATTCCATTTTGCATTGATTGTTTTAAGGCTAAATGATTAAGAGGTTACTGTCTGGAGCCCAAAAGCAATGATCTTATAGTCACAGTGTGCAAAATGCTACTAAAAAGTGTTCAACTCAGAGATTTTTTTAGGTTGTCTGTTTCAGGAGTTCCTAAAAAATAGCTTGATGGCTTAGAGATGTGTTTCTCTTTTCATATCTTTTTAACATGCATGATTGACAAATTGTATAATTTTTATTAAAAGCTTTTCAAAGAAGTTCTGGGACTTTCTAACCACAGGTGGCAGGGAATCCTTGTGCATTTCTGCAAACCAATCCCCAATATCTTAAATATTCCATTTCTACAAAAAATTTTTGTAAGAGTTTTTGAAAGTACTTATATAAATCTATTGCAGTGATTTTTAAATTGAGCATTTTATAAAGTGAAAGACAACCAGTATGCCGCTTGTCTGAAAGAAGAGATCTTTCCAGACCTCATCTTCTTGTCCAAAGTTGTGGCTTGGTGCAGACAGGGAGGCATATGCCCTCAAACAGCCACTGAGCTGCTAGGCAGTGTCTGCCCAGCCAAGTGAACCCAATGTCAAGCTGAGAAGAGGACATGAGCACACCTCATCTGCTCTTTCCAGGTAGGTGTGTGATGTGAGTGCTTACCTAGTGTACACTTTTTTGCCTGTGTGCTTACCTCTTTGCCTGGATCCGGACTCTAATGAGCTGTGCCCATTACCCAGGTGTCTAGTGACATCTGCAGAAAGGACATCAAGGCAAGAACCTTACATTTATCTGGTGCCATATAGAGTTAATTTTGCGCAGTGGGGACAGGCTCCACAGTGTGACAGATCAGGGCTTGTTAGACAGTGTGGCCTCCACCTGAGGGGCATGCCCTGAGGGCCACTGCATTCTCTATCTGTGTGTCAAGCATGCCTTTTTCCTCTGAATTTGATCTCAAAATTCACAAGTGCACTTTATATTATATTACATTCAGCAATGCTCTTGGAAAAAGGCAAGGTTCTAGTATAGGTCAACGTTCTCAAAACAGCCAACACCATGGGATTTTTACCCAGTTTTGCTAAAATAAATTATTTTGTGTGTTTTTCTGCTCCCTGGAAGGTCTAGGAATTGTGCACTGTACCACTGTTCCAGCTACTTTCAATCAACTGGTGACATCAGGGAGGCAGAAGACACCACAGTGAGTGCTGGCTCTGTCCATTGTACCAGCATCCTGACTGCAACCCACTACCTAAGGGTCTAAATCAATAGGAAAGGGATTTTCAGGAAAAGCAGAATTCGGAGCTTGAGAGGTCAGCATGCACAATGTGTGTGATAGTAGGAGCATGAGCTGAGGCTCTCTTCAGACCAGTCACTACAAAGCCAATCACTTATTGGGTACAGCTATAGGAGAAAAGAGAGGCTGTCAGTTTGTGAGGTCTTCAGTGCTCAACTTGTCCAACTCTACTGTGGCCTGCTAAAGGTTTAAAATTACATCTTCCTCCCTGTTCGTGCTCTGGGGTGCTGGTCACAGGCTTTAAGTGAGTGCCATATTAAGTTGTTCCACTCAGACTGAGAGTCTGAGTCATGACCTAATGGGGCAGAACGGTGACTACTGTTCACTTCCGGGTTGGAGGTACTGTGTCTGACCTAGAGTGATGGTGAATGTGGGACCATAGAATCTGTGCCAGTTTTGATTTCCTTTCATGGGAGCTATGGTTTAGAATTTTACCTAAAAAGGAAGCAATATGTGCACTGGGTGAAGAGGGTGAGGGGCTCCCTAGGATTGAGGACCCAGGAAGCTCCTCTCAGCACGTCATTACCTCCTCCAGGTAAGGTTCCATGTGCAGCGTGCCCTTTCCCTGGGGGTCTATAGGTGAGTTCCTCTGCCCTGTGGGGAGAGGGTCACAGGAGTCAGGACTGCTGGTGCTCCTAGGGGTCTGTTTTTCCTGGTGGGAGTCAGAAACCTAACCAGGTAACCACCACACACGTTCCAGGGCTTTGAATTCTGTCCCCATTTATTAAGGGAGAAGAAGGACACATTTTTTTCCACACCAGGGATGGCTGAGATCATCGCACAGAGTCAGGCTCCCTGAGTTCCTCTCCTGCATTGATGATGCCTGATACAGTTTGCTTTGGTTTCGATTTCTCTCCTTTGCAAGTGGCAGGTTATATGGTCTCTGTTTGTGAAAATATTGATACATTTTAATTTTATATAAGATTTATGTATATTTTATGTTAGTAAATGATAAAAAGGTAGCATTACCAGCATGTATTTCATGCATTCATGACATTCTAAATGTTTCTTAAATTTGGTGGATATTTATGGTCACATGCTTTTTCTTCAAGTTTTATCAAATGCTTGCAAATCTCCAAACATGTTTCCAATGCATTTACTTAAAAAAAGATTTTTGTAGAAGTTTACACATGTAGTTCAAACCGGTGATGTTCAAGGATGAGCTGCATTTGCTATTTCCTAAATCCTATCAGGGGGTTGTTTGGAGTGTTATTTTGTGCCTCTGAGCTTAGGAACTTGTGACTCTGGAAGAAGCAGAGGTTGGAGCTTGGCAGGTGTGTGCCTTTCCTCTTTGGAATGACAGAGCACAGGGGTGGATACGGATGAAGATGGCAGGAACGTACCCTGGGGCAGACCAGCTCTGCCTCTCCACATGTGACATTTACTTAACATACCGGTAGTGCCTCAGTTTCCTTTTCTATACTTTGTAGATAATAATCATAGCAGAGCCTCCACACCAGTGTTTAGGGCTTAGGTGAGTAAAAAATCCTGCTCTGTGCTCCTCTAAGCCTGGCGAGGAGTCCATACTCCAGTATCAGCAGGTGCCACTACTGGTGTTGACACCTCTCCTCAGGTGCAGTAGAGATGGATGGGACCAATGGCAGCACCCAGAGCCACTTCATCCTCCTGGGTTTCTCTGACCACCCCCACCTGGAGAGGGTCCTCTTTGTGGTCATCCTGGTAGCCTACCTGCTGACCCTGGTGGGCAACAGCACCATCATCCTGGTGTCTCGGCTGGACTCCCGGCTCCACACGCCCATGTACTTCTTCCTCACCCACCTGTCCTTCCTAGACCTCAGCTTCACCACCAGCTCCATCCCCCAGCTGCTCTACAACCTGAATGGCCATGACAAGACCATCAGCTATGTGGGCTGCGTGGTCCAGCTCTTCCTGTTCCTGGGCCTGGGTGGAGTGGAGTGTCTGCTGCTGGCTGTCATGGCCTATGACAGGTTTGTGGCCGTCTGCAAGCCCCTGCACTACACGGTGATCATGAGTTCCAGGCTCTGCCTGGGCTTGGTGTCAGTGGCCTGGGGCTGTGGAATGGCCAACTCCTTGGTCATGTCTCCAGTGACCCTACGATTACCCCGCTGCGGGCACAACAAGGTGGACCACTTCCTGTGTGAGATGCCAGCCCTGATCCGTATGGCCTGCGTCAACACAGTGGCCATAGAAGGCACTGTCTTTGTCCTGGCCGTGGGCATCGTGCTGTCTCCCCTGGTCTTCATCTTGGTGTCCTATGGCCACATCGTCAGGGCTGTGTTCAGAATCCAGTCATCCTCAGGAAGACACAGAATCTTCAACACCTGTGGCTCCCACCTCACCGTGGTCTCCCTGTTCTACGGGAACATCATCTACATGTACATGCAGCCAGGACACAGCTCCTCCCAGGACCAGGGCAAGTTCCTCACCCTCTTCTACAACATTGTCACCCCCCTCCTGAACCCCCTGATCTACACCCTCAGAAACAAGGAGGTGAAGGGGGCACTGAGAAGGCTGCTGCTGGGGAACAGAAAGGGGGGCAAAGAGTGAGGCCCTGGACTGCCCAGCATCCAGCCTCAGGGTCAACTGCAGTGGGGCCACTGCTGGCCTCTGAGCTGTGGAACAGAACTGGTCTCAGCCTGGTTCTCTCAGCATCCTAGCAGGGCTGGCCTTCTGGAAACCTGTTTATGGACAGTGTTGGGTGTTTTATGAGAGAACAGCACAGGGTCTGTCACCCACACCCAGGTGTGCAGACTTCACCCCACCAGCTCCTATCAGGGCCTCACTGGAAGCAGCCCCTCTCTGAGTCCTGCTTCTGTAGCTTGTTGTTAGTTCACATAGTGCTATCAGCATTTTATCTAGAATCCCCCAGCTCTCTCTGGGCTCTTGGTGTGAACCACTATCTCTTCCTGGATGGCATCAAAGGCTGAGTTCAGTGTGGTTTGGTATTTTTCTCCCATATTGCACCACAGGCTTACATAGGATCATTTTGTCTTTTTCTGTCCTTTATTAGGAGACAGATAGATGAGTATGGCTGGAACACAAGTTTAAGAGAATAAGTATAAAATGGGCCCACTGTGCTCACTGCACAAGCGTTTTTTACCAAAAAGCAATTTCCCTGCAGCCCTGCCAGGCCTAAGTGGACAGAATGTGTTGATTGCTCAGCAAGCTTCCTGTTATCTGCATGGAAATGCAGGTAGGAATTAGCATTAATGAGAGGAACCCAAGACACTTTGAAGGGAGTGACTTTTGGGACCCTTTTTCCATACCAGATTCTGAAAGATAAGGAAAATTTCTCCTAACCATAAACCTGTAAGAATGTGTAGTGACAACTGCAATTAGAACTGGTCAGGATGGGCCAAGGTAACATAGGGTTGCCATGACAGTGGGAACCTGAAAGTCTGAGGTCACCCTGTTTTCATTCTAAAGTCAAGGGGAAGACCTGGGCTGGACTTTCTGGAAACTTCTCTGGGACCCCAATAAAACTGGAGTGCAGGAATGGTACACTGTCCCTCTCCTTTCTGAGTTGACCAAGTCTCTCACTTGAGAGTGTCCCCTCCCCCGTTTTCCTAACCCTTCAGTGAACTCATGCCTGTTACTCGGACTGACTTGTCTGAAACCTTTCTGACATGATCACAGAGTCAGGGTTTGTAGGGAGTCTTTCTTGTGCCTCAGTTTCCCTGAAGGCCCCATACCTGTAATATTTCGTCCCCAAACTTGGTCATTGTCCCTGATTCATTGTCTTTGGTCATTGTCTGGATTCATGTCTGGATTAAAACTCTGGATTCATGAAGATTTTCACAATGACATTGAATTTTGGCTCATTTACATCTTGAAACATGATGATTTTGCAGTTGTGTTTCAATTTTGTTTGTGAGAAACACCTGGTGTTTTCCAGATTCCCACCTGGTGCTCAGTTCCTCTAACCTCTGTGCTTGTGAGAGGCCAGTGTGAGTGGCATCCTTCTCACTGTTCCCACTTGGTGTTTGAGATGTGGAGGTTGCATCAGGAGATTTGTTCAGGAGAAGAGAACCAGGATTTACCCAGGGCCTCTCTGACTTCAATCCCTGAGGTTCCTACTGCACAGCAAACTTTCAAAGTAAAAAAGTCCTTCAGCCTTTGACTCTCCCCAGGGCTACTCCACTTACTGTGTACCCACATCCCCTGAGCTGGGAGGCACACTCTGATTCAGGGGTCCTGGGAGGGCTGAGGGTCTACACTTCCCTCATCCCCCAGGTGACACTCACTCTTGGGACTCAGGTTGAATTTTGAGGAACTAAGGGCAGGTAACCTTTGTGGTGAGGACAGATACCTTTAGGGAAGAGCCAGGACAACATCACCGACCAGGGAAAGGAGGTGAGAGAAGGTGATCCAGGCTCCTCTGCCACCACAGCCCTTCTCAGCCCTGTGCCTCCCAGACCTCCTTGGCCTGTGCTGTCCCCACCCCACCTCTCATTTCCTCCTTTCCACCCCACAAGTCACCAGCCCCAGGGTGGGATTAAGTGGAAACAAACCAGAGCTCCCTGGATAGGATTCAGGGGAACCCAGGTGTGAATATGCCAAGTTCCCTGTGCAAAGGATTAAAAATGTGGCCAGGCTGAGGGTGAAGGGGAAACTGGGGCTCCCTGTGAGACCCTCCCCAGAATGAAACCCAGGAATCCTGCTGGAGCTGAGCCAGTCCTTGGAGAGGTTCCTAGGAATGGGGAAGAGCTCCCTGGACCCCTGGGGAACTCTCCTCTTTTTGGAAGGAGCTCACTGGTGCTCTGAGTGAACTCCATGCTCCTTGTCCCCAGGCATCTGGGAATGTCCAAACTTTCTGCTTCCAAAGTATGTGCCTGAAAGAACAAACATCACCAATTTTGACCTTATACACTGGATTGTTTTTCCTTCTTGGAATTTTGGAAGCAGAAACAAGACTAAGTTCCAATTGAGCAGGCAAAGACGCTTTTACTCTTTCTCCAAGAGATCAAGAGGTGCTCACTGAGGACAGTATGTCCCTGGACATGCCTCAATTTTCTGCGCCCTCATTTGGTTTATCACCCTTTGACTCCTTCATCAAGCTTTCTTTTGGTGATCTTGGAGTTTTGTTGCCAGGGTGACTGGGTTGTGATAGCTTCTGTGATAATTGAAGGTCCAGACCACCAGGCAGGGAAGGGCCTGAACTTGAAAACTGGTTTTTCTCAAAGTTGTGACTATGGGCTGTGGAAGGTGTGACTCACCAGGCCCCACCCTCTCCTTCCCTGAAGGAGAAGACTTTGAGTCTCCCAGAAACCCTGTGATTTTATGGACAGTGGCCTCTTGTGTTGTGGATCACTAGAAGAGTTTACAGTCCATGTTGCTGGGACTTGGGGGCTAGTATGAATTACACACAGAACTGACAAAACAGAAGCAAAACAAAGTCTACAGACAATAATAATTTTATGTGAAGCATGTAGATGTGATAACATATCAACATCAGTATGAACATTAGAACATTAACTAATATATAAGAACATATCATATATATGATAACTTATAATGACATAAATTCTGGTTAATATCTATATCATTCATATTAACATGGATTTTAATGTATTCCATTAAACTCATTAATTATTTTTATATTTGTTTATAATGATCACTATATTAAATTATTTTACTAATAAACATCTTACTAGAAATTAATTACATATGTGAAATCACATCATAATTCTCTTGGTCATCTCTGCTCCAGTGTGTGCTAATCAGCATGGAGCAACACAACAGAGAGAATCAGGTGATGAACCCAGCCTAATTCCACCTTAAGATTGGGAGCCATCTTGTCACAAAGTCATGAAAAGTTAATTTCTGTTTTACTATAAATTACAGCAATTTCTAAACTTGTTTGGAATTCCTGCCCATGACTTGAACTCTCCCATGCCTGGCTTTCCCTGCCCATATAACAACCCTCTCTGAAACCTTAGTGGCAACTGATAAATCCTGCCTCCCTTTGACCCGATAACAACCCTTCTGAAACCTCAGCAGCACCTCATAAATTCTGATGTTAGGATTTGAATTTATTCCCTACTTTGTTTTTTTTTTTCTTTTTTTTATTGGATGTTCAAAACATTACAAAGCTCTTGACATATCATATTTCATACATTAGATTCAAGTGGGTTATGAACTCCCATTTTTACCCCAAATACAGATTGCAGAATCACATCCGTTACACATCTACATTTTTACATAATGCCTTATTAGTAACTGTTGTATTCTGCTACCTTTCCTATCCTCTACTATCCCCCCTCCCCTCCCCTCCCATCTTCTCTCTACCCCATCTACCATAATTCATTTCTTTCCTTGTTTATTTTACCATTCCCCTCACAGCTTCTTATATGTAATTTTGTATAACAATGAGGGTCCATTTCCATGCAATTTCTCTTTTTCTCTCCCTTTCCCTCCCACCTCATGTCTCTGTTTAATGTTAATCTTTTCCTCCTGCTATTCCTCCCTGCTCTGTTCTTAGTTGCTCTCATTATATCAAAGAAGACATTTGGTATTTGTTTTTTAGGGATTGGCTAGCTTCACTAAGCATAATCTGCTCTAGTGCCATCCATTTCCCTGCAAATTCCATGATTTTGTCATTTTTTATTGCAAAGTAATACTCCATGGTGTATAAATGCCACTTTTTTTTTATCCATTCATCTATTGAAGGGCATCTAGGTTGGTTCCACAGTCTAGCTATTGTGAATATCATCCATGCAGATCACTGACCTGCTATCTGCCTTTGTATTATGCTTGTCAAAATCTTGTTAACTATAAGTTCTCAAGATACCTCCCCTTTGCAACTTTTTGTGCTATAAAACCTTGTTCCTGAAGAGCTGGGGGCTGCTCTCTAGCCCATGTTAAGAGAGACAGCCACTGATAAGCTCTCTTTGTGTACACAAATACAAGTTTGCTTTAATTGATTTAAAATTGGAGTCCATGGTCTTTTCTTTGCATCAGGGTTCAACAGAGGGACAGTCACACTCACTTCTTCCTGGGGTTGAACTCTTCACATACTCTTCCTGTGGCCCCCAGGACCTACTTGTCCTCAGGCTGTAGGTGATGTGATTGCACATTGGGAGTGATAATGGTGTAGAAGGCAGCTAGATTCTCATCCTCTGCTGATAAACCAAGACTCCTGGGCCTGAAGAAGCCAGAATTAGATAGGCAGATAAGCAAGGATCAGATCCAGAGAATGGAGAGATTGAAATGTTAATTCCTTCAGAGCCCTTCCCCCTCCTCTTATCAATCATCTGCCTCTGCTCCAACCTATTGCTAAGGTAACCTGTCCAAGGGATTGTCAGTCCATACAGGGAGTTGTTAATTACACCCCCTTCCTGACTGAATCACTCCTCCCTGGCCCCTCTAGCCCACCTGTCCCCACTTTAGGATTATAGCTATCTCAAGGAAACTGCAAGCTAGGACAGGAAAGAGTAACCCCACAGGAAAATACCCTCTACCCCAGACCACAAGGCAACTCAGAGGCTACCTAGGGATACTGGATACTATAGGCTTTAGATTTCCGAGAATGGGGAAATGGCTAAGCCTTTTTATAGCCTCATTAAAGGAACTCTACACCAAGTAATAACTGCCCTGATATGGGAAACCAAAACATTGTAAAAGTTTTCAGACATTGAAAAGGGGACTTACTTCAAGACCTTGTGCTCAACTTACCTACGAAGCAAAATTTAACCTGTTTGTCACTGAGAGAAGAGAAATAGCCCTAGGAATGTCACACAAGAGAATGGACCTACTCGACAGACAGTAGCTTATCTCAGTAAGAAGCTTAACATAGTAGCTTTGGTCTCAAAAATAATGGAAAATAAGGTATCATAATTTTTGACATCCAGACCTGTGGGTTACCAACTAGCAAAAATGGTTAAAATGACTTGGGCATGAGGTTTCTGCTAAGAACAGTGATTTTCCTGAGCTCTTTCCAGATCTTAGCCAGGACTTACATTGAAATGTAAATGGGAGAAGACTGCAGGTTTAGTAGGAGACTAATCTGAGTCCCAAGGGGGGGAGAGGAAAAATGTCTTTTACCTGAACTTTTACTAGACTAAACCAAAAAGTTAATTGTACAGTAATTTACTAAAATAGTTACCAGCTGTGTCTTTTTTTTTTTTTTGTAGGAGTCTTGATTTTTCTTAGATTCTGTATTTTTTTAGCTCATAATTTTGATTCTACAAACCTAAAATAAAGTTTTTTCTGATCAGTCCTATATTTTATTCAACCAAAGAGGTTTTTAAAAATTTATTTATTCATTTATTTAAACATTTATAACATCACCATGGAGATTCACCTTGGGAAAGCTACAAGGCCTTCACTTTCGGTTGTATGTATACTGTGTATTGTGTTTTCTGTCCACATGTGTGTGCATCCATACATTATGAATAGATAGATAGATAGAGTGCTCATAAATTTTTAAAAAAGGATCCAAATACCTTAATTCACATGATTTAAGAAGGTTCAGTTTAGATTGAGTAAACAAATAAAAATAAAGATATCTTTGAAATTACTTAACCCACAAGCCTCTCTAGTTGTTCAAGGAACTAATAAAGTATTGATATTTATAAAAGTTAAATATCCATTGTTTCTGGGACTTTTCTTTAACAAGGGAGAGATGGCTAATACTGGTCAGTACACTTGTCTGATATTTTGGTAAAAATAAGTAAGTTAATTTTGAGTTGGGATTTCTCATAAATGTGTTTGTTAGACATCTGATTAACTTACAAGGTTACAATGTAAACTGTTGAATTATAACATCAAGTACTCTTAAGTCCTTAAATTCCATTGAGTAGCATTATTGGTGTTTTTACAAATTGAAAAATAAGAAAAGAGTTTAAAATTGCTTTGTCATCACTGAAAACAAAGTTACTAACAGTTTAAAATTGCAACAGTTATAATTCTATATGAGGGAACATTGTGTATGTTTTCATAACATAGTAAACAGTTATGATTCTGTATATAAACGGGCCCAAAAATTCCAACTGTGTTTTTAATTAGAGTACTATCAATAATGTAAAGTATTTCTTCTCATTAAAATAGAGTCTAAATTCAGAAATTTACAAGGATTGTTTCAAAATGTGAACAGAAAAGGGGGTTAACAGATGGGAAAGAGATATTAAAAGGTTCTAGATATGAAAACTTTATTCAATAGAAGGAAAAGTAGGTGTTTTGGGGTAAGAAAGTCATCATTTGATGAAATAAAGAAAAAGAGTTAAAGTAAGTGATAAAGAACATCTGTGTAAATAAAGAGCAAATTTCAACAAATTTGTATGATACTAAGTTGGTTATTTACATATATGGAACAATAATTCAAAGCTATTTAAGTTTTTTCCCTAAGGTCAAATGTTGATACACTAAAGATTAATCTATATGTTAAAGTGACAAGAAATTTCTTAAAATATTAATTTACTAACATGGTGTCTGTTAAGTTTTATTTTTTAGAACATCTAATTTTAAAGAAATTAAGATTCATACAACTGTGGTTAAACAACTGTTATTTTGGAATATTGCATTTTTACAAAGTCTAGATTTTTCTTTAAAAGTTAACTTAGTTAATATAAAAACATCAATGTAATTGTAGTGATATTACTCCTCTTTGTATAATAACTGTGTTCATATCTTCCAGATATACAAGTGTTTAATGTAGAAGAATTATATATATATATATATATACATATACATATATCAAGCTTGTGTTCTCCAAATTAAAGTTGTATGGTAATTTTAGACTTATAAAGACTTATAAAGATTACAAATTTTATTGGGGATTTATTTATATCACTTACTGATCCATAACTGGACTTGTTAACTTTTACACTGCTGTAAAATTTCAATATATTTTGAAGTAAATGAGAGCCTAATCAATAAAAGCATTTACTACTTCTCTACAAAAAAGGTTAAAAGCTCTCAGCTTTTCTTTCATTTACTTTTAAATGTAATATATTGTGCTAGCTAAAATTCATGTGGACTCAAAAATCAATATATGTAAACTTTATAAAATGATATTTAAGAAGCAAAAATCAGCTTCAAAACTACAACACTTTACTTAAGATTTATGAATAGCCCACCTTACCTGAGATAAGGCTCTGCCCACTCACCTTATTACACAGCAGAATGACTCCAAAGTAGGCCACACTTCAGTTAATTGAAATTGTGTTAAAAGGATTGATTTTTGTTGTAAGAATTACTGTGGTCTCAAACAGGTGATTGTTAGATCAGGCACCAGTGATCAAAATGAAGCAGATTAAATGCAGCTGAACAAGGTTTTATTGAGATTCACTCCTGGGCAAGACCCTCCAGTTCAACAGAGCAGGTCTGGGGGAATCATGCCCAGGCTCAGCCAGATTAGAATTTTATTGAGGGTAAGGCAGGAAGGGAGGAATTGGGACAGGAAAGAGAGGTTGTTCAAGTCCCTTGTCCTCCTGGGGTTGGTTAAGGAATCTTGCTGAGATCTGTGTCCTTCCAGGATTGATCAGGAGACCCTGCTGATTGACAGGTGGTCATAGGAGGCATCATCACTGTGTGTCTATTGGCATCTGATTGGTTGTTCTTTCACACACACAGGTTGCCTGATGCTTTTGTTCCCTTAGCCACCTCAAATTGACCTAAAAAGGATATAATGTATAACTCAGCAAAAATTCAAGGTAGCTATTACATGAACTAAATATGTTTTTACATTTGTTAATTTCATTTTGCATTCTCTTTATAAATGGTATAACTGTTGCCTTTTAATATTTTGCAGAGGTATTGCTTCGAGAACACACAACCTGGATTAATTTAAGATAATAAACCACACCCACAGGACACATAGGAAAATACAGACCCCAATTAATAAAAGGGGTCAATGACTGTAAGATTATAGACATTGAAGTTAAAGGCCAATACTCTTACTTTAAGATGGGTGAAACTGACTTGCTGGATGTTTAAGATGAGGACTTAAAAATTAGAGTTAAATTAAAAGGGCCAAGAAATCCAATATTTGGCTCTTTCATTCTAAATCAGTCTGAATCCAGGGAACAAGGGAACTTCTCTGAAGAGCTTTGCAACTCTGGGCCACACAACCTCCTGATCAGGGAGATTAATGTGACCACTGGAGAACAAAAAGCCAATTGGTGCACTTGCTATGAAGAGGAGGAGGGTCATTGGAGAAGGTAGACATCTATGATACTTCCAAGGGAACTCACATGGTCAGCAAGAATGTGAACCATTCTAGCACAAATGGCACTAACAGAGATAAGAAGCTGCTCTCAAGATTCACAATAGTGACTCCCATGGAAACTCACCTGACTCTTAACAGTAGATAGGAAGTAAATTTTGACCAGCATGATTTTGAATACCTAGCAAAAACAGTTAAACCAAAACACAGCCATTTCTTGGCATTAAAAAAAAAAAGAAAGAAAGTTAAATGTAACTTATGATATATACACTTGTGTTACCCCCAAGAATAAGTAAAACTTGAAGCTACAAAAGATTATAAGAGATTCTTAGGAAGAATGCCTAATAACTATCACAATAAATTACCAGAGTCAGAAGTTTTTAATTAGTTTAAAGCCTATATTTATTCCTAACCTACACAGGTAAGCTTAATAGATCCCTTTATTTCTGTTACTTAGGGATAGTATGATTATCTAGCCCTAAGTAACAGAAATAAAGAGATCTCTATTAAACATAGAAGTCATACAAGTAGAAAGACTTTACAAAATTAAATGACATTAAGTAACTTAACTACATCTTAAAAGGGTAAACCTCTGTGACATTAAAAGTTAAATGTTGTGCTTTAATTCCTGATGACAGACAATGTTAAATATTTACATTCCCAAATAAAGGCCTTGTTCTCTTCAGTCTAGTTATGGAGACAACCTAACCCTCAAACCTCTGGGTGAAAGACATTCTATTATTTTCATGATATTCATTGACATGTTCTAGATGTTGCAACATTTATTTTGTATTAATCTCATTTTAGTACTCATGTCTTTTTGTTTATCTTTTATAGAAGCACCTGCCCTGAAATAACTTTACAAACTATTCTTCCCCAAACAGACTTCAATTCAACCTGACTTGTAAAAGGAAACTTCAAACTGCTTGTGGCATCTCACATTGTCCCTTTCAGCTCCAAGCAGCCAGATGATCATTGTCCCTTTTCCTCACAGCAGTAAGAAGTTTCTAAAATTAGAGGGGAAAATGAAGCCAGAATTCGGAATATAGGCAAGAGTCAGATATACAGGATGGAGGAATTGAAATGTTAATTCCCACAGGGCCCTTTATCCAACCTTATGGAGAACCTGACCCTGTTTCAATCTATTGCTAAGGTAACCTATCCCAGAAATTGTCACTCCCTACAGGGAGTTACTAATTACATACCCTTCTTGCCCAGATCACTCTTCCATGGCCCCTCCAGACTGGCTTCCCACCTTTTGGCCATCCCACCAAGCATTTCCTGGGCCTAGTCACATACACAAGAAGGAAAAAGGGGAAGAGAGTAGAACAAAGGAAGCCTAAGACACATAAAAAGGAAAAACACCCTTACTTCTTGCCATACCAGGATACCAGCTATAGCCCCCTTCTCCCTCCTGGAGAAGTCTGTTACCCGTTTTTTAAGTAAACCCTGCTTTATATTCTTGTCTTGGAGCGCTTCTCTAATGTTATAATTCAACATGTGAAGGAGCAGAA
Organism: Ictidomys tridecemlineatus; assembly: GCF_052094955.1. Taxonomy (NCBI): domain Eukaryota; kingdom Metazoa; phylum Chordata; class Mammalia; order Rodentia; family Sciuridae; genus Ictidomys; species Ictidomys tridecemlineatus. Next base: position 344,041 of record NW_027521230.1, read on the forward strand.
CTCATCACTTATAACTGGCAGTGTAAGCAAAAGGTGTATGGTAAAGTGCCACCAGAGTTAAATGTGTGGCACACGTGGTGAAGTCCTTTCTCCTTCCCTCTTTTGAATGCATATGGAAGACAGCAAAAAGGACCCATCCACAGGACACAGTAATTCCAAGGAAAGGAAAAAGGAGAAACAGGCTTGTGCTCACAAACACTATGTGTCATAGACCCAGGTGTCCCCAAAGGCCAGGGGCAACATGGCAGGAACTTCACAGAAGAAATGATTGATGACCCTGGACCTGCAGTAAGGAAGATGAAGGGCATAAAATCATCTTCCCATGCATCATGTTACTCACATGTATAGGATGGTGGAGGGGAAAACAGATGACCACAAAGTGGTCATAGGCTATGGAGGCCAGGATTAAATCTTCTGAGCTGGCCATGATCCAGTCCTTTTACTCATGCAGATGGGGTAGGGGAGAGGGTGGCAGATGGCCACAAAGCAGTCATAGGCCGTAGAGGCCAGGATTAAACCTTCAGAACCAGCCATGGTCAGGAAGAAGAAGCTTTGCACACCAGAGCCTAGGAAAGAGATGCTCTTCTGGCCAGAGAGGAAGTTGATGGCCATCTTGGGGACCGTGGAGGAGATGTAAATCAGGTCCTTGAGGGAGAGCTGGCTGAGGAGAAAGTACATGGGGGTGTGGAGCCGGGGTCCAAATGAGGGCAGTCATTCCTGAGTTCTCCAAACAGGCGAGAACAAACACAAAGATGATCAGGAGCAAGAGAAGTAGGCCAGTTTGGTTTTGGGGTAACAACCCCAACAAAATGAAATCATTAGAAGTTTGGTTCTCTTTCTCCATAAAAATGCACTGCTTGAATAAAAATGAATTTTAAAAACTAAGTAATAAATATGACAAAATAAGAGAATAAAGGAAATTTAGTTTATTAGCATTTGTTTAGAACAAATGGTTAATCCTACAGAGCTTTTGTTAAATGAATTTTTATATAAGTATCTGTATTACTCAGATAACAAATGTGTAATAGTAGCTTATATGATTTTATCTCTTTCCCCATTTTTAATTGGTGTGTTACAGTTGTACAGAATGTACAGTTGTACATTTGTTGTTAAATATTTGTTTAAACACATAGTATAACCATAGGATATGGCTGATATCACTCCCTAGAACTTCTCCCTGCCCTCTCTGCCTCTCTTACCTTGGTCCCTTTCTTCTACTGATCTCCCTATGATTTTTATGAGATTCCCATTCATTCCTCTGTCTTTCATTTCCTTTTCCTTCTATACCTTCCACATATGAGAGAAAACATGACTTTTGAACTTCTCAGTTTTTTTTTTCACTTCACATAATGGTCTCCAGAGCTATCCATTTTCCTTCAATTGACATAGGTTACTTATTCTAAGGATGAATAAAAGTATATTTTTATTTGTATATGTATATTTTATTTGCTTATTTTTATTTGTATATGTACCACATTTTCTTTATCCATTCACCCATTGATGAAAACAAACTGGTTCTATAGTTTGAGAATTGTGAATTGTACTGCCATAAACCTGGGTATGCATGTATCATAGTAGTATAAAGACTTAAATTTTTCAGGCTAAATACCAAGTAGTGGAACAGCTGAGTCATATGGTGTAGTTCCATGCCTATCCTTTTGAGGAACATCCATACTGATTTCCATTGTGTTTTACTAATTTATAATCCCCAAATATGAAAGTTTTCCTTTTCTGCCACATCTTCTCTATCATTTATTATTATTTATATTTTTGATGACTGTAATTCTGAGTTGCATGATGTAAAAGATCACAGTGTAGTTTTGAATTGCATTTTTCTAATTGTTAATGATACAGAATAGAGGACACAGAGACAAAGACAGACACCTATAGTCATTCAATCCCTCACAAAGATGCCAAAAACATACATTGGAAATAAGACAGGTTTTTTAAAAACTGGTGATAGAAAAACTTATTATTCATATGTAGAAAAATAAACCTTTATTCCTCACAGTACTTGAAAGTGAACCCAAATGGATCTAAAATCTAGGAATCAGACCAAAAACTGAAGCTTCTAGAAAAAAACATAGGGTCAACACCCCAGCATACAGGCACAGGCAATGACTTCTCAATAGGACCCCTAAAGCTGAGAAAATAATGCCCAGAGTCCATAAATGGTATGCCATCAAATCAAAACCTTTCTGCACAGAAAAGGAAACAATAAGGAATGTGAAGACAGAGCCTACAGAATGGGAGAAAATCTTTGTTAGGTACTCTTTTGAAAGAAGCTTAATATCTAGAATATATAAATAACTCACAAAATTTTTGGCAAAAAGTGAAATAGCTTAATTAACAAGTGAGCAAATGAATAAAACAGATACTTTTGAAAAGAAGAAACACAAATATCCAACAAATATGGGGAAAACTATCAATTGACTTTGATATTTGAATTGAGTATTACTTTTCTAGTTCTCTCTGGTCCCCATCTCAACTTCAAATATAATGAAATAACTGGGGGAGTCCTTCCTCAACACTGCTGGGCAGGAGCATTCCTCAAGACTATGAAGGAGTCTTATTAGCACCTGAGGAAGCAAGGATCCCTGCATTCCCACCACCTCAACTTAACACTGCATTTTTACCATAGATATGGCCTGTTTGGCTCAAGAGATTTCTTGTAGTTGACACTATGTACTTCATGACCTTGCCTTTCACATCTTTGGTTTCTCGTTTTCCCTCCCCACTGGCACTACTGCAGCTGAGAAAGCCAGGGTCTTCTCCCAGGTGCTGTGCTGCTCACCTCCTAAACAGAAGCTTCTCTGCTGGTCCTAAAGGTTGGTCACCATCCAAAGCATTATTCTTGAACTGAAAAGGTATCATGTGACCCATAAGCACCACCCTAATTATAACATTTTCTTTGGACATTGTCTTCTAATGAGGTTTCCATTTATGGATAACTTACAATATATTTTTTTATCAAACATAGGTTTTCAGTACATTTTCTTTTTCTTTTTCTAAGTAAATTACATATATCAAGTTGACAGACTAAATCATTTACAAGGTTTTTATTCTATTTTCACAATGACAAGCTAGAACTAGAACATGGGTGTTGATAATGGAAACACAGACACACTTTCTTCTGTGTATAGGTGAAATTTGAAGATAACATAACTTAAATGAACTTTTCTTCACATTACCACATTTACTTTAATATGAATTTAGTCATTAAGGTTTTTATTTCCCATGTTTCAAGTAGAATTTGTGGATGGAAAGAATAAATTCTCAAATACAGGCATGTCTGGGAACACACTTTGACATCACATTTCTAATCATTCCATGATATCACATTTCATAACTGGTGAATGATTTACTGTGTATGTTGTAAGTTATTCAATGCAATTTGTGTAATTATTACTGTCCTCTAAAAGATCATGCCTAATTACAAGCTTCAGACCTGGTCAAGGTGCATGGATCATAGGATGCTTGTTTCTCTCCCTGTCCTGCAGTTTAGTGTTACAAGCTGCAGTCAGGAGCTGTCTCTGCTGCTGAGCTGTTCACCTAGGAAGGAACCTGAGCAGAGGTGGCTTCCTGAATGTAGCTTACACAGGTGTTTCCTTTCTGGCTATTGTTTTTTCCCTCTCGTTTATTCTCTCATCTATGCACATATTCTGATTCTGACATTCATTATATTTCCAAAATATGTTTGTGACTTCTTCAGTGTCAGTTTGATTATCTGGTTTATACATTTGTGCCCTTCTATCCTAAAGAAATACAGAGGCCACATTCTATCCCACATATTAGTTTGAGTAGTTAACCTGGATTATTGATTTTTAACAGAAATAAACAACAATTAAGATTGCATTTTTATTATTCATATTTAGTAACTTAAAATCAACTCCTACTTTCTGCTACTGTGAGAAACATGAATAAGTTTGTGATGGAGAGCTTATGATTAAAAAATGGGAATGTATTTTGGAGTTGTCTGGTAGAAACATACTAAGTGTGACAAGTGTATAACCAGGAACCCAGCAGAGCACAGACAGAGCCACTGGGCAGAAAGACAAACAAGATCCAGGCTCCTCTGCTTCCACCACTGACAGCAACAAACACTCATGACTCACTGAGAAGATGAACACAAGATCACCAGCACTGAGATCCACTCATCCACTCAGTAAGTGCTCAGGGTTCCTGCCTAATGGCCATGCTGCCCTCGGTGGACTGGCTTCTGTGGCTACAACACATGAGATTCCATGACCTGCAGTTAAAATTTAGAGTGTGGATACACAGCAGTTCATATGGGAAAGAGGAATCAAAGAGGAAAAAAGGACAGAGGGAGATGTGGGCAGCAGCATTGAAGAAGCCACTTTGAGGAGGTGCTGCTGGGGCTCTCAGGCTCTGGACCACTCTGCCCAGACTGAAGAGCAGGACCAGCCCTGGAGGGAGTCTTCCTGGGTCATCAGGGCAGCAGCAGAAACCATAGGGCTCTGGAAGCTTCAGACTTCAGGGCAATTGTGAAGGGAGGGATGACGACTCAGACTCTTCCCTGGACCAGATGAGAGGCCAATGGGTGTGGCATGGAGTCATGTCATCTTCTGCAGCTCACACAGCAGGCTCTGGTTGAGGAGAGAGGTGTGAGGAGGAGCCCAGGGCAGAGACTGGGCAGTGGGCAATGAGGACAGTTGGGGTTACCCTGGGTTTAGCATAGGAACCCAAGTATGCCAGGGACCCCTGAGGCCTGGGCACCTTAGTACAGCTGTGTGTATTTTAAGGACAAGGTGGGACCCATTGAATTCTGTCTCTGTTCCCTGGCTCAGGAGCTATTAAATAACAGGCTTTCAGCAGATCTGATGATTAACTGAACCAACTATTAGTCTCCAAAGTAAATTAGTAATATAGACCAAACTAACGAAATCTGACTAGAACATTTTATAAATTAGTGTTTACCATGCATAGCCCAGAAACTAGGGCACTTTCTCCTTTATTGAGTCCAGTTTTAATTTCAGAGTAAGAAAGGAGCCAGCAGGCCTGGAAGTGCCACTCCCTGATCACACAGTCTCCTATAAGTTTATGACTTCCATGAAGTAGCCATTTTGAAGAGAGCCTCTGTTGACAATTATATTCTCTGCTATTTGAGTGTTATAAAATTGTTTAATGATAATTACTGCAATAATTATTTTTCTGTTGAACCAGTGACACAAAGAAAAGGCCACTGACTCCAATTTTAAACAAAATTAAAGCAAGCACACATTATGTACACAAGAGAGCTGGCTGGCCGGCAACTGTCTCACACAAAAGTCAGGCCGATCTAAGGGCATAGGGCTTTTTATAACCAAAATTTACAAAGACAACTGTCTTGGGAAACTTACAACTAACTTGTTTCTGGCAAGTGTAATACTAGGGAAGATAGCAAGTTAGAGCTCTACATGGCTTAACATTTCAAGGTAGGGAGTGAATTGAGAGTCCAACATCAGAATTTATGAAGGGCCACTAAGGTTTTAGGGAGGGTTGTTATCTGCTCAAGAAGAGCCAGGCATGGGTGAGTTCAGAGCATAGGCAGGATTTCCAAAAAAGTTTAAACATCAGATTATGGTCAGGAAAAATAGAAATCCTAGTATTTTATAGTAAAATAGAAATGAACCTTTTATGACTTTGTGATGAGATGGCTCCCAATCTGAAGATGGAATTAGGATGGGTTTATCATTTTCCAAAATTGAGAACTTTTCTCTTTTCAGGTAATGGATTAAAAAAACCATTTACTTTGAGTGCCTTAATATCTTGGATTTGAAGTTGGTATAATCTGGGACAATGGAATTTGTCCTGAGGGTCTGTTTTTATTGATGATAAGCAAGTTTTTTTTTTTATCAGAGATGAGACTTATTTTCATGCCCCAGAATTACATAAAACACCACCCTTTAGTTACATTATAACTTGGAGAATATTGTTTCTGTGGCTACATGTTGTGTCAAAGATTAATGTCTCCTTTAATCGTCCTTAAAAACAATGCTCAATGATGTAGTAAAAAAAAAACCCAAACAGACAAGCAAAACCTCATTTGACAGGTCCTAGCACGGGTAAGTGAAGCAAGAGTAGAAACACAAGTTTATGTTACAATGTTTACAAGTAATGCACACTTTTAAAAGTATTACAGACAGTCATCTCAAAAACAATGAGCAAACAGTCGAGCCTCTGCTAACTCAGTCCCAGCAACCTCAGGTGAGAGCTGTGGAGAAGGAGTAAGAGAGCTGTGTGTGTCCAGCACATAGCGGGGCCTGAAGGGGTGTCCCTCTTCCCTCTTCATCCCATACCTCAAGCATGAAGGAGACTCAAACCCAGGGAACTGCATTATCCCAATTAAGATTAATTACTAGTTTGTTAAAAATTAGTAAGGGGGTGTCCAGCACCTGGAGTGCCAATATCTTCCAGGGTAGTGGCCAAGTAAAATAGGCACAACCAAAATAGGAAGTTTATCTACATTGAACTCTTTTGTAGACAGTCCTATAATCCTATAATCCTGGAAAGCATCACACTGTGGGATTTTAAAACCCACATCACTTCATTTAACTTTTTTTTTTTTTTTTTGTACTGGGGATGAACCCAGAGGTGCTTAAACATCGTGTACATTCCCAGAACTTTATATTTATTTATTTATTTTTATTTTGCTGATGAGCAGAAAGGAATACTTTGTGATTTCAGCATAAACATGATGACTAGAGGTGGGAGCAGTGAGGCTGAATGCTCATTCAGCCTCACTGCTCCCACCTTTAGCCATCATGTTTATACTGAAATCACAAAACCTTTCTTTCACCTTGTGCATTGTCCTCTAGTTTATTGTTTTGTTCATACATCTTCCTTTGCTGTTACCTTGTTCAAGTGGAAACAATAAAACATTCCTCACTTCCTTGAGGCAGGGCCTACAAGAGGAACAGAAAGATGAGCTGTTGCACCTGGTGTAGATACTTCCTGCAGCAAGCCTTGCATGTCCTCCTCCTCTAATTGATCCCCAATGTCCAAGCCCAAGGGACAGAAGCCTCGGCTATTCCACCTGTCTTTGCTGACTTGGAGATAAACTCAGTTCAAATTTAGAGCAAATTCACCAACCTGCTCAGCTTCTGCAGCTCTGGCCTGATGCCCAGAATTAGTCTCAGGAGGGAGACACCCAGCTATTCCAGAACAGGATGGAGAGCTTTAAGTGTTAGGTAATGGTGATTTGAATTCCTTTGCTTGTAAATTAGAGACAAAAGTTTCAACCACACATAGGAATCACTTATAATTCTTCTGCTTGATGATAGCTACACTAGCAGCAGGAACAATTACCTTCTATAGTCTGCTTAGTTTTCAGAGGAAATTGTTGAAGATTGTGACTAAGTTAATTTACGCTAAGACAAATAAATTGTTCTATTTGAACAAAGGTAGATCATGGTTTTGTGATAATAATAACACAGAAATTCTACTAACATGGAAATTTTGATTTAAATAAATTGTGATAAAAATAAAGTTTAAGATTCAGGTAAATAAATCTATACTACAAGATCCACCGCTGACTAGGAGACTGACTTGTGATAAACATTTAAAATATTAGTTTATTGACAAATCACTAGAACAAAACTAATTTTAAGGACATTCTGAGAACTAAATGGAATTATGCATGCCAAATGTTTGCAGAGTATCAGCTGCAGAGGTGAGCATGGAGAGACGTGAGGGTCTGTTATTATCTTATTAACTCCAGAGACTGATAAAATAGAGAGGTGTGCATTCAAGTTATCTTGGGTACTTGATTTGTCCCAGAGCCTATTACTATATCATTCGATGACAATATTAGTTAATGATATTGTACTTAATAAATATTAGTAATTCATATTATGGAAATATAATAAAGTACAAAACTTTAAAAAATGAGTTCAAATTTCAGGAGTGCATGTTATAAATATATATATTTTTTAATATTATTTTTGCTCATCTTTTGCAAGTACCTTCTGCCTCCTCATGTGCAGAGTGGTGCCCACTGTTCCTGCTGAAGAACTCCAGTTCACCTAAGCCCACTTCAGCCTATTTCCCTGGCTGCACAATTCACACAGAACAACAAAACATGGCTGGAGAAAGGTGCAAGCTATGACAACAAATCTTAGTTTGAATTTATGAACACAAATATCATACTGGTCATTTTGGAATGGCACAAAACATTCTCACTCTAAAATCTAGTAGTTCATGCCTTTTCCAAACTCCAACACCCATCCACATTCCCTTGCCGTAACTTGGAAAGGAATGAATTTGGTAAGAATGTATGGTACGAGTTCAAATATACTGCCATTAAATGGATTGCCTTCCTTCTCTCTGGAACCACAAGCTCAGCCTTCTCTCTAGTGAAAGTGCGGGAAGTGGCCCTTTTCTAGCCTAAGTGCACCATCATCTTCTCCAAAGGCATCATTTCTTCTGTTGTCTTTCCTTTCCATTTTCTTTTTTTCTCATCTAGACCAGCCTTATAAGCATGTACACTATTTTGTTAAAACAAAGTGGTTGTATGAAATTCAATCATACTCTTTAAACCAATGTAAAATTCAAAAAACCCTGATATGAGATTGAGGATTTTTTCTGTTGGTAGAGATGGTAGCTACTCATTATAAAGGTGGTTGATGTGGGTATTATGGATAAAGGGTATACCAGCTCTCCCTCCAGCCCCTTGCTCATCACTTCATGGGCCCTTTAAAAGTGGCTATGGGAGCTTAGACAGAGTCAGTGCAGGAGCTCATCAGCATAAGCTTGGTCTTGCTGGGGATAACTTTTTAAATTATTATTAATATCGTCATTATTATAATTGAGACATAATGTCAATATGCTTCAGGGATCCTATAGGATAATCTGATATATTTACATAAGGCATAATGAGCAAATCAGGGCAACAAACTCTTTCAACCACTCAAACATTAATCTGTCTAGAGTGTTGGGAAGCTTCATCCTCTTCTAGACATTTTTAAACATGCCATCTGTCACTGTAGCCAGCACTTACCCTACTGACTAGAGAAAATCAGAAACTATTCATCCTCCTCCTGTGTTTGTGCCCTTCTCTCACTTCTCTTTCTCTCTACTCCCCACTGTTTTTCTATTTTTACCAATTTACCCTGTTTATCTACAAGATCAACTTTTTAATTTCCACAAATGTGTGACAACATATCATATTTGTCCTTCAGCCAGTTTATTTCACTTAATGACTAGCAGTACCAAACAGAGTGGGGCAAAAGACAAAATTCCATTCCTTTTGTATCTTAAAAATGTTCTATTGTTAATATATATCATTTTCTTTAATGTTGAAAGTTTTTTTTTAATTAGTGTTTCTGATGGCTAATCTGAATTGTCAGCTGGACTGGATTAAGAGATGCCTAAGTTTAAAAGGATTCTGGGTGTCTCCTTGAGACTGTTCCTAGCAATGATTGGCACTGTGGGACAGCAAACTTAATTGGAGACCCACACTAAGAGGTTGGAGCCTTGAGTGGAACAACCCCGTAGGCTGGAGTCTTAGATGGAACAAAAGTGGGAAGCACAGCAAAGCACAGTCGATGCAAGCTTGCTACTTCTTGGATGGACTGGTGATTGCTACTGTGATGGCCTGAGGACACCAGACTCCAGGTCCTTCATGCTTACAAAGCAGTCTCTGCCCAGTGACACTTCAGGGAGTTTCCATGCCTTCAGTCCTGGACTGGGAAATAACCACAGGGTGAATAAAGGGGCCCACTGGATCCACTGTGAGATGGACCTTGGCCAAAACTCCTTTGGTCAGCGGACATTCACAAGTCCCCCCCCCCTTTTTTTTACAGGACAGCTAAAATAACAAGTTTGATCTCCCAGAATCAATATCAAGTAAGAGACTGTATCTAGCTGTCCCATAAAGATCTTTATCACTGACTTTTGACCCATGCACAGTTACCCTGGTTAAGGCCTTTGGTGCCTTTGGGAAAGAATGGGAGAAAAATTAACAGTAAAGCCTGGAGTCTCAGAAGAGATTTTGGACTTGGACTTCTGGTAATGCTTGAACTGTCAAGACTATGGGGAGTCTTGGAAATGGACTAAATATATTTTGCAGCATGAGATGAGCATGAGCTTTGGGAGGCCAGAGATCGAATGTTATGATTTCAATATTAGTTGTACCCCAGAAAACTCATTTGTGACAAAATTTATGAGAATGTATAAGAAATGTGATTGGGTTATGACAGCCCTAACATAACATGTGAATTAATCCCCTGAGAAGATTTACTGATTAGTAAGTGAAGGCAAGCAGGGTAGAGTCTGTTGGTCATTGCCCATATAGACTGGCCCATAAAATTTACCCCTTTTCTAGAAACAATGAAGCCCTTGATTTGTCTTTGAAATTAAGTAAGGAGTTATAATGGCCATTCATGTACATTAATTCAACTGATAAAATGTGTTGCTTTAACAGCTCAGTCCTTATAACATAGTCTAAGCAAGAGAAAAAAAAATGGGATTAACTTTTTTTTTTTTTTTACTCAAACTAGCCTCCATTTTGCAATTCAACCCAATTGTCTATCTATCTCTTATTTTTTTCTCTAATTTTTGGGACTTCCTATTGCTATAAGGAAAAGGGCATTGACCACTCTTGCTGCTTAAAGCTGAAAGTGGGTGACATGGAGTGAAGCAAGCAGTTTGGAGTCCCTTTTTAGAAATTGGTTCAGTTAAGGGGTCCATGGTAAAAGTCTGGTTCAGGAGGAACAGGTTGTAAATTCACCTGGGGGTAAGTGTTTCTATGAGAGAAATAAAAAGACATGATCACTGAAATGAGATTAATTGTTGCAGCATCTGGAACATGCTAATGGATATCATGAAGATAATAGAAATCAATAAGCTCTCACTAGGAGGTAAGAGAACTGAGAGGTTGTCTCCTTAATAAGGCCTAACGAAGTCTAATGAGACTTTTATTTGGGAATGTAAACCTTTAAAATTGTCAAAGTTATTAGGAGTGTAAAGACAACATTTAGCTAAGTTACTTAGGGATACATAATCATACTAGCAAACATTGATTAAGCTGTGTAGGAGGTTAATAAGATCTTTAGGCCTTAAAATGACTAAAATCTTCTAATTCTAGAAATTTCTCTTGTAGTTATCACACACTCATCTCTAAGAATTTCTTTCTTTCTTTTTTTTTTTTTTTGCCTCTAGTCTTACTTACTCCTGAGGGGCTAACACACATGTACATCTTAAGTTACATTAAAATAAATATATTTTTTTAATGCCTAGAAAAGGCTGTGTTTGGTTTAACTGTTTTTGTTAGATGTTTAAGATCATCAAGTTGGCTTTGTTCTCATTTGTTGTTAAAAGTCAACTGAATCCCCTTGGGTACACTTTTGGGAAACTTGTGAGCAGCCTTTTAGCCCCACCAGTGCCATCTGCTCTAGTATGGCTCTAGGTCTTGCTGACCATGTGGCTTCATTCGAAGCATCAGGAATGTCTCCCCTTTATGATGACCCTCCTATTTTGTAGTATGTACACTGATTGACTGTCTTTTTAGAGTCCCAGCAGTCTCCCTGATTCAGAGGTCTTGTGACCCAGAGTTCCAGAGCTCTTCCCCTTGCTCCCTGGGTTTAAGCTTACTCAGAGGGCAAGAGCCACATATTGGTTTTCTTGGGCCCTTTATTTTTATTTTTAAGCCTTAGTCTTAACCATCTTGCAAAGCAGTATTACCAGTCTTAAACTAAGAGTATTGGGCTTAAAGTTTAATGTTTATAAATTCATAGTTATTTTTCCCCCTTTATTTACTATTTATTTATACTTGATGGCTTTATATCTCAAATTAATTATGTGTTCTTGAAGCAGAACCTCGGCAAAACATTAACAGGCAACAGTTGTAAGGAAAATAAAATGTGAAATTAACAAGAGTAAAAACATATATAGTTTGTGTAGTAGCTATCTTGAATTTGGCTGAGTTATACATTATACTTCCTGTTTGAGATCACAGTAATATTTATAACAAAAATATGACCCACTTTGGAGTCATTCTAACATGTAGTAAGGAGAAAGGTAGAGTCTTATCTCAGGTAAGGCATGACTTCCTACAATCCTAGATTAAGTGTCATAGATCTAAAGCTGACTTTTGTGTCTTTTTTGATATCATTTAATAAAGTTTACATATATTTTTCATGAGTGTATATGATGTTAGCTAACACAACACAACATTACATCTAAAACATGAACCAAATAAAGGCTGAGAGCCCCCAACTTCTCTCTTGTGTGAAAAAGGTGGCAAAATGTTTTACAATATTAACCTTTACATAGATAAAGCTCTCATTATCTTTTATAAATACATTTACATTTTTATCATCAGTGTAACATAAGGTTTACAAAAAAAAATAAAATATTTATTTATATTACTTGGTTAGAAAACATCAAGTAATATAAATAAATCCCCAATAAAATTTGCCATCTTTATAAGTCTAAAATTACCATTGCAGACAACTCTAGTTTGGAGAACACCAGCTTGATTAAAATGCTCCTTTAAACATTTTACTTTTAATTATTTGTATACCTGAAAGATATGAACATATTTAATATAGAAAGAAGAGTAATAATACCATAATTACATTTTTTTGGTGTGTGTGTGTGTGTGTGTGTGTTGCTGGAGATTAAATCCAGGTCCTTGTGCATGAAAGGTAAGCATTCTACCAACTGAGCTGCATCCAGAGCCCCCTACATTGATGTCTTTATATTAAACAAGTTTAGATTTTAAAGAAAAATTTAGACTCTGTAATGTAGTACAATACTCAGAAATAACAGTTGCTGTTTAACCAGAATTGTACAAACCTTAATTTCTTTAAGACTAGTTGTTCTAGAGCATAAAACTTACCAAACAAAATGTTGGAAGTGAATTAATGTTTTAAGAAATCTTTGTCATTTTAACATAGAGATAAAATTTTGGTTTATATCATTATATTAATATTTGACATTAGGAAAAAACTTTAAATAGCTTAACTGTTTGTGTTTCTTATTTGTAACCAATTTAATTACATTAAAATCTTTTAAAATAGACCATTTATTTACATAGACCTTTATATTACTGAATTAGACCCACTTGTTGTTTACACTCTGAGATAACACTTATGAATTCTCAAATTTAGAGAATTTTTTTAATTTTAATAAAATAAACTATTTCATGTTATTTATAGTAATTTAATTGAAATGTACTTGAAACCTTTGGTTTCTATGTACATAGAAATATGCCTGCTGAGACTTTTAACTCTTAGTAACATTGCTTTTAGTGATGACACAAAGTAATCTTAAACCCTTTTTTAAATAAAAGCACCAATTATGTTTAAATATATTACCCTATGGATTTAAGAAGTTAAGAGTTCTTTATTTTATATTTAGTAGCATTTTAACTCTGTAGATTAATTATATTTATGATCAGTCCCATATATGTAAAATACAATTTACTTATTTTTAAAAACTACAGTATCAGATAAGTGCATTTAACAGCATTAGTAATTTTTTTTCTATTGAAGAGAGAAATCCTAGAAACAATGGATATTAAATATTTTATAGACATTAATATTTTATTAACAACTGTTTAACCACCTAGAAAAGCTTGTGAGTTAATAACTTTTAAAAACATCTTTATTTTATTTGTTTACCCAACTTAAATTAATTTTTCAATCATGTGAACCAAAGGTATTTGTATCCATTTTTTTAAATTTTAATTTATGAGCTCATATGCTTATTTTGGTACCAAACATATGTAGACATGACAGTACACGTTAACTGACAATACATAGTGTACATACACAAAACAAACAGTCAAAGCCTTGTAAATTATGTTCTTTTTTAAAAAAAAAACTATTAGATTGAGAGCTAACCCTTGTAAATTGACTCTGAATAAATCAGAGTGTAAAAAAAAACTTTGTAATTGGATAAAATAGGTCTGAATGGTCTCTTTGGGACAGCCCCTCAGGTTGGGGTCCTGATCTACATTGGTTTTTCTGGTCTCTTGGATAGTGTCCACTAAAATCTTAGCCTGGCATTTTGAAAAACCTTTATCCGTTGGACTGTCACAATTAAAAATCTTTAGGGTTACCTCTAATAGTTGAAAGTTACACATGCAAAACTGTAAATTTTTGTGACTATCTGGGTTTGAGAGACAAAAGACAAAATTTGTAGACAAAATTACACTTTTACATATTTTAGTAATGGTAATCCTATACAGTTCTCTAATTCTAATCTGCCCTTTTTAGGAACTGACATTATCTATTCTGCTGGCTACTGGCCAACTTCCTAAATGAAGGCCTATGGATCAATAAGATTCAGGAAACATATACAATTGTTCAGTTGGACAACAGATATTTTAGATCAGGAACAACTTCTTTGTATAGTCTGGTCAGATTCCAGAGGAACTTGTTGGTATTTCTGAGTATGTTAATTTATGCTATGACAAGATACTTTCTTCAATTTGAAGGAGGTAGAAAATTGATTCATGAAAATATAATGCAGTCATCAGTTCTACTAAAGTGGAAAGTAGACTCAGAGGTCTTTTGATAAAGTGGGGACTTAGACTTAGAGAGAGGCATCCAGACATCCAGATCTCCCATGACTGGGACACTGAATTGGCACAATTATGTCGTTAGTTTGTTGCCAGACTGGCAAAACAAGACTAATTGAAGGGTCGTTCTGGGAACTAACTGGAGGTATGCATGACCAAGATCTGCAAAATATCTGTTGAAGGAGTAGAAATGAACAGACATGACAATCTCTTATTGTCTTACTAAACTACAAATGGGCAAACCAGAGAAGTGATGTTACATGTTGAGTTGTTTTGGATACTTAGCTGTGAACTGGAGACTCTTATCATAGGAGATAAGAATCAGGACACTGTACCCATACATATTAATGACCCATTAGATAAAAATATGATGAAGCACAAAACTTAACCAATGAGGTTCATTGCTTTAAATTTCAGAGGTAAATCAATTATAAATCCACAGAGATTTGGTTTTTTTTATTACCATTGTTCATCTTTGTGAATACCCCCTATCTCCTGTTTATGCAGAGTTGTACTCATTGTGTTGAAACCAGCTAATCTCCACTTCCAGGCTATTACCAGAACTACAAAATCTATATGGAATAATAAAATTGCCAGAAGAAGAGCGCAAGTCATGATGATGGATCTAAATTCAAATTTAGGAACAAAAATCTTATATTTGTGTTTTTGGCCTGTCACAGGTCAAAATCTAGCCTTGTCCAAACTCCATCCCCTTTTCAATAGCTGGAAAGTGCTGGAAGTGGACCTGCTCTTGTGGAAAGCCATTCTTCTGCTTTGGCAAGGTGCCCATCTCTCATCTCTTCATCTCTTTCCATTTTCTCTCAGCTAGATCATTCTCAGAGGCATTTAAACATATATTTTTGATAGAAAAAGTATGGATATATGTAATTTAATATTATTCTTTGAGCCAATGTAAAAATGAAGACTCTGGAATTAAGTTGAGCTTCCTTTGCTTTGGAGATGGAAGTTTTCATCATAAGGTGAAGGTATAGTAGTTGATACCGTTTTCTTAGAGGACTTGGTACAGGGCTAGGAAATCAGTTGAAATCCTAATTGACTCACCACAAAAATGTGACCTGCTGCTTTTTTTTCAGCTTTAAAAAAAATCTATTCATATCCTGTATATTAGGAATTTTAATCAAAATGTGCCTTGGAGAGGATGTTTTTTTTTATATTGCCTATTTGGGTTCTAAATGTCTCTTCTGTTTGAATTTCTACCTCATTCTTAAGATTTATAAATTTTAAAATCTTATTTCATTAAGAAATTTATGCAATCATTTTGTTTGTATTTCAGAGTATCCTCTGTATTTCTCAAATTTCATCTCTAATATTATCTTAATGTTGAACATTTTGTTCCTGGTCTCTTAACATATTTTCTTCATTTTCAACTTTATTTTCAAGTTTATATGCTTTGTCTTAAAGGCCTGAGAATCTGTCTTCAGTGTGGCTTAATCTACTAGTGATGCTTTCAACAGAATTCAGTAATCCCAGCAACAGCCAGGATCCCTGCATCCTGAACTCCTACACACCACAGAATCAGGCAACAGACATTATCTGCAACTTCTGAGCAGCCACCTTTAGTGACAAATTAGAAGCAGCTGGTGGGAAGTTCATGGCAACCAGGGGAGTGGCCCATGTGTCCCAGCACCTCCTGGGACACCCAAAGCCAAAGAATGATGAACATCTCCTAAAGGTCCCAAATACTGAAGAAAGCCCAATCAAAACTCAAGAATTTTCTTCATTTGGGCACAGTTTATTATAAATAGCTCTAACAGTGATTGTCAACAGCTCAACTTGGATTATGTATATATCAGTTTTCATTTTCATTTGGTGATTGTTGACTTGATAGCCAACATTGTGTCCTCAATCCTTTTGATTGTGGTTCTTCTATTTTTAATTTTGAGTTAGGGTTTGAATCTCAGAGTGCTAACCACAGAGCCACATCCTCACATCCTCAGCACTGCTTTTTTTTTTTGAGACTAGGTCTTCTACATTGCTCAGGGTTTCACTAAGTTGTTGACCCTGGCTTTGAACTTGCAATCCTCCTTCCTAAGCCTCCCAAGCTGCTGGGATTACATATGTGCCCAGATCTCTTATAATATTTAAATCTTTAATTGGAATCATCCTCTGTGTGTGTGTGGTTTTCCTAGATCAGATTCACATACATTCCTCTTACCTTTCTTTTCCTCTTACAATCACCTGCTACTGTCTCAAATTCCCTTAATCATATTTTTCTTCTTTTTTACCTTGGTGTGTACTATTCTTAAATACCTTTTATTTCTTTTTATTTTCTTCTTTTGACCTGTTTTTTCTCTTCCCATTTTTAGTTCCTATATTAAGTTATATCAATTTTACTATATTTAATAACTAACTTTTTAACATATTCCATCTCTGTATCACAAGTTCATACTTGAATTGGAGAAACTGTGAAGAACAGTGTTGACTTTTTCATTTTTCATGCATTTGAATAGTGTCTGGCTATACTTTGAAGAGATGGTAGTAAATAGGGTTTTGTGGCTTTTGTTAGAGAGGTGCTGATACAGAGAACAGCAAAGGAGATAAAACATGAATATTCGGATATTCACCAAGTACACGACTTTGAAGAGAAAGAAGCTCATAAAATGGTCACTTACATTGGGCTGGGGATGTGGCTCAAGTGGTAGCATGCTCACTTGGCATGCATGCGGCCCGGGTTCGATCCTCAGCACCACATACAACAAAGATGTTGTGTCTGCCGAAAACTAAAAAATAAATATTAAAATTCTCTCTCTCTCTTTAAAAAAATTAAAATGGCATTTCCATAAAAGAAGCAGTGATGATTACCTCAAAAAATGGGTAGATGCTCAAACAATTTTAAAAAGCAAGGGAATAACCACCCCATTAGAGCCCATAACACTATGACTTCAATAACTGACTACAGTGATACCACAGTGGATAAATTGTTGGGGAAAGAATTTAGAAAATTTATAGTTATAATGTGCAATGAGCTTGAAGAAGAAGTAACAAATGAAATTAGAGAGAAAATTCAGGAACTAAAGACCATTTCAATAAGGTGATAGAGATTCTGAAAAAGAGCCAAACAGAAATCATAGAAATAAGATAAAATGAATCCAATTAAAACTTTAATGAAAAGCATCACCAGTAGATTATACTAATTAAAGGTTGATTTTTCAGGATTTAAAGGCAAAGTTTAAAATCTGAAAGTAAAGTCAAATAGAAAGAAAAGATATTAAGAGATCATGATAAAATCTGGGATAACATTAAGAGAATAAATTTAAGAATAACTGGAATCATTGAAGTCTCTGAAATAAACTAAAGGAATAAACAATCTTTTCTATGAAATCACATTAGAAAAACTTCCAAATTTTAGGAATGAGATGGAGATTCAAATACAAGAAGCACACAGGACTAAAAATAGGCAAGATTAATTAAGAAAATCCTCTCCAAGGCATGTGTCTGCCGAAAACTTTATCATGGTAAACACAACTAAGATACAGAGTTTTAAAAGCTGAAAGAGAAAAACAGGAGGTTGTTCACATATCAAATGATCTCTCAACTCAGACTTAAAAAGCCAGGAGGGGTTGGAATAATATATAACAAGCCCTAAAAAGATGTGTACCAATAAAGATTACAACATTCACTCAAATTATCCTTCAGAATATAAGAAAAATAAAAATATTCCATGATAAGAAGAAACTGAAAGAGTTCATAATCAGTAAGCCTGTACTACAAAATATATTAAAAAATATATATCATGTAGATGATATAAAAAATGGAAAATTAAAACCAGCATGGGGATAAATTGTAACAGAAGAATTGTCAGTTAAAGTAGAATACAGTTTGAATTACGCATTAAAAAAAACTCTATAACAACATTAAAGGTAAATAGTCTAAGCTGTTCAATCAAAAGATATATTCTTGCTGATTGAATTAAAAGACAACAAGACCAAACCATATGCTTTTTGTGAGAGACTCACAATTACAAAGACATCAACAAATGAACATTAAAATAGAGAAAATCTATAACACACAAATGGTAACTTAAAGAAAGAAGAAGTTGGTACTCTTATCTCAGACAAAGTAGAAATCAGGTCAAATTAATCAGAAGACAAAAAGAAGTCACTTTATACTGGTTATAGGAATCATCCAAAATGTATTGTGATTGTGCATATTTATGACCCAAACATTGATTTATCTACTTATATAAAACAAATGCTTTTCAGTATAAAGAAACAAGTAGCTTTGAAAAAGTAGTATTTGGTGATTTGAACACACCCCTCTCACCACTACACAGGTTATCCAGACATGATCTAAGCATAGATTCTTTAGAACTAAAAAAAAAAAAAAAAAAAAAAAGAAAGAAAGAAAGAAAGAAAATAAGAGGGAAAAAAAAGAAAGAACAATAACAACAACAACAAAACTATTAATCAAATGAACCTAACAGACACCTATAGAATATTTCATCCACTGACAACTGAATTCACTTACTTCTTATCAGTACATAAAACATTCTCTAAAACAGATCATATTTTAGGGCAAAAAGTGAATCTTAGCAAACCCAATAAAAACTAGATATTTACTTGCATCCTATCAGATCAAAATGGAATACCATTTAAATATCAGAGAAAAAACAACCATTCTAACATCTGAAGTATGAATAATACATTTTATCTTAAAGAATTGGTCACAGAAGAAATCAGGGTAGCAATAAAAAAATAGGAACAAAAATAGAGATACAACATACAAAAATATCTGGGACGGTATAAAGGATGTTCTAAGAGGAAAGATAACAGTACTGAGTTCCTACATTTGAAAAAAATAGAAAGTCATCAAATAAATAATCTAACATTAAACCTCAGATCTCTAGAAAACAAAGAAAGTAGCATCAAAATCAGTAAAAGACAAGAAATAGCTAAAATTCTAGTCAAAATCAATTAAATTGAGACTAACGCAAACAATACAAAGAATCATTGAGGGCAGACGCAGCAGCTTGGAGGCCCGCGGGCTTCTCGATCCTCCGTGGCGCGCACCTCGTGTCCAGGCCCAGCCGGCCGGCGGCGAGCATGGCGGGCGCGGGCGCGAAGCAGCGCGCGGTGGCAGGCCCAGCGGTCGAGGAGGAGGAGCGGCAGGCGCGGGAGAGGATGCCGGCGTGGCGACCCGGCAGAGGATGTCGTGACCCTACAGCGCAACATCACGCTGCTCAACGGCGTGGCCATAATCGTGGGCACAATCATCGGTTCGGGCATCTTCGTGATGCCCACGGGCGTGCTCAAGGAGGCGGACTCGCCGGGGCTGGCGCTGGTGGTGTGGGCCGTGTGCGGCATCTTCTCCATCGTGGGCGCGCTCTGCTACGCCAAGCTGGGCACCACCATCTCCAAGTCTGGCGGCGACTACGCCTACATGCTGGAGGTGTAAGGCTCCCTGCCCGCCTTCCTGAAGTTCTGGATCGAGCTGCTCATCATCCGGCAGTCCTCGCAGTACATCCTCTCGTCTTCGCCACCTACTTGCTCAAGCCGCTCTTCCCCACCTGCCCCATGCAGGAGGAGGCCGCCAAGCTCGTGGCCTGCCTCTGCGTGCTGCTGCTCACGGCGGTGAACTGCTACAGCGTGAAAGCTGCCACCTGCGTGCAGGACGCCTTAGCGGCAGGCAAGCTCCTGCCCTGGCCCTGATCATCCTGCTTGGCTTCATCCAGATCCGGAAGGGTGGGTGGCGTGTCTAATCTGAACCCAGAGTTCTCCTTCCAAGGCACCAACCTGGACGTGGGCAACATCGTGCTGGCCTTGTACAGTGGCCTCTTTGCCTACGGAGGATGGAATTACCTGAACTTTGTCACAGAGGAGATGATCAACCCCTACAGGAACCTGGCCCTGGCCATCATCATCTCCCTCCCCATCGTCACCCTGGTGTACGTGCTGACGAACCTGGCCTACTTCACCACACTGACCACTGAGCAGATGCTGACATCCGAGGCTGTGGCCTTGGACTTTGGGAACTACCACCTGGGAGTCATGTCCTGGATCATCCCCGTCTTTGTGGGCCTGTCCTGCTTCGGCTCTGTCAACGGGTTCCTGTTCACATCCTCCAGGCTGTTCTTCGTGGGGTCCAGGGAAGGCCACCTGCCCTCGATCCTGTCCATGATCCACCCACAGCTCCTGACACCCATGCCATCCCTTGTGTTCACGTGCATCATGACCCTGCTGTATGCCTTCTCCAAAGACATCTTCTCCGTCATCAACTTCTTCAGCTTCTTCAACTGGCTCTGTGTGGCCCTGGCCATCATGGGTATGGTCTGGCTCCGCTTCAAGAAGCCTGAGCTGGAGCAGCCCATCAAGGTGAACCTGGCCATGCCGGTCTTCTTCATCCTGGCCTGCATGTTCCTCATCGCTGTGTCCTTCTGGAAGACACCTGTGGAATGTGGCATTGGCTTCGCCATCATCCTCAGTGGGCTGCCTACTTCCTCGGGGTCTGGTGGCAGAACAAGCCCAAGTGGCTCCTCCAGGGCATCTGTGAGTGTCCAGGCTGCTGGCCGAGATGGGCTGGCACCAGCCATGCCTTTGGCCACTGCAGGGTGTCAGTGGTGAGGACACCCACCTACTCCCAGCTCAAGAGCTAAGCAGCAGCTCATCTCAGAAAGAGAGTTTTCCGAGAATCAGGCTGCTGTTGCCAGAGAAGTGCCCACTGTCACTCACCAGCCTTGACATACTGCCTGACCTTCCTGGGCAGAGCAGGAGAAGGCGCCAGGCCCGGAGTGGTCCACATCAGAGTGGGCCCTGTCCTCACCCGTGTGGAAGGCCAGGCTTGAGAGAGTCTGCACCAGCGGGCCTTGCCAGCACCTCAGCGCTGGGTGACCTAAGATTCTAGGGTGGCCCCTGTGCAGGCGAGGAGACCCACACCAAGGGCTGAGCCACCCATCATTTGAGCAGGACTCTCCCTCCAGCCTGGGTCCCTGTGGAATCTCATGCAGGGTCACACCCAGAGCAGACTTAGGACAGAAACCTTGATCTGAAACCACCAGTCTCCCTCGCCAGGCAGGCTCTGCGTAGAAAGTGCCAGGGTGGCCCTGGAGGTGGCTCAAGGGGGCGGGGGGCGCTGGCCAGGCAGCGCCACAAAGAAAAAGGAGAGAGAGTGCCAGGCGGTTCCTGGGGCCCCTCTCAGGCAGCCTGGTCTCAGGGCACAGTGGTGACACGGGCAGTCTCAGGGCACAGTGGTGACATGGGCAGTGTGGGCCGGGCACACGCACAGTGGCAAGGCCACCAGGTTGCTGTGCAGTCACAGGGCTCTGGGGTGGGCAGCTGTACCTGCTCCCACACTCCTCTCCCGCTGGCCCAGGCAGTCTGGCATGACGGAGAGTTGCAGAATGTGCTGCTTGCCAGGAAGCCCTGGGGAGGCGCCAGTGCTTACCACAGGGTCTGGAGGGCCACACAAAACTTGGAGTTTCTGTCCTCCTGCAGCTTGGCATGGTGTGGGGACAGGTCGGGTGGGAGCTGGGCTTGTGGGTCCTCGTCTCCACAAGAAGGACGCCTGGCCCAGCCCGTGGCCTGGTCGCACTCACTCTATGTCCTCTCCCTGCAGTCTCCACGACCGTCCTTTGCCAGAAGCTCATGCAGGTGGTCCCGTAGGAGACCTAGCTGGCGGCAGATGCTGCGGGCAGGAAGCACATGAAGGCCACGCACAGACAACTTGCCCTCAGAAAAGTAGCTCCTGCTCTCCCTTGTCCCCTCACCGTCCTTGCCCAGGGCGGCACCCACAGCAGCTGTGAACACTCTGGTACGAATGGTGTCCTGGAAGATGGATGTCCCTGGTGGCTCCCGGGCACGGTGCCAGCAGTGAGCTGGGGCAGGCTTGGTGCCCCCCCCGGTGGGACCCACTGCCTTCTCCCTTCCCTATTCATCTGCATTCAACTTGAATTTGGGGTCAAGTCAGTGCCACCAACTGATTGCTGTTTAGAGAGGTCAGGAGGAGGTGGGAGACATCTCGACAGTGCCTTGTGCCTCCAAGGGACCTGACGCTGTGGCTGCACAGAGCACTGAGGACCTGCACTGGCGTGGCAGTGCCTGTCTGCGGGCGCACCTCCAGCTGCTCCAGCCCTCTTCCCTCCAGCGCCGGTGTAGGGCTGAGAGAGAAGAGCCCTGGCTGTGTCTTTGCCTTAAAGTCTCGAGATGGCTCCTGCCCTGCGAACCCTGGAGAAGGAACCTTCAGCAGCAAGAGCCAGCCCTGCCTGTCCCTGGGGTTGACCATGGGGCTGTGTGCATCTGGGGACAGCCAGGAAGGCAGGCAAGGCACGGCTGGGGACCC